>NC_056741.1:1042544360-1042594360 GCF_019279795.1 Protopterus annectens
GGTTGGGCACTCCCAGAGCAGGAAATTAGTATGATACAAGTTAGAGCAAGAATGATTCATCCAGCTTTTGCAGGACTTCACTAAAAGCAGAAGGATTATAAACATAAAACTAAAGCAAGCATAATGGTTGAGAACACACATCCAATCCAGTTGTTAGCAAAGTCTGACTTCAAATACTTAATTAAGATGGTGTTTGTTTCCTAGTTCTTATACAGCTACTGAAAAAGGGGCCATCATGACTACCATTTTTTGAAAGTACAATGACCAGGTTCCTGCTGGCCAACCTTAGTGCATACAAAGGCTTATAGGTTCATAGGTTTATAGGTAGGTACTAGGCTATTGGCCCTAGGGCCTATATAAGCCTAGCCAAATGGTACCCTGGCTTTCGCCACCCAAGAAAATTATTTTCTTGTGCCCCTGTCAAGCAGAGCCACAGAAGTGATCCCTAGAGTGAATTTCCTATCTCCCATCCAATCATCATTATTTTTCTTGAAGAGTGCTAATGAGGAGCTTTGTTTGATATAGATAGGTAGTTTGTTCAAGAGTGTGGGAAGTCTCTGGGACAGGAATCTATCCCTCCAGCATGTTCTGTTTATTGTGGTGACAAGGTTTAGGTCTCTAGAGCGTGTAGCTCGGAGGGATTGGGATTTCTTTAAGTGGAGCATGTCCAACAGCTCTGGGTTTGACATAGCTTTGTATGTTAGGCAGAGATCGCCTCTGAGTAGGCGATATGTGACAAAGTAAAGCTGGAGTTTTTGATACAATCTGCGTAGGGCATCTGTTTGAGGCGTGTAATCCTCTTTACCACTCCAGAATACTTTTGAGAGACTGGCACTTTATATAGTTTTCATAACCCAAATGATTTCCTTTTTCTGTGTTGTGTGGCAGCCTTGGAGTTAAATATATACTTCAGCGGGACAGTGTGTGTGTGTGTGTGTGTGTGTGTGTGTGTGTGTGTGTGTGTGTGTGTGTGTGTGTGTGTGTGTGTGTGTGTGTGTGTGTAAGAGACAGCTCTGTAAGAGGGGGCAAGTGTTACACTATATATAAAAAAACAGAAATCCAAAGCAGCACCAATGAACCACCATAAATTGGAAAGGCCAGCGATAAAAAACACTTTGTTTAATATAAAATAATAAAACAGGTATATCTGTTACCTCCTTGGCTTAACAAATCCTTTACAGAGTACCTGAGAGTACCTTAGAGTAACACTATATAAACCTAGTCCAAATAGTTGTCAGATTGCATATATAAAAGCTATGGAATTTTAATCCTGCAGAAAAAAATCAGTTAATGTTAAAGTGATTTGCAAATATTTATTAAGTAAAGAAACTATGTTTTCCCAAATAATATACTGAATTATGTTGTAGCAAAATAAATAAATAAAAACATTCCTTGTCATAATATTAAATGTGTACCATTTTGCCTAAAGCAATGAGCATAAGTCATATTGATGCAAATTTGCAATAAGCAGGCTACATTTAACTCAAATTCAAATTTCATCAAAAGTACATAGTGCCAAGGTTTGTAATTATGGTTTTAGCTATAGGACTGGAAAGGCAAATGTTATGCTGTCTGTTAATACATCTCTTGTTCAAGATAATCCATTTCCAGGTTGGATTTTAACTGCTTCTCATTGGTTCTCTTGCCTTTTTCCCCTGCTTTATACTGTGCTCAGCTGTGCTGAGTATGCCACTACCTGAGTTGTATATGAAAGTAGTGTGCACTGTGCAGACGTCTAATTTCTCTCTTAATTAGTACTGAAATAACATTTTTCTTTATTTTTCAGGTTCTACACAGTATTGTGATCCGGATCAAACTGTATTGTGCCAGTTTGTGTCAGTCTGCTACCAGCTGCATTATTCTGCACATGATACTCAAAACAGTCAGTGTGACCCAAATGCTCAAAACAGTCAGTGTGACCCAGCAACTATATTCCCTCACCACTCCCTCAGTCCCTTCCTTGTCCCCCTTTGAGGTTCCATCACCAGTAGCAGTGGACATCATGCGAAGACAGCAACCCCCTCCTCTTCTATTGCCAGCCTTCTAGCACTTGGTGTCCTAAGACGGTGTACCTAATTGTATTTGATAGAGATATAAATACCTAGCAAATATGGAAGCATCCCTCTCCATCCTGAGGCATCTAGTGAGCACTGCACTATCATACAATCACCTGTACAAATGCAACATTCTCATACAGGCAACACAAGATAGTCATATGTTGATGCCATTAAAAATCACTACCTAAGCCTCCTAGAACTCTTTTAAGATTAGGCATTAGTAAACCCACCCCAAATATATCTACTACACACATCTCCCTTATCAACATGTCACAAATAACTTACCAGTCCCTTGACTAGCATGCTCCTAAAAACATCTTAGTAACTGGTAGCTCTATTGTTAGACATACAGAATCCACGTTTATCAGGCAGGACTAGAATAAGGTTAGAAATGGCTGCCTCTCTGGAGCCAGGACTGCAGACATATCAAGAGCACCAGCTCCACTAGAAATTATGACTACAATATAAGAGTAGTCCATGTGGCAGTAAATGACATGGCACAAAGAAGGATATGCAGAAGAGCATGCTGGAACCTGTGGAACTTGCTACATAAGCTTCAGTCAAGTGTAGCACTCTGTGGCATCCTCCCATCACCTGGAATGATGCCTAGATTCAAGGAAAAGATAACAGAGTTCAACAACTGGTAAAAAGCTGGTGTCATTCCAAGGGAGTCCAGTTTATGTCATCCTGAGATGAGGTGATCAACAGCTTAACTTTCTTTGCAAAGGACAATCTACATCTCTCATTTGAGGGATTCTGCATACTGGTCAAAGCCTTTTCTGCCATCATTGTACATTTTTAGTCAGAATTCATATAATGAACATCCATCACTAACAACCAAACAAATCATATCCCAGCTTAGATAACATCAAGATTACCCTTTTCAGTGCCAGAAGGCTTAGCAATAAACTGCCTAATTTAAATGTACTTCTGCATCTGGAACTGCACCTCTCAAGTGTCTGGATTTTGTGTCTACCATGCCTTTAAATCCACCAGCTACTGCAGTGAAGTTTAATTTTTTTAATAGTTGCAGTATCCCTTTCATGGTGATACCTAGAACCCCCTACCCCATGAGCTCATAGAGCTCCACCTTGGGGAAGTCAAACTTCCAACTAATAGCTTGTTATCAATCTCTATGATGGTCCCACATGATTATAAAAAAATTTCTTGTCATTCCTTGAAAATAGCCCAATAATCAATGTTTCATTAATCCTTTGTGATTTCAAATATCCCTCTATAGATTGGCATATCTACACTACCAGCACAGGGTATACCCAATACTTCTTGGACTCCATGGATCAACTTTTCTTCAGTATCACTTGGAATAGAAGCATGTTTGACCAGCTCCTCACAAATTTAGCTCCAGCATGTTCTCTGCCACTAGTTAGTCCCTCATTTGTTAAGTGCAGCCACCTACTGGTTAGCTTTATCCTGTGAACTTCCACTCCCCTGGTAACGAACACCACACTCTTTAGACACTTCAAAAAGGCAAAGCTTTTACAATTATATGACAAAATTTCTAAATTCATCCATGACAACTTCACAGATCAGTTGTGATATGCAACCACATATACTAAGGATCTTTATGTTCATTTAGACAAACACACTGACCTGGCACTTCCTACTAGAATTAAATATCATGGTAAATTAAAAAGAAAATATCCTTCTGGTCATTCAGTAAAAATAAACCGTATAGCAGAAGGAAGAAACTGCTGAAATTGCCATGTATTGTTAAAACCACCCAAATAATATGAAAAACCTCACTAGAAACTGAAGGCAGCTGTTAAAGATCTGCAAAGCCCTATATAACTGTTCAAGTAACATGAACTCAGGCTAGCAAGTGAGGCAAAGGATAACTAAAAGACATTCTTTAGTCACATTAGAAAATTTAGAAATAATTTACAAAACTGCAACAAACTGTTTCATAATTGAGGCTCCCGCTCAAACCCAAAATACATTTCTAATATAGTAGTACACACATTTGTGGCCAGTTTCTCCATGAAACTATCATCTCAATTTCAGTCATCCCTGAGTGACTTTTCTCACACCATCACCAAGGATTCTGGCTTCAAGGCATTTTCAAAGACCAAAAACATTGCTTCCATGGGTTCGGATAAGATACTGGACTGCCTAATGGACATTATCAAACATGCACTCCTTAAACTATTTAATCTATGCCTAATCCTACCTACAGGCTATGTCCCTACATACAGGCTGTGTCCCTACCTACAGGCTATGTCCCTGAATCCTGTTGTTCTGATATAGCAATGCTGTTCCACAAGGATGGACTCAGCACGAATCCTGCAAACTACAGACTCCTCAGTCCTATGAGTCTTTTTTGTAAAGCCATGTAGTGCATCATCACCAACTTCATAAATCAAAACTTTTGAAATCTGATAAAGGTCGACCCTCAACAATATGATTATGTTAAGGGTAGGTCAGGCCTGCTAAATCTGGTAAGCTTCTTTGAAAAGGTCATGCACGCAGTGGACATTGAGCACACTGTCAATGCTGCCTATCTAAATTTAGCCAAGGCATTTGCCACCACACCACATGATGGAATCATAAATAAGTTTAATTTATTAAACATTGATCCCTATGTGACAAGATGGATAGCTAACTGACTTAAGGACACATGGCATGTCGTCAGAGTTGGTAACATTGCTTCAGTCAAATAGAAGTTCACCAGTGGTCTCCCCCAGGGATCTGTGTTGGGCCTTCTCCTGCTTCACATTTATTTTCCTTTGACCTCAGAACTGATAACACTGATTTCTGATTAACCAGATTTGCTGATGACTGCAAACCAAGTGTAGTTGTCAGATAAGCTGAAGATATTTATACTTTTCCGTATGAATTAAAATGATTCAACATCTGGTGCACCAAAAAATCTTTCACTGAATGCAAAGAAATGCAGTATCATCCCACTCAGGAAATAGCAAACTGATGTAACTTACACCCCGCTGTCAACCAAGTCAGTGATTAGAGACCTTAGCACATGGGTTGATAGCTCTCTTGCCTTTGATCACCATTTAGGAAGTGTAGTTAAGAAAACTGTTCTATATCTCCAAACTAATTGCCAAAAGCATAGTTTCATAGTTTCATAGTAGTGTACTAGGCTATCTGCCCTGGGGCATTTACAAGCCTAGCCAACAATGATGTGGCTTACGCCACCCCGTATTATATAGTTGCGCCTCTCTAGTAGTGACACATGTGGGACCCCATTATTTAGTAAACTATACCTCTGTCTAGTAGTGACACTGAGGTGACTCCCGGGGTAAACTTACGATCTCCCATCCATGCATCGAGATTTTTCTTGAACAGTGCCAATGAAGGGCTCTGTCTCACATGAACTGGGATTTTGTTCCAGAGTACGGGTAACCTCTGTGTTATGAATCTATCCCTCCAGCATGTTTTATTCATATTTGTGCAGAGGTTGAAATCTTTAGCTCGTGGTTCTGGTGGATCTGGATTTTTGAGATGGAGCATGTCCATCAGTTCTTGGTTGGACATGGCCCTATATGTTAGGCACAAATCACCTCTGAGCAGGCGGTATGCTACTGAATAGAGCTGGAGTTTCTTTAATCTAGCTGGATAAGGCACATGTTTGAGACCCATGATCCTCTTGGTGAGGTACTTCTGGGGTCTTTCCAGTTGTTGCATGTGCCGGGTGAGATACATCCCAAATGGAGCATTATATTCAATCATGGGCCTGACAAATGAGGAATATAGAGGTACAATGACCTCCTTTGATCTGGATGAGAATCCCTTCATGATGAGATGGGCAAGGTAGAATGTCTTTCTGACCACTTTGGCAACATGGTTGTCAAAGGAGAGGTCACTATCGACTTGAGTCCCCAGGTCTCTGATTACTTCTTCCGTACTCAGTGGGTTATTGTCTATGTGATAATTTGTGGGTACTTTGTTTTTCCCAAAGGGGATGACTATACATTTTTTGGCGTTAAGTTTGAGGCCATGATTCCGGCACCAGTTGTCCGTTTCAGTGAGACCTTTCTGTAGGATGTGTGTGTCAGCAGGTGAATCAACTATGGCACCCAGTTTGCAGTCATCTGCAAACTTTGCCAGCCATAATCCTCCCATATTTGCTTTCACATCCGAGAAGTAAATGCCGAATAAGAGTGGTCCCAAGACTGAGCCCTGTGGGACACCACTCGTGACTGGTTTAGAGTCTGACATAGCTCCAGCAATTTTGACCTTATGGGTTCTGTTTTTTAGCCAGTTTGCTACCCATCTTGTGACATATGGATTTACATTTAGGCTGCTGAGCTTGTCTATGATGCCAGAGTGTGGTATCGTGTCAAAGGCTTTAGCCAAGTCCAAGTAGGCAATGTGGACAGCCTTGCCCTCGTCGATGGCACTAGTGACTGTCTCGAAGAAGTCAACCAGGTTTAAGAGGCAGGATCTCCCTTTTACAAAACCAAACTGGGTGGGATCAAGGGTTTGCAGATCTCCAATATCGCCATTTATGAGTTCCATGATGATTCTTTCCATAGCCTTGCAGACCAGGCTGGTCAGACTTATGGGGCGGTAGTTACCAGGGTCAGTAGAATTTCCCCCTTTGTGGAGTGGGACCACTGTTGCTGTGCACCAGTGTTCAGGTACATATCCTGTAGTGAGGCTAAGATTGAATAGCGTTTTTAGGTGCGGGTTTAGTTCATCTTGAAGTTCATGTAACACGCAACCGGGGATACCATCGGGTCCCATAGATGCTGTGTTTTTTGCTTTGTTGAGTGCTGATTTCACCTGTATGTCTGAGATGACAGGTAGGTTACATTCAGCAGGGATAATTACTACATCTTTAGGGGGTGAGGGAGGGGAGAAATTTGCACTGAACCTATCTGCCAGAATATTGGCAATGTCGGTAGGGTCAGTGAATTTTTTGTCGTTGTGTACCAACTCAGAGCATATCTGAGAATTTCCTCCCAAGGTTCTGACATAATTGAAGAAGGCCTTGTGATTGTCTTTGGTATCCTTGGCAATCTTTCTCTCAAAGTTGGCTTTAGATGTTTTTATGAGAGAACGTAGTTTTTACTTGTGCTGATCAGGGAAGCCTTTCCCTTGTGGGATTTGGCTTTGTCCTGCAGTAGCTTCCTTCTTTTGTTGTACAGTTTGTTTATAGCGGGGTCCACCAAACCGGCTTTTCCTTGGAGGAGAGGGTCTTGGTTTTAGTTGGGATTGCTTGATCCATGCATTCTTGGAGATGTCCGTAGAAGGCTGTTGTGTAGGATTCAGCATTTTGGGATGTGGTTTCCATTAACCCAGTAGGCTTAAAGGATATAATTTCTGACTTAAGGAGTGCAAAGTCAGCTTTTGAAAAATTTTTCACTGTAGTCTTTTGTTCTGGGGTGGGGTGGGATATGTACATCCAACGTGATCAGTTTATGGTCAGATCTTACTAGTGAGGGGTTTATATCCGGTGGAGCATTTGGACCCCATGTTTGTGATAATCAGGTCAAGTATATTATCTCTCCTCGTAGGAGAAGTGACCAGTTGCTCCATAGCATTTGAGTTAATGAATTCCAGGAATCTTTGGGCTAGGGTGTTAGGGCTAGAATAGTGGGCCCAGTCTATGTTGGGGTAGTTGAAGTCACCCAATATGATGGTGTTTGGTGTGACATTCATATCCTCCAGTGTTTTCAGGAATGCTTGATGGGATTCCTGGGATTGGGAGGGTGTTCTATAACATGCGACCAGTTGTATGGCAGTTTTGCCTATGGTGAGTAAAACTTGTATGGTTTCTGATGCTTCATGGGTAGCCACCAATCGAGAGGTGTAGGTGTCATTTATGAAAATGGACACTCCCTCCTTTGTGGTTCGACCTGGAACTTGAGGCGAAAAGCATGATATGAGGTATAGCCTGGTAGCGCTGGAGTGCTCTCAGGAGCCTTGAACCAGGTTTCAGTTACTGCACAGACATCGATGTTCTCCATACTGAGAAGTGCTTTGAGTGCCTGCATCTTGAGATTTAGACTTCTGGCATTGAGCAGCATTACCCTTAATTTTTTTCCATCTTTGTTTTTTACGGAGGTTGATTTGTCTTTTGAGCATTGTCTAAAAAAGGCACTATGTGGGTGGCAACAGCCTTGGCCAGTATCCGGAAGCCCAGTGGTGACAGGTGCAAGCCATCCCTTGCGAAGCAATACGGCTTGTCCAGCATGTCATCCCAGGCTGACAGACATTGGATCCCCCTAGAATGACACCAGTGATTAAGCCAATTGTTAAAATTGATCATTTTGTCTTTGTACTGAGGCATCATTCTTGGTGAAGGCAGGATGCTGCTCAGGGTCAGGGTCATACCAGTCTGGGCTACATAATCGGAGAGCTCCTCAATGTCTCTTTTCATGCAGTCCAGGGAGGTACGTCTCAGGTCATTCACACCAGCATGGACAATGACTGCATCATACTTGTACTTGCTTTGGAGTGACCTGAGTGCGTGTGTAATGTGGCGGATACTAGCTCGATAGGCAGCTCACGTTACCCTCTCCTTATTCAGCCTGGTAAGTGGAACGTCGGTGTGTCTGACTATAGAGTCACCTATTACTAATGTCTCTGGCATAGTGTTTTGCCTTAGGGGCTGTGATTGTGTGACACACCTGTTGTTTGAGGTATGTGTTGTAGGTGTTACGTTTTGTGGGGGTGTATTTCTGGGTGTCTGCTTTGGAGGCCTCTGTTGTTTTGGTAAGTTTTTATAAGAGCCTCCGAGTATGTCTTTGTGTACTTATGTGTTTGGTTTGTAGTGGTGGTGGTTTTATGTGTGACGGTTTTGCTTGGTGTGGGTACCTTCTCCTCCTGTCTGGTCTTGCCAGTCTTGAGTTGAGAGAGTTCAGCCTCCAGTCTGGCTATATAGTTGCATCTCTCACAAGTATTTGTGTTAGTAGGAAGGAGGAGAGGGTTGTCTGTGTACATGAGACAATTGTAACATTGTCTTAAGATTCCCAGGTTAACCAGCTGAACAAGAGAGGATGCTAGTGGTCTACCACTCGACATACTAGAATATTATAAGGAGTACTGTGCCTTTAAGGGAAGTGGGTATTCACAGGGGGTAGTGGATGGCTGTAGTGTTTACTTTAGTATAAGAGTGCTTACTTTATTATAAGAGTGCTTGCTAAGACTAGAAGTCCCGAAAACAGTGCTAATATATACAGCTAAATAGACTGAGTAGAGCTTTCTAAGTGAAAAATTGAAGAACAGACTTGGCGGAGCCAGAAATAGTTTAAACCTGTATAACCGCTGCTGCGCTATGCGCCCAACCGTGCAAAAACACTCTGAGGCGGATTTTTATACAGGGAACTTGAAAATTGCTAGAAATGGTCCAAAGCAACCAATAATTTACAGCTCAAGTGCTGAGGTCACTTCCCCCAGGGACAGACAGGCTGCTCAAGGCTCCCCACTCCCACTGGTGAGCTCAGAAACTTCCTTCTATCCAAGTAAGGCAATGGCCAACACAGGAACTACACACAGCCCAGAATACAGCAAAGCCTGTATACTGGTCCAAACTAGTCAAGCAAAGGCGGGAAAACAAGGAGTATATATTTTTTTGTTTTTTGTTTTTTCAGGAAAGCACACAGAAATGCAATTAAGCAAACAGTAAAATCGATCTACACAGGCTAGCACACTTTAGTGGGCAGCCTCAGCAGTTAAATTAACAAAAAAACAGTATTAATCGACCAGAGTCGACCAAAATGCTACTTTTAAGTGCAGATACTTCAGAAATCAGCAGATAGACACAAAAACAGTTATAGCTAGTTAAATGAAAGCCAGAGAGGACAATGCATCTCTTCTAATAGCAAGGAAGTCATTGTACTCTTATATTCTGTCCTGATCAGACCCATTATATAGTATAACACACCACTTTGGACATGAATCTTACTCAACACATCAACAAACTCAAGGAACTGCAGACGTCCCTATCAAAAATAATCTCTGACCTCAAAAATCTTCACTTCCAGAGAACACTGGAATTCTTGTCTCTGGACTCAGTTGCTTACAGGCTCCTGAGGGGGATCTGTGTCTTGCTTACTCTGGATAAGGGATCCTGCTATCCTTGACTTCTTTTTCTTGATAACACAACCAGTACTGTAACATGAGATTTCAACCTATATCAGGAAATAAATAAAACTAAGCAGAGTTAGGGTCATCACCCAGTGTCTCCCTCTGCTGTGGAACAGGCTCCCTCTACAGGTCAAGCCATACAATTTCTTCTTACCTCTCACCCTGCAGACATTACAAATAGGAACAAAGGCCCTTGAAAACCAAGAACACCCAGCTAAACAACTGGGTATCTAATTAGCATAAAATTTAAATAACAAATATCAAATAACCCTTCCAGCTTCCAGTAAGAATATGGATTCTATTTAAAAAAACGTTAAAAAGTAAGAAAAGTGATGAAAAACTAGAAGTATATAGGTTCATAGGGTCATAGGGTGGTATTAGGCTATCGGCCCTATGGCCTATACAAGCCTAACCATAACAATTCCCTGGATATTTCCTCCCCCAATATTTACTTCCCTGGACCCCTGTCTGGCAGGGTGACTGACATGATCCCCGGGGTGAATTTCCTATCTCCCATGCAATCGTCAAGGTTCCTTTTGAAGAGCGCCAAAGAGATGCTCTGCTTGACATGTATGGGCAGTCTATTTCAGAGTATGGGGAGTCTCTGGGTCAGGAACCTATCCCTCCAGCATGTTTTCTTCATTGATGACAAGGTTTAGATCCCTGGAGCATGTGGCTCTGAGGGATTGGGATTTCTGAGGAGCATGTCCAACAGCTCAGGGATTGACATGGCCTAGTATGTTAAGCAGAGATCGGCTCTGAGTAGACAATATGCCACAGAGTATAGCTGGAGTTTTTTTAGATGGTCAGTATAGGGCATCTGCTTTAGGCCTGTGATTCTTTTAGTGAGGTATTTCTGCGGCCTTTCCAGCTGTTGCAGAGGTCTTGTGAGGTACATACCAAATGGGGCACTGTACTCTATAATTGGTCTAATGAGGGATGAGAACAGTGGGACAATGACCTCCTTTTTTCTGGATGAAAAGCCCTTAGTGATGAGGTGTGCCACATAGAAGGAATTTCTGACTGTTGTGGCAATGTGGTTATCAAAGGTGAGACCACTGTCCACCTGTGTCCCTAAGTCTCTCATCACACTTTCAATGTTTAGTGTACTGCCACCTATGTGGTAATTCATGGGTACATGTTTTTTCCCAAAGGGGATAACTATATATTTCTTGGCATTAAGCTTGAGCCCATAGCTCTGGCACCAAGCATCTGTTTCTGTAAGGCTTTTTTGTTGAATATCCAGATCATTTGGGGATTCAACAATGGCTCCCAGTTTGTAGTCATCTGCAAACTTTGTTAGCCAGAGTCCCTTAGTGTTGTCCTGTACTTCAGAGAAATAGATACCAAACAAGAGCGGTCCCAGGACTGAGCCCTGAGGTACTCCACTTGTCATTTGTCTGGAGCTGGATTTGGAGTCTGCTACTTTTACAGTCTGGGTTCTGTCAGTAAGCCAGTTTGGCAACCCATCAAGTGACATAGGGATTTATGCCCAGTTTAGTAAGTTTATCTATGATTCCAGAGTGGGGGATGGTGTCGAAGTCCTTAACTAGGTCCAGATAGGCTGTGTGTACCACCTTTCCCTCATCCACAGCTCTAGAGACTGATTCGAAGAAGTCAATCAGGTTCAGGAGACAAGATCGGTCCTTCACAAACCCAAACTGGGTGAGGTCCAGTGTTTGAAGGTTGCCAATGTCTTTGTTTATAAGTTCCATGATAATGCGTTCCATGCCCTTGCAGATCAGGCTCGTCAGACTGATGGGACGGTAGTTCCCGGGATCCAAGGTGGATCCCCCTTGTTGAGTGGGATAACTGTAGCTGTGTGGCACTCAGTGGGCACGAAGCCTGAGGAGAGGCTATAATTAAACATGACACTTAGATGAGCTGCCATTTCGTTTTGTAGTTCATGTAGTACACAGCCCAGGATGTCATCTGGTCCCATGGATGCTGTATTCATAGCTTTGGAGAGTGCGGTTGCTACCTGTCTGTCTGGCCGTGATTGCCAGACTTTGGCAATCTTTTGGTGTTGAGATGGGCCCTTTAGGGGGTGAAGTTTATACTAAGTCAATCTGCCAAGATATTAGCAATATCCTTGGGATCGGTATATTTAATGCCATTCTGTTGTAGCTCAGGGCATATCTGAGTATTGCCCTTTAGATTCTTGACATAACTATAGAATGCCTTGTGGCTGTCTTTGGAATTATTGGCAATTTTATTTTTGTAACTAGCTTTGGAGGATTTTATGAGGGATCTCAGCTTCTTACTGAGGCTGGTAAGGAAGTTTTTTGCATCCTGGGATTTTCCTCTTTTCTGCAACAGTTTCTTTCATCTGTTGTATGGTTTGTTTATGGCAGGAGACCACCAGATTGGCTTCCTTTTTTTGGAGGAGAGCGTCTTGGTTCTATTTGGGATGGCACGATTCATGCACAAGTGGATGTGCTCATACACTGCCTTAGTGTAGCATTCAGCAGTTGAACTTTCAGCTCCCATCTGCATGGGTGTCATGAAGTTTGTCACTTCTGACTTGAGTAGCATGAAGCTGGCTTTGGAGACATTTTTTAATAGGGGGATGGGGTGGGATGTGGATGTCAAGGGTGATTTGCTTATGGTCAGACCTGACCAATGAGGGAGTGACCACTGGTGTGGAGCATCTATCTCTCATGTTGGTAATGACCAGGTCTAGGATATTGGAGCCCCTGGTGGGACAATGGATTATTTGATCCAGGGCATTGGAATTTATGAATTCCAAGAACCGTTGGGAAAAGGTGTTGGTACCCGATTGTTTTTCTCAGTTAATGGCAGGGTAGTTAAAATCACCCAGTATTAGGGTGTTTGGTTGTATCTTAATATTGTCCAGTATGTTTAGAAAGGTGTAGTGAGAATCTTGGGGCATGGTGGGGAATCTGTAGCAAGCTACAATTTGGATTGCAGTCTTACCTAGTGTTAGTTGCACCTGGAGAATTTCAGATGCATTGTGTTGGGCAACTAGCCTGGAGGTGTGAATATCCTTGGTGAATATAAACACTCTTCCACCTTTAGTGTTTTGGTCTTGGTTTGGTGGCCGAAAAGTGTGGTAAGAGTTGTAGCCTGGTATTGCAGGGGTGATCTCTGTTGCCTTGAACCAGATCTCAGTTATTGCACAGATATTGATGTTCTCCATTTTTAGGAGTGCCTCGAGAGAGTGCATTTTGAGGTTTAGACTTCTAGCATTGAGTAGCATTACCTTCAGATTTTGCATGCTTGTATCTGTTATGGTGGTGGTTTTGTCCTTTGAACCTTGCCTAAAAAAGACACTATAGGGGTGGCAAGAATTTAGCCAGTAACCTGAATCCCAGGGGTGACAGATGCAGACCATCTCTGGCAAAGCATCGTGGTGTGTCGATCATGTCGTCCCAGGCAGACAGATACTGGATCCCCTTTGAATGACACGAGAAGCTTAGCCAATTGTTGAAGTCAATCATTTTGTCCTTATACTGTGGTATCATTCTGGGTGAAGGCAGGATGCTACTTAGGGCTAGGGTCATCCCTCCCTGGGCCACATGATCCAAGAGCACTTCCATGTCTCTTTTCATGTAGTCCAGAGAGGTACGTCTCAAGTCATTCGCTCCAACATGGACAATGACAGAGTTGTATTTGTACTTGTTGTGGAGTGACTTGAGTGCATGTGTTATGGGGCGGATCCTGGCACCCGACAGGCAGCTGACTGTAATTTTCTCCTTCTTCAGCCTGGTGAGTGAGACATCAGTGCGCCTGACTATAGAGTCACCTATGACTAAAGTGTTGGGTACATTGTCTTGCCTTAGGGACGGTTGTTGGGTGGAACACTGGTGTTGTGAGCTATGTGTCACTTTGGTTGTGACTGGTGTTTGTTTGCATTTCAGCTTCGGAGGTCCTTGTTGCTTGGGCAGGTTAATGTGAAGGGCCTCCGCATATGTGGGTTTAGTGTTGCTATGTGTGGGTGTTGATGGTGTGGGTTTTGAAGGGCTATGTGCTGCTTGAGGTGTAGTGCAGTTGTTAACCTTCTCCTCTTGACTGTCCAGCACAATCTTGGCTGGAGAGAGCTTTGCTTCCAGTTTGACTATGTAAGTGCATCTCTCGCAGGTTGTAGTGTTAGTTGGTAGGAGGAGAGGGTTGTCTGTGTACATGACACAGTTGCTGCATTGCCCCAGTATGCCCAGATTCACCAAGTGGACAGGAGAAAAAACTGGAAGCTGATCCTTGGACATGCCTCTTTAGGTGCTTTTTTGTAAAGTGCAAGAGCTGTTTTCCCTTAACTTTGCACGGTACTTTGCAATTATAGGCTGTTCAGTGCCCATTAATTTCTCCTTATTAAAAAGGAGAGTTGAGTGCTTGTATCAGTTTAGGCTTCCTAGTGCTTCCCAACAAATTCTAGAGCAAGTGATAGTCACAGGGGTTCAGATTTTAGTGCTACTACTGAGAAACCAGCTAGTTCTAAGGGAGAATTTGAAGAGCATACTTTCTGGCACCTGGAATAGTTAAACTGCACAATGCGAAAAATGTGCAAACATGCGCATTTTTAAGCCAGAAAGTTGAAAGGGATAGAAATCAGCCCAAAATGGCTAAAATTAGAATTGCAGAGCTGGAAACCACTCCTCTAGTGTCAGGCAGTACAATGCTCACCACTCTCACTGGTAAGCAATAGGACTTCCTGCTACCACAGCAGGTCTGGATAGCTCTAAACACAGAAAATAAAGTCCTGAGACAAGCAAAGCCTGGGATCTGGACTATACTAGCTAGGAAAGGTGGGAAACAAGCAAACAAGATAGGTTTTTTTTTTGGTTAAAACAGGCTAAACAATGTAATAATACACTAAATAAACACAGAAAAGGCTAACACATTTGAGTGTGTAGCCCTAAACAGTAAATAAAAATTAAAACTCTACAAAATTAGCAATTTAAAACTTTTAAATGAAGCAAGGCAAGTGCACAACAGAAAAATAATTTAAGAGGCAGTAATACAGTAGAATAAGTAGCTAGTCTACATATACAGAAACGTCTATATATACAGAAAAGCAGCTAAAACACACTAAAGCAATTCAGATGCAGTGCAACCTAGAGCACTTGAGTTGTAGCAATATTAAGGCAAATACAGTTTTAATAAATGCACTAAAATATACTCTATATTTCCAAAATGTTTGAGAAGCACAGTCAGAACACAAGGATATGCAGACATTTTTTTTTCAAAGAAACAATGTAAAATCTGTAGACTTTAATAAACTATATTGCAAAATTCTATCATACAATGTCATTTATGTTTCTTTAAGAATAAGGGAGATGTAAGATTTATCATCATTCTTAAAAATATTGTTGTCACTAATATGTTGGTCCTGTAGTGTGGTTTTCTGTTTGTTAGATAGCTTCAAAAATCATATGATGAGATGGGTTCAGAAAAATGTGTCACGGGGTAAATCAATTCTGACTATACAGGGATACCTCAAAAAATAGGTACATCTTGTGCATGGGTAAATCAGGCTTGAAAATAGGAAGATTTATCCAAAATATGGACAGTTCAGAGGTCTGAATTCCCTGTCATCATTTAAATATAAAGTAGAGAATTGGAATAGTACACACGTTTATTTTGCTAGTTGCAATATTATTTCACCTAACTGATACAAATGTATATATTATTTAATTTACTGTCAGAAATGTAGTTTAATGCAGAAGACCTAATTGCAAACAACATATTGGTCAGACTAGCTGCAAGCTGTTAGGGGGCACAATTGGCACCTCAGGAGAGTTGCCAACATGATGCAAGTGTAGCTGTGTTTTATGTTGCGGTTGTTTAATTGAATGATAAATGCGCTTAGTGTTTCAGTTCAACTTTGGAGGTCTTCATCTTCAGATTGGGTCTATGTTCGTGCATTGAATGACTATTTCATCAATGGCTTATCAGCAAATGTTACACAGCAAACGCTGAAATCACAGAACATGCTTATCTTCAAAAAATAAATAATTTAATGCCTATAGTTGGCCAATATCGTGAATGGTAATAAAAAGACTTTATCAACCAAGGTGGGGGTATCTGTGTCCTACACATCCCAATGAGGGGGGCTGTGCCCCCCACACCCCCCTTAACTATATATACCAATTCCAAGATCGCACTACAGTGAAGAATAGGACAAATTTATAAAAGGGTTTCTTCATCTTACCTTATGTATCACGGCCTCACATGATTATGAAAACTTCTTGGCATTCCTTGAAAATAGCCCAATAATAGTTTCATTAATCTTTTGTGATTTTAAATATCCCTGTATAGATTGGCATATCTACACTACCAACACAGGGTATACCCAATGCTTCTTGGACACCATGGATCAACTTTTCTTCAGTATCACTGAACTATGGACATTCGATAAATTATTTTTCAAAGATAAATGTGTTTTGTAATTTTGACATTTGCTGTTTAACGTTGGCTGATAAGCCATTTGCTGAAAGTGTTATTTTTATGTGTGAACATAGACCCCTTCAGACTGAGGTAGGTGCCATTCTTGGGCTTGCCTCAGATGATATCTCACCTAGTTACAGGTGTGATTCAAATGATGCAGTTATTAATTAATAATTTTTAGTTATTGAACAAAGCGAAGAGCAATGCATAATTTAAACTGTATGACACAGAATGCTGTTTAGTGTCAGACAGCAGTTTGACAGGAGCAAGGCTGAAGCCATAATGTGACAGAAGTACAGTAAGGAAAACAGGACAGACATCAGTATTTACACTGATTCACAGTACAATGCATGAACATTACTTTTATATTATAACCAGGCAAGTTCTGATATATGTCCAGTTACATTGTGACATCTTTAATGTTTATAACATAAGTCCCATTTCAGAAAAAGTCCCAGAAATACATTTTCATTATGTAAACTACATATAGAATGGGTCTAAATACCATCCAATCCTTTGAAAGACTTGGATAAGACTTTTGATAACAAAGATATACCCCGGGATTCATGAAGCTTGCGCCAGGCGCATGCATAGCGTAGGCGTTATAATGCCAAATATGGCCGTCGAGCGATTCAGGTATGATCCAATTCCACGTGCACTACCGGCGTACGCCAGATCTGTGCAGCCCCCGGCGTAGGTATGCTAATCACCCCATGTGCAGTGTCACACCATGCAAATGAAGGCATATAGCGATTCATGAAGTGGTGCAGGCGCAGAGTAAGCCCACGGAAATGTAAACCAAAAAACACGGTTTACATTTTCCCAAACAGAACATCGGAGCTATGGAAGAGGGCCAGACCCAGGTATCACACCGTTAACATATGCCAATGGCGAAATACACAGCCAATGGCATAAGAAAAGATGCACAACACGTAAATAACAATATTTAATGTCATGTCCACAGTGACGCACAGCACAACCGCAGGGCATGTGTGCGGAAGCTGTAACATAAAGAAATAATATAAAAATGTCATAAAATCGCAATGTAATAGAAATCAGGTTTACAGCATAATACACAATGGTAGGCATGGAACACCACAACCAAGGTGCAAGGGTTGCTAAGGGCTTGCGATAGTGTTCGGCGTGGTAACTATGAATTAGTAGTCAATGCCATGCAAATGAGGCAGATAATACTGAATCGCAAATGTCCCGCCGGATGAAGGTTGTACCATACGGGCGCAGCGTATAACACCGAGGAGTGGCTCAGAGGAGATACATGACATCAGCAGAGGGGTGTGCCACCATAGCAGTAAGCACATTGGAGCATTGCAAATTTGGCCTGTCTGTTGCTAAGCAAACCTGTAGGACAGGAGTGGGGAGGAATCGTTTAGCTGAGAGCAGGTGCCCAAAAGCGCATGTATACGAGGATGAAAACGCGTGAAACCCAGTAATCGGACGACGCTGCAAACAATAGCAGAAACAGGAAGGTCAGGGGAAGAAAAGAAGGAAATGCGGAAGTAGGGTAATTGGAGTACTAATGAGCAATCATCACCAATCAACCCACGAAAGCCAATCGACGGCAGCTGACAAGTCTGCTTGCAGAAACCTGCAAAACAGGATAGGGGAGGCATTTGAATGCAAAGAAAGGAGGGGAGGTATTGGATTGCAAAGATAGAAGACTTGACACAGCAGAGCAAAGCAAACTGACAGCAGACCAGCAGTAGCACACATAACGCAAGATACGCCAGGTCCAGGAAAGTACAAATGAAAGTAGGCTGCAGGATGCACACCAGAAAATGGTAGGTGCAATGTGCAGAAATGTAAAGGGAAGGTCAAGAGGTAATCCACGGCAGGCAAATGTAATTCAACACCAAAGGCACCACAATAGTAGTTCCGGCAGTAAAACACATAAGATAACCTGTAGCTACGATCGTATATACACACCCTATGACATCATCGGTGTTCACAGCACAATAGTATAAAGTGTGAAAGCACCCAACACACACCTGTGTATTCCCAAACACCGCACCATAGGTGTAAACACACGGGGAACTTTTAAAATGTACATGTTGGGAGCTGCCATAGCTGTGATTCATCAGCATGTGTTAGAGACTGACGGTGTTGTGGAGGATGATGCCAACAACCACCGTAGGCCTAGGAGGAGAAGGAGAGTGGTCAGACCATGAGTAAGCTACCAGGGGCTACATGACCTGGAGATAGTAGAGCATTACAGGGTGGACAGGGACATCTTACAGCAAATAGTGGAGCTGTGCTGGCCACGCCTGAGAACCAGAAACAACAGAGGGAACCCATCCCAGTGGACACGAAGGTATGTGTAAGCCTGCGAATACTGGCCACAGGTACCTTTCAAAGGCCAACTTGAGATATAATGGGTATCTCACAGGCATCAGCATCCAGGGTACTACACCAGTTCCTGGATGCCATGTTACCACATGCCAATGAGCAGATATACTTCCCAGAACTCAGGAGGAGTTGGCCAGCAATATGCCACTTCCACCGTGTGGCACAATACCGGAGGTACTGGGTGCGATAGACTGCACGCGACATACAAATCAAGTCACCACCCGGTGAGCAGGGTAGGCTACATAAACCACAAGGGATACCACTGCATCAACTCCCCGGTCGTCTGCAATGCCCCTGGCATTATCATGGGTGTGTGCGTGCTCGCAGCCCTGTAAGCTACCATGACTCCCATATCTGGCATGCCTCACAGCTGTATCAGGTATTTGTCAGGGGACATCCCACATGGCCATCTGTGGGGATGCTGGCTATGCACTGGAGCCGTGGATGATGACTCCCATCAGAAATGCACACACACCCATACAAGAACGCCATAATGAGGCACACGCTCAAACCAGAATCATCATAGAGCGTGTGTTCGGGATGCTGAAATCACGGTTCCGGTGCTTGGATACATCTGGTGGAGCCTTGCAGTACTCTCCAGGCACGTGTACCCACATCGTCATATTATGTGCCATGCTACATAATATGATCCTGCGGAAGCAGCTGCAGCAGGGACAAAATGGTGAAGGCCCTCATAGCCCACCGCAATTGCCAAGGCCATTACAGGCACAGAGGGATTCAGACCATGAACACACTGTGCCAGCCCCAGTAGGCAGACGGAGGCGTGCCCAATATGCCTACGCCTTGGCAAAGAGGGAACGTATAGCACATACTCTGACAGTGTAGGCCCCTACGGACTGACATCTCTCCACCTGCACACACAGTAAAATGGATGGCATACAAACATGACCACCTGTAAATTGTAATGTATAGGTGGCCCAATGTGTGACTCCTACATAGGCAGCCCTCAAACATTGTAAACACAACAGACACTGGAACACGGCATGCCTACACCTGAACAGTACATGAGTCTTACAGCATATGGTGGTGCTGTGTGCCTGTCACGTTCCCCGCCAGATATATATATATATATATATATATATATATATATATATATGTACACATATGCATATATATAATACAGATAGAAAGGGCAATAGAGGGATATATGGTGATATAGATGGATTCAGCGATATCTGCAAATATAATAGATGTAAAACATTTATCGATATATAACAAGATAAGGCATCATTGGGATATATGGTCCAAAAGCAAAAAATTTGGGCCAAACCCTTCCCCAAACCGGGGGGGGTTGGCCCCCCAAAATACCGGGAGGTAAACTGGGTGGGGGGGAAAAAAAGGGACCCTTTCCCCCCGGCCAACCCAATTACAAATCAAGCCCCAACCACCCCGGTTTTGGAGCGGGGGGTAAGGGGGGGGGGGGGGGGGGGGGGGTTCTTTTATTTTTTACTTCCCGGTTTCCACCCCTTGGGGGCCTTGCAATCCCGGGGCACCCCCCAATATTGTGCCAGGGGGCTCCCATAATATACCCTGGAAGCCTCACAGGGAAAAAATTTTTGGTGGGGGGCCCCCATCCCCACCGGGGGATCCCGGCCCTTTTACGGACCGGGGTTTCCCCCAAGAAATGAACACCCCCTTCCCAAGCCCCATAAGAGGAGGCCCCAAATATCCAAAACCCCTTGGGGCAAAAGGGCCGGTTTGGATACTCTGGTGGGGGTTTTGCATACTCTCCACCGGGGCCCACACGTAAAATGGAGGGCTACAAAATGACCCCGGGAAAGAATGAAGGGGGCCCCAAAAGGGTAAACCCTCATCCCCCACCCTTCCAAACCTTTTAAACACAAACAGACCGGGAACACCTTGCCACCCCAGTACAGGGGGGCCCCCAAAATTTTGGGGGGCCCTTTAGTTAAAAAATAAATATTAACGGGAAAAGGCCCCTAGGATGAATTCCCCCCAAAAAAAAAATTTTCACAAAACATCCAGGTAAAAAATTTTGGGGGCCCAAAAACTCCACATAGGCCCCCTAAACAGAAACCAAAAAAACCAAATAAAAGGAATAAAAATTAAAAGGGACATTAGTCACCTTGGTGGTGCGGTCCCGGGTACTTTCCCCAATGTTTTTAAATTTAAAATTTTTAATTTAAATTTTGCCCTTGTAAAAAAAAAAAAAGGGGCAAAAAGGGGGATATAAAAAGGGTTCCGAAACCTGCAAAAAAAGGGCAAAATTAAAAAATTTTGGAGGACAAAAAATAGGTCCCCAAAAAAAAGGAATTTAAAATAGAATCCCTGTAAAAAAATTTAAAGACCATGAAACAGCCAAAGTAAAACCCAGAAAAGTAATAAAAAATTTTATCCCCCGGGTGCCCGGGCCAAACAAGGCCCAAATTTTGTGGGCCCCATTGGAAAAAGGGCAAAAACCCCTGTGCTTCTGGGACGAAATTTGGGTTTTTTTAAAACTTTGGGGTTTACCAAAAACAAGGCAATAAAAAAAAATTTAAACCCCCAAAAAATAAAAATTTTACAAACCTTTTCCCAATAGGAGGGCCCCCATCGGGTTTTAATAAAAATAAAAACCCCCAAAACCAAGGGGAAAACCCAAAAATACCCTAAAAAAAACAGTCAATTTAATAGACCCAAAAAATTAAATTTTCATCAATTAATTCCCAAACCCCAAAAATGGGGTTTGTAGGGGGAAAAAATTGGGCAATTTTATAATGGAACCAAACCCCCCCTTTTTGTGCCATGGCCAAAAATTAAATTGAAAGGTCCCCCATGGCCAAAACTCTTTTAAAAACACCCCCCAAAATAAACCAAAAATGGGGGCTCCGGGGATAGCTTTTCATTACAAACCCAATCCCCAATTTAAAACAAAGAACCCCCCAACCCCAAATTCAATGGCCCACGTAAACCCCCAAAAATTAAGTCACTAAGGAACCCAAAGGGAGGGAACCACATTTTAGATTAATAGGAAATTCCCAACCCCACAAACCATATGCTCAAACCGAATACCAGTTGAAAAAACTGTAAAGAGAAAACACCAAAACAAAAATTAGAATAAAAATTAGTTAGAGACCAAAATTAAAAGGGTTTTCTAAAATTCCCGGGTTTTGTTTTAATTTAAAAACGCCCAATGAAAATTTTGGATTTATTTTATAAGGCTTGGGAGCATCCCCAAATGTTGAAAAATTTCCGCAACACAATCCGGGGACAGAACCAAAACAAGGGATGCTACATTGGGGAAACAAAAAAAACCAAAATAAAACCCCGCTAAAAAAGGGAATGCCCAAGTGGGGGAATAATTTTTTTCCCCCAATGTATGGGTAAATTGGGTGGAGTATGCACATGTTGAAGAAATTTTTATATCGGGAACCCCAAAGGGGGATAACCACATTGTTTCAGGATCCATATGGTAGGGACTTTAAAGTATCCCATAAAATACCTTAAAAAGGGAAAAGGGTTGAACCAATGACAAAAGGAATGTAAACCCCCTAAAGGTTTTGATAGGGGGCAAAATTATTTTCTGGAAGCCGGGTTTTTGCAAATTAAAGTCCCCCAAAACTGGGGGAAAGGATTTGGGGGTAGTGTTTTTGTGAAACAAGCAAAAACCGGGCCCACCGGGGGACCTCCGCACAGCCCCCAAAAGGGATCCCAGGGCCAAAAACAGGCCCCCCAAACCCAACCAAGGGGGGGTTTTCCAAAAAGGAACGTCCCATGAGGGGATGTAATGGATTATTTTCCCAGCAGGGTGATGGGCTTAAAGAATCCCATATTGGTTGTGTGAAATATTTTTTGGCATTTGGGGTACATTGAAATTTGAAATTATATAATAGGGAAGGGGCCCTTTCTACACAGATAACCCCTACATGATACCAAAGGTAAAACTTTTTAAACCCCTTTTAAACGGGTCATAGGGCCATTGGGCATGAAAGCTGTAGCTTTTGGGGAAGGGGTAAAAACCCTAAAAGGGGGGCCCCCTTAAGGTGTAGGGGGTCTTGAGTTAAAGGGGTAAAATGGGTGCCCAATTTTCCACTACACCCTCGGGGTGGGTTTTGGCCAAAAGGGGGTTACCCACCCCACAGTCAATCCCCGGTAACCCCCCCAAGGGGGGTTTCACAAAAAGTAAAAACATCCCCCTGGTATGAAATTGGGGATTTACCACCAGGGTGATGCCCTTTTGGGGAAGGGTGAACCCCCCAAAGGTGTGTACCATGACCTTTTTGTCACGGGGCCTTGATGCCTGAATTTAATTTTAAAAATTTTTAATCCCTGTCACACAGACCCCCTGGAGTAGTATAAAAGGTTGGGGGGCCAATCAGGTTTTTTGGGGTATGTAGGGTTTAATTTTTTTGGGCAGGAAACCCCTGTACCCTGTTTGAAGGCCCCCCCTAAATAAATGGGGGCCCTTAAATGGGAGGGGTTTTGGTTAATCTTGGGTGCCTTTTCCATCCCTCTGGTGGGGGGAAAGGGATATCCATCATTTGGACAGGTAAAAGGATGGGGGTATGTTTTAGAAAATTTGTATTGTTTTGGGGGTCCATCCAGGGTGTCAGGGGGAAGGGTTAATGTCAAAAGATCAGGTGTGTAGTACACATGTACTGTGTATGCTGTGATGGGTGTGTTGCTGGGATGTGGCTAACAAGGTCAATTAGCATATGTTGGGAATCCACCAATGAGGGATAACCCCAGGTGTGTAACACCAGTCACATGGTGGTAGTGTTCATGCCAAGGGTAATGTAGGTCTTGGAGGTGGTGTGTATGGGTTGATCCAACAGAGCGGAGGGTATGACTCATGGATGTGTCAGTACATGAGTGGCTATCCCAGTGAAGTGTGGGGTAGTGTCAGTCACACATCAGTAGTAGCTGTCTGAGGCCCACTGTCCACTATACCAACATAGAAGGTATGTTACCCGTGGGGTATGATGTTGACTCTGTCGCTTGTTACAATGTGTATAGCGGTCCCGGACACAGTTAGTTGCACGTGGAGCACCTCTGATGCATTGTGCTAAGTAACTTGCCAGGATGTGTGCAAAACATAGTGGGATATAGGAACCCCTCAGCTGTGGGTGTGCTGGTCCAGGTATGTGCCTGAAAGGTATGGTCTGTCTATAACCTGTCATTGCAGGTGTGCTCTGCAGAGCCTAGAGGCAGGTCCCAGTCACTACAGAGATGTTTGAGTGGTGCATTATAAGGTGTGCCTTGCCTGCGCAAGGCCACAGAGGAAGATGCAAGCATTGTGTCACATGACCCCATGCCGTGCCTGCCAGTTACCGCCCTGCCAGTGACAGTTATTGGAAACTGTGCAAGACAGGCAGTATAGAAGCAGCAAGAGCCTTACATGTGAGCTGTACTCCCAGGGCTGACAGGTGCAAGTCATCTGTGCCACAGCATTGTGTTTGACCAGGACAGTCATAGTGGACAGATACCACATGCCTGTGGAATGACAATAGGAGCATAGGCAACTGTTGAAGTGACACACTCGGTCATTGTACAGTGGTATCGTGTCTGGACGAATGCAAAATGCTCCCCAGGGCTAGGCCCACACCCTCAGGGCTATAAGACTGGTGAGCTATTGCATGTCCCTGCACACGTAGTCTGTGAAGTGGCATCACAGGGCGGTCACACTAACATGGAGAATGACAGTCATATCGTACCTGGTGAGGTGTGGCATGGGTGCATATGTTATGTTGCAGAAGCAGTTACCCGACAGCAAGATGTGTTTAATTAACGCCTTGTGTAGCCTGCTGTGTGGAACTGCAGTGTGACTCCCTACAGAGTCAGCTATGACTGGTGTGTTGTGAATGTTATAACTCACTATTGGCTGTATGTGATGGGCACACATGAGTCTGTGGGCTATAAGCTGGTGATGTTGTCTTCCATGATGGGTCTACCTCTGGTGCCTACAGTGAGTATGGAGACGTACTGCACAAGTTGTCCTCGTAGGTGTGGCCAGTGGTGTAGATCATGTGAGACTATGTGATGGGTGGGTTGTGTTGCAAATGTTACACATCCCCAAATGACTGTCAGGTGCAGTCAGGGTTGGTGACAGCATTACCCCCAGCCATAGCTGTCAACCTCCTGTCCCCAAACTGAGGAACATTAGCCCTCATACTGCATGACAAATGGGCAAAATGTGGAACACTTACAACTGGCTTACTAACAGCTTCAACTAGGAAGGGCATATGTTGGCTAAAATAGGCTGGTCTTACGTATAAAAAAGATATTCCAATGAATTAATATGATTCCCATCTATTTAGCCATGGCTAGCAGGTAAACAATTTACAACAATGAATGTGTGACAGACCCTTCCAATGTGAAACCTTGAGGAACATGCACCTTTTCGAACCCCAAATGAGGTCGCCTCGTAATGAGGTACACCTGAGAGCTATGTCCCCAGCACGGCTGCAGAAGTGCATCCCACAGGCTGTAGTGCAGTATGTTGGGAGGTGAGATTGAATGTGCATGAGACAATTGCTCTATTGCCACATGTATGACATATCCTCATATAGACAGGCAGTAGCACTGGTACGTGACAGTTGGACATGCTCTGTATATACAACCATGTCCCACAGGATATGTGCATTACGTGTGTACAACAGCTGTCGTACCTTAAGCAAGCTGGGAAGTGTAGGACAGCCAGTGTACCTGTGGGACATGGTGTGGAATGGGTGCTATAGTAATCAGTAGCTCATGACATGCTCACAAGTTCTGAACAAGTGCCTAGCATGACCATACAATACAGATAGGGTGTTGGATAATATCAACCCACAAGTGGTGATGACAGTCATTTAGGGTGGCACTGCACTATAACCCTGCTGAGTATGGTGTGCATGTCCATGAGCCATTAGCACTGTAGATGTTAGCAGTACAGATGTACAAGACGGCACAGATATTTGATTACAAATGCCTTTGCATGTCACAGGAGTGTTCCACCAGTGGCCTGTTGACAGACTCACAACTACAAAAGGTGCAAGAGTGACATGTGCACAGCACACCAGTGCCAGCTACAGTAGAACAGGGTTAATGTGTTGTACCCCACCCTCATTGTAGCCCATACCACACAGACAAATGTTAGGCATCTGTGTATGTAAGGCTGTGAATGGCCATGACCTATCAGTATAGCTGTGTCAGTGTTGTGAACAACATAGAGAATGGGCTGTGTGGGTGAGGTGTGTGACATATGTGCACAGTCTGATGGATGATACCAGCAGTGTCACCGCTAGGTGAACATCCCTGTACCCATAAACTACTACCTAGGCTGTGGTCAACATTATGGACACTGTGTAAGGGATGGTGCTGTGCAGTGCACCCGACATGGTGACGCCTCCAGGCCCCTTAGGTAGTCATATGAGGTACCCATGTCATGTCAGGGTGCCATCCATGAGCACGGAGATCACTGGACAGGCATATACAGCACTGCGGTGACCAATATTGGATCACATACCACCTGTAAGGGGTAATGGCTATGCATGGATGTGCGATACCAGCCTTCACAATCCTCACCTCTACTATGCAGCATGCTGCCTACCTTGCAGAAGGACATTTGCTACACCATGATGATGGACATGCTACATGTCCATATCCTGATCTATAAGACATATGTCATGGACAGCCACCGTCCTAATACTAGGATCGCCACAGGCTGGACAGATCCCTGTGCCATATATGTGACATACTCCCACCATACCATGCAACCCTGTCCATCAAAGCTGCACATGTCATCCCAGTCATACATGGTGTGATGGCCGCATGGTAGATGTACTATCAACTGACTGGATCAGTAATGTGGCACTGATGCACCTTGCGGTGGTACAATGGCTATCTGTTACAGCTTGGAAACCATGCCTGTACATGCTATGGTTGATAACCATCCCTGCGAATGTCGTCTGACTAGCCATTGTCCCATGTCTATCACATGTGCAATACAGGCGATCCATGGCAGGATGTTGAACAGTTGTACAGTGCTGTGTAGATGTATATGGCAAAACATATGCATGTACAGGTGTCCATGCGTATGTGTGCATTGTCACTGCTCAAGTCCATTACGGCTGTGTCTGTGTTGATATGTGACATATACACAGCATCCAGGTCAACAGTAGTACTGTGGACACATCCAGGCATGTGCAGATAGGTTAGAACACAAGTGCAGGCAAATAGACATGCCCACAGCAAGACAGCATTTACATGGAGTATGAACACTGTAATGAGGTGACACACATATATGATGATGATATCCAATGCATAATGGGTGTGACATGTGTGACACAAACACGTCAGTCGTGTCAGTGTCATGATGCTTTGCAAAGATAACTGTGCAGATGTAGTAGATGTCATAGAAATGTATGTGTAGCAGTATCTCTGTACATCTCTGAAACTGTGACCTGTCACCATCATTATGTCTTACAGATAATGCCCCGTACACGCCTCCCAGCATACACCCGCCAGGAGGATGATGTCCTCATCCCACAGCTCCATGACAACTATGACTTGTTGTTCAGCCATGTGCCACAGCATGCCCAGCAGCGGGATGACCTGTGGCAGGATCTACGCAGGAGGGTGAATGATGTGGGTGGCCATAACCGCACCTACCAGCAGGTGCGCAGACACTGCACGGACCTGATACGACATGTAAAACAGCATGCCACTGCAATCGCCAGGGAACAAGGTGGAACAGGTGGTGGGCCACCAACCCAGCCCCCACTCACACACACCGAGGAGCTACTGGCCAGTCTGGGGACACCCAGGGAACAGCATCCAGAAACACTAGCTGCCATCGTGGAGGTGGGTGTCTCCCAAACAATGAGCCTGGAGTTGCCTGGTAAGTCAGTACTGCACATATGGCTATTATATCCCATGTAGTTGCATGCGTCACTGTACATTATGTAAAGTAACAACATATGCAAGGTATGTGGACACACATGCTGCATACTACAGTATGCTACTTTGTGTATGCACACATGTGCATACTATATGCTATTACACAGGTGAATGTGTTCACATGCACAGTGCAACCTGTGGCTGTCATACAGTCATGGATAATGTTCATACTGGTGTGTCACCCCTATACAGGTACCTCTGGCATGCCGCACAGACATGGGTCCGTTGCAGGTGAGACTGTCATCAGTATCAGGCATGTTACTGTGTAGATCTATTTGCCATGTGGCCAGTTAACACTTGCACATCTGATGTTTGTTCCAGTCACGATATGCAGGTTGCACCACCCTTCATTCACACATGCCACCCATGTGCAATATATACAAACGTAATGATACACCGACTTGAAACCACAGTACTTGTCATTGCGACATGTGTGGTCAGCTGTGCATACAAGGGTGGAGGTGTTCTACAATGGAGGCATATGTAGTATGCATTGGAACAACATGTGTGATACGCACACAGTACCACACAGTGAGCTGTGATATGGGCAGCCCACAGGTGTCACCATTGTGTCATATGCCCCTGCATTGGGTGCACACATTGTGATGTGCCACCTGACATGTCCCAGACATGTAGTGTTCTGTCTGCAATATTGTCACACTATCGCATGACCTATACCCCACATACCAAACATACATTGTCTGCATAGCCCTGTGGATTGTGACATATCTGACATCTATGGGTGTATGTCATATGGGACAACACAGACATGTGGAAAAGATGCCCATCACACACAATTGGCCAACACATGGGCACACCTGGCCATGGGGGATGGCCAGAGACATGTAGCCACACAGTACTTGGGATGTGTATACACCCTGTTGCACATTGTCCACACATGGTCCAATTATAGCCTTAGTTGACCGATTATACAGTTGATGTGGTACACTGGACAACCTAAAAGCCTGTGCACAGCTACTGGAGGTGTCACTGAAGTCTACCATATACGATCTGTTGAACATCACAACTGTGTTGCAGTTATGGCTATGCAATGTGTACATATTATGCATTCTACAGCAACATAGATGCCTCATGTTGCCATGCAATGGCACAGTGTCTGCACTTCACACTGTATAGCAATGTAGATGGCTCAAACTACCCTCCCATGCTCATGCACATTTGCTAAACATGCATTCTATCTGTAGGGCATACACACAACACTGCAATGTGAAGCCCATTATGATGCTGTACATGTGTCAGGACACCATTGTGTCAAACATGTATGCATATTAATGCACATGTCAGCAGATTACATGTCAAGGTCACATCAGCCATGTGTACTGTTATCCTGTTCTGGGCCACATGGTGTATCACAGGGATGCATGCATACTACCATGATTGTGTGAACTGCATGGCTACTGATATGACACCTGCTTACTGTAGTGTGCACCCCAGGGAGGTATGCTTACTAACACTATTAATGTCTGAGCTGCATGCCCTCTGCTGTATCGCAGGCATGCTGCATGCCATCTGACAAATCACATGCATGGTGTGTCTGTGTGTGGCTGTGTTTGTGTGTCTGTGTTTGTGTGTGTCTGTGTGTGTCTGTGTGTCTGTGTGTGTGTGTGTCTGTGTGTGTGTGTGTGTCTGTATGTGTGTGTGTGTCTGTGTGTGTCTGTGTGTGTGTGTCTGTGTGTGTGTCTGTGTGTGTGTCTGTTTGTGTGTGTGTGTCTGTGTGTGTGTCTCTGTGTGTGTGTGTGTGTGTGTGTGTGTCTGTGTCTATTGTACTTTACAGTATTTCTTTGAATTCACAGGTGATGTAGGTCGTTACCCTCCCCGCGTCCATCTGATGTTAGTGTCCCCACAGATACTAACGGTGATGAACATATGCATGAGGTACAGGCAGGGTTGTCAGGGGATGAATCTGTGCCAATGGTTACCATCCCAGCTATGTCCCCCTCTTCCCCGCACACAGTTCAGCTGCCAACACATACCGCATCACCTGTGGCCATAGAGGAAGGACAGTCAGCGTCTGTTAGTGTGGAACAGGAACGTGTGGTGGCTGCAGAAGGTGCGTCTACACACCATGGTGTCAGTGTAATGACTGCAGATTTGCCACACAGGCATGTGGTTGGTGCTGCTTGTAGGAGGACCTCTGGCAGACATGCACCTGCAGGACAGAGCGCAGCAGCTGGTATCACCAGACCCATGTTCCAGACTGTAATGGCGGCACAGGCACATGCTGAACGGCAGAACAGAGAAGGGCAGAGGCTGCAGAGGGCTGCTATCCATACCCTAAATGACAACATCCAGGCATTGGCAAATGCTCAACAGCAGATTGCTAATGTTCTGGATAGGCGATTAGGTGAAATGGTCGGAATCCTTGACCGAGGCATGGCAATCCATGAGTGGGAGCTGTCTGTGCTGGAACACCTGGTAGGAGGGAGGCGAGGCCATGTGGACGAGGCCAGCAACAACACCTAGTGTAGGTCGGCGTGAGCGTGCCACCTCTGCCTGCCCCATAGTGCCGTAGCAGCCCCAGGTGCCGTAGCAGTCAACGTGGGCCGGACACAGTGAGCTGCCAACAACCTGCTCTGTACAATCTGGGGCTGTCAATTATAGCCATGTAGGCATAACAAATGGCAGAACTGTGTACACACATACACGCACACAGCAAACACAACTGTAGGGCTCCACAACATCCACATGCATTCTGCACAGACATGTCCAGTCAACTCACCGCCCTTACACACACATGATGTTATCCATTGGTGCAGCCTATGCCCCTGGCAAACATATCACCCTGTGCATATGATGAAGCCTGTGCTGCATCCCTGTCATCCACACCATCGGTGCAGGGTCATGCACAAATATTCTGATGCACAGGGTGAACAGCATAGTGAGAGGTGTATGTAATATTACCTGTGTATGCATAGTGGGGGATGTGTATGTTGCAGTGGTTGTGTATGAATACTGAGAGATGTGTATGTGACATAGGTTGTGTACTGTCGACATGCACCAGTCATACCATGTAGTGCAGGTGCAGCATGCATTGTGATGTGTTCACGGTATGTGTCTCGGTTACATCTGTAGCACCATGTTGGTTGTGATACCCTGGTTCCCTCCTATGGTGTACTTGCATGTGCCTACACGTAGCAGTGTTTGCAGTCCCCCACGTGTAACTGTGGATTACTCACAGGCATGTCTGGCAATATCAGCATGCTACATGTACCCTCAACCTGACTGTTGGACACACCAACATGACACAGATGTCCGCATTATATACTGCACCTGACGATGTGGTCGGTGCCACAGGCTACACTGGACAGAGACGTGACATACATAGCAGGACACATTACAGGTATGGTGACATGGTGCAGGGGTTGTACACAGCGGCCTGGCCAATGATGATGTGAGGTGTCACTTGGTAGCTGGAGGCCACACTGTGCAGCAGTAGGACCCTGTAACAGTACGGGAACATGGCCGCATTCACGGGGTGTACACCACTATAACGCACACCCCATAGTGTGCAGGTGGGGACCCTTGCCTGTGTGGTCATCACCCTCACAGTACTATGCACCCACACGACGTGTCACAGAGAAGGGACATGCACAGGTAGCCAGTATGGCTAGGACCTATGGCATCAACAGGGTTGTGCAATGCATCACCATTACGGGTTAGTCACCACGTGGGGTTAGTGATCATTTCCCACCGTATATTAGCATACACCCTCACACCAAGCACCAGACATACATACAGACACACACATACTGTGGTGACCACACATGTGTATACGGACAGCCGACGTGTGTGATGCACCACGCCGGCCGACGTCATGCTTCCCACACTGACGTATGTACAGATCTCTACAATGGTGTACAGGGATGTGTAGCAACTGGGACATATTCCCCGCAATATGTGGCATCCCTGGTCACACATTCGAACACACATGGCAGTGCTGGGAATGATACACCTGCCATATGATGACACGTTTGATAGACATGCAGCGGTATTGATTGCATTATGTGTACCAACGCTATACCTGGCAAATGTGCTGCTATATGCACATGGGAGGTTGTAGGTGTTACAGGTGCCATGTGACATATAGTTGTTAATACCTGACCGCTGTGTATGCATTATGTCAGCACCGTCACGTAACAGCGACATAGCGTACTGTTTGCACATGGCATGATAGGATGGTGTGTGACACAACTGTGAGCCACCCCCTGCACACATACATCTAGAGAGGTGGTTCACCACGTTATGTACACACATCCCTCCATACGTGCTGTTTGTATGTCACCGTATACAGGTGTCAATGATGGGTCTGCATTGCGCCTGCATGTCGTAGGATGCGCATGCAACTATGTTACGGACATCTGCCACTGCACATGCATGGTTGCTGCATGCACAGTACAGATGTCACATGCGTCTCCTGTTGCCATGTTTGTATGCATTGCTATTGTTGGACATGTGTGTTGACATACATAACACATGGACTGCGGTATGATATCACGGGTGTCACAGGCGACCAGTACAAGGGTATGTGTGGTCAACACTGCTACCCCTGTAGTGTGAGCCTTCAACACAATGGGCCCACCTTCCATTCGCTGCGGTGTAGCATTGATTAGGCCAGTGTTATGCACGAGGTACATCAAAGGCTATGTATGTATGTGTTGTGTGTGCAGTCCACGCACACATCCACACAATCACATGTATGACATATCCAGACGTGTGTTCATTGGTGTACAGCAACAGTCAGGTGTCACAGCTGTGTAAGGGCCGTGGTATATGTTGAGCCGACCTGTTCATGTATACTGGTATCATTGCAATTCATAACACCTGTTGGATCCCTGTTGGTACATGTGTACTCTGCACAGCTGGTGTACACCACTGTACAGCCCAGTTGTCATGTGTCACATGGTGTTGTGGGACCGTAAGGCTGTGTAGTGCTGCACCGACGACATGGTGCTGACTTGACAGCTACAGTGCACACTACAGTGTGTACGTGTGTGACCTGCACCTGTGACAGCTGTGATGGCAGCTGTGTGTGTACAGGTCACTGCATGTGTGACTGCCCTGTGCGTGAGGACAGTTTTACCTTACTGTGCCCTTCTGTGTGTACACTCCATCTGCATGCAAGACGGCCCTTTGCAACAGCTAAGTGTGTGAGCATGCCCAGTACACCGTTGTGTAGATGGACACACAGTACATTCCACACTGCGCCCTTCCATGATTAGACTCCGTGTGCATGCAAGATGGCCCTTTGCAACTGCTATGTGTGTAAGCATGCCCAGTATGCCGTTGTGTAGATGGACACACAGTACATTCCACACTGCGCCCTTCCATGATTAGACTCCGTGTGCATGCAAGATGGCCCTTTGCAACTGCTAAGTGTGTGAGCATGCCCAGTACGCTGTTGTGTAGATGGACACACAGTACATTCCACACTGCGCCCTTCCGTGATTAGACTCCGTGTGCATGCAAGATGGTCCTTTGCAACTGCTAAGTGTGTAAGCATGCCCAGTATGCCGTTGTGTAGATGGACACACAGTACATTCCACACTGTGCCCTTCCATGATTAGACTCTGTGTGCATGCAAGATGGCCCTTTGCAACTGCTAAGTGTGTGAGCATGCCCAGTACGCTGTTGTGTAGATGGACACACAGTACATTCCAAACAGACGTGTGATACTAAGCATGTGGGCATGGCCATTGACATCCTGTATAGCCATGGTGGTCATCCAGGCAACCGATGTCCATTTTCAATGTCACGATGGATGCCTACATTGAACACACTGGTTGCTCTCTCAAAGGGTGTACTGTCTGTGGCGCATCCCGTATCTATTTCGTGTTGTAGTGCTCCGTAGATATTTAGTTGGCCCGATGACAGCACTGCCGTGTTTGTGTACGTCTACCTTGGGACAGTAATATGCTTTCAGACTGCTCACTCTCTAAACATTCCCTATCGGCATCTTTGCCTTTGCGGATGATGTCATCCACCTAGAAGTATGCCTCTGGGAGTGCTGTGTTCAGTAATCTCGGTAGCGCGTTCTGTAAATGCGTAATGCTGTAGTGTGATAAGGTAGTTAGGTGTATGTTCAATTCCCGGCCCTGCCAAGTGTGTGTGTGTGTGTGTGCGTGTGTTTCCAGCTTGCCTGGGGACACAGTAATGCTTTTAGATGCCTCACAACACATACATTCCCTATCGGCGTCTTTGCCTTTGCGGATGATGTCACCCACCTAGAAGTATGCCTCTGGGAGTGCTGTGTTCAGTAATCTCGGTAGCTCATTCTGTAAATGCATAATGCTGTAGTGTGATAAGGTAGTTAGGTGTATGTTCAACTCCCGGCCCTGCCAAGTGTGCGTGTGTGTGTTTCCAGCTGACTGGGGACACAGTAATGCTTTTACATGCCTCACAACACATACATTCCTTATCAGCGTCTTTGCCTTTGCAGATGATGTCACCCATCTAGAAGTATGCCTCTGGGAGTGCTGTGTTCAGTAATCTTGGTAGCGCATCCTGTAAATGCGTAATGCTGTAGTGTGTTAAAGTAGTTAGGTGTATGTTCAACTCCCGGCCCTTCCAAGTGTGTGTGTGTGTGTGTGTGTGTGTGTGTGTGTGTGTGTGTGTGTGTGTGTGTGTTTCCAGCTGCCTGGGGACACGGTAATGCTTTTAGATGCCTCACAACACATACATTCCCTATCGGCGTCTTTGCCTTTGTGGATGATGTCACCCACCTAGAAGTATGCCTCTGGGAGTGCTGTGTTAAGTAATCTTGGTAGCGCGTTCTGTAAATGCGTAATGCTGTAGTGTGATAAGGTAGTTAGGTGTATGTTCAACTCCCGGCCCTGCCAAGTGTGTGTGTGTGTGTGTGTGTGTGTTTCCAGCTGCCTGGGGACACAGTAATGCTTTTAGTTGCCTCACAACACATACATTCCCTATCGGCGTCTTTGCCTTTGCGGATGATGTCACCCACCTAGAAGTATGCCTCTGGGTGTGCTGTGTTCAGTAATCTCAGTAGCGCGTTCTGTAAATGCGTCATGCTGTAGTGTGATACGGTAGTTAGGTGTAAGTTTGATTCCCAGGCCTGCCAGATGTGTGTGTGTGTGTGTGCATGCTCCTGTCCGCCTGGCGGCTCAGGTTATGCTTTTAGACACTTCGCAACACAGATATATCCTGCTGACATCTTTGTCTTTGCGGATGTTGACACGCACCTAGTAGAATGCCTGTGTGTCTGCTGTGTTTAGTAATCTCGGTAGCACATTCTGTAAATGCGTCATGCTGTAGTGTAATAGGGTAGTAATGTGTAAGTTCAATTACCAGCCCTGCCACGTGTGTCTGTGAGTGTATGTCTGTATCTCTCTCTCTCTCCCTATATATATATATATATATATATATATATATATATATATATAATGTATATATATATATAATCTATTTTCTGCCCATAACTCTGCTCTTGCATGGACAGCTGACTGTTTCATGTATCGCATATTTGCATAGCTTTCACATACCAATGGGGTATGTTGCAAATCCCAACATTGTCCATGCAACGTCCGTGTTACAGGTGGTGTTACACGCCCTTACAGACGTTTGCTGTATATCTTGGCAGACATCTATCCTTGCTGTACTCTCACTGTACTCGTACACGCCGGAGGCTTCATGTATCATGGCCTAGTTTTGCTGTGTGTATGTCTATTTGTGCTGTGTGCATGGCTGTGGGTATGTCCCACTATCATCATTTGTAAAGGTGACAGCCCTATAGGTACTTCATGTAGACTGCTGTGTTATTTGACATGTCAGCACATACCTGCGGACAGTACTGAACGTCCTACTGCAGCGCATTTCATACCTTCTGTGTTATCTTGCAGTCAATATTGCTGTTTCCTCACACATGTATCTGTGTCTGATCATACCACTCCACCTCCTAGAGCAAATTTCTGGACAAGGCCTTATCTGATAGTGGGACACATAGGGGCAGTATTGACATGTTGCTCTTACAAACGTAGATAGTTGACACAATAATAGGTTTTGCATTAGTATGGCTTTTCTGTCGGATTTGGTGTCTTAATCACATGTTTGTCATTATTTCATGACTTCAGTTATCAGGAATGTGCCAGAATGTTACTGATGTTACGTGGAAAACACCAAACATATGAGGCAGAACTCTGCACATTCTGCGTAAATCTGTACAGTTGCAGAGTATGTGTCTGATACAAGATATCAACTGTCTGACATCAATACACACACTGTATGGCAGCATCACAGGCCACATGCCATTACATTTATATTGCAGGACACACCCACCCAGACAGTTGTATTCCTCACACAGGCCAACAGCTGCTTATCCACACTAATTGGTCTATCATGTACCGTATGTGTGTGCCGGTATTTGCGCTTTCCGTCAGTGGCAGAGCTCACGTACGAGTATGGGGTACTGGACATTGTTACGGTGACACTGCATGACACCCTGAGGGACACATTATTTTTGTGTCTGTTAACCTTCCACATTGACATTCACAGGGCATATGTTATCATTCACATTTGTCGGAGTACATGCGTATGACTTGTACATGTTTTCTCATTTGTCCTGATGTCTTTCTTCTCACCTGTCCACCTAGTATCACTAGTTCTGTACATGTATTTTGGACAGGTTACCTTCATACCCCTAACCTGTACACATTATGGGTAAACGCTCTGACGTTTGACCTTTGCCCTTGTTACATTTGTCATAGTAATGTGCCTTTCTGGTAAATTGCTGGCAAGGCATTACGAACTGTGCGGTTAGATAATAGTGACTGACATTTCCATTACATGATTAGTAACACTCATAACATACGTATTCCTGGCTACGCCAGTATACTCAAAACGTTCTGACTTTGTCTGGGGTATATCTAATATAGTCCCTATTTGTATTTCATGTACTATGCCTTAGTGCAGCTGTGTTATTCTGACAGTTTGCCAGTTATGGGTACCATCTTGGTCGTACGCATGTCCATCCATGATAATCGCCTACATGACACTGATATAGGGCCCTACATATTGCCAAAATAGTTTACGCAATATCCAGTGGATGGTTTGCCCCATTATTGAGAATATAGGCGTGTGCTATACCCACATCACTCCCATGGGGCGGGCCTACGAAATCTCTGCCAAACAACACCTAGGCCCATTTCTGCATACCCATGATTCCCATACCTGACAACCCTCTACAGTACCCATTACACATGTTTAATGTGTGCGGTACTGAAGTGTGGAGACACTTATATGTACTCCCCACTCTCCGGATATCAGTTCATACATCATACATTCTATCGACACATGTGTCATCACCCTTGCACCTGCTACTGTTGCATGTACAGCTATATCGTATTTGCTGAGGTCATTTATTTTGCGTCAGTGTCGGTTGACACTACGTATGGATCAATTTTTGGGGTCCTGCAACGGACACCTGTCTGCATGTTTAAAGTGTAGAACTTGCTGGACTGTCACTTTCTGGCCAGTGGTTTGGAATGCAGCTGTTTATTCACCTTTCGTGCATGTCTGTCTACCCATATTAGCTATAACGTGGTCTATTTATGTACATATGTCATATCTACGGGACATATATCTGTTGTGTATACATATATACATGTACAATCCTCATTTCATAACTTGCTTTGGTTTACGTCTGTGGATTATGTGTATACACATATATCTATATCCATACCATACCTTTCCACTGTACAGATTGTAGCAGAGTGTACAGCTGGTTGCCTCCTTATCTTCGGTGTGTTTTACATAAACCTGTATCTATCTGGCAATGTAGTGGCATTTCATTTGAGACTTACGGTGGGGAATACTGGCAAGCAGTTCAGGTTACGACTGCATACCCTTCAGAGAATCCATGCTACTGACACACCCGTTATTCTATCCACTTTCTATGTTTGTTCTGGCACATATCTGGGGTTTGTCCCTATTTGTTCCGGTAGTTTGCATGCCTTTGTCCGGTTTCATACTTTACGGGGTTAACAGGTTTGAGCCATGTATATCTAACGTGGGGGAAACAGCATTCATTACTATGCTGTGAGGGGATCACACACGCACAGGAGCACTTGCATTTCTTTATTGTGGGTTACGCGCAGGCGCACATGCATATCCTTATTGTGGGTTACATATGTTTACTAAGTCTTTGTGCTTACGTGGGCTTTATTACTTGTGACAGTACCAGTAAATTATCTGTAATCCGGTTAACGGACGTATGCGAGACACACGTTCACCTTTACATATTTAACTGTCTGTACAGCACAGACGCATTCATTACACTTTCACATTATATGTGCTGTAGTCGTAGTTGAACCGGGACTGCATTCACGTTGGCCGGATGCTGTAACCACTATACTTTTGGTGTTCTGACTCATTTATATGCATACCCATAGTACATAGCTACATTAACATATGCCTCACTGCTTCAGTTACGACACAGACATCCATTCTCCTGCTGGGAAAAATGCGGTACTACATGTTACACATTCCCTATTCCCTACTGCTCTGGACCCAAGCTGCATATTTAATCACTGCAGGGATATTCAGAACCCCAAGGCTTATAGTCCTGACACATACAGGTCTTTAATTCTCAGGGTGTTCATGTGGTGATCTGGGTTTAGGCTTGTCCGCCTGGTGAACGGAACTGCCCTGACCATGTTCAAATGTCAGACAAAGCACATGGACAGGGTTTGTCCATTTTAAACATTTTATCTGTGTTTACAGACACAGGTGTTTGGGCACCTGCCAGCAGCTTATAATGTTGGCAATACATAATATGGGTGGGGTGGTTACAATACATAATCCACGGTGAGTGGTGTTCCCATTCACATTTGACTATTTCCTGTATTCATTCTTATGAGGATTATTATTTTGCACATGACTTAACTATGAATTAACTACAGGTATGCAGTAGTACAGTCAACATATGTGATGGTTTGTTCAAGTATAAATGTACGGACCTCTGTAATACTGGGGACTACCCCACATCCTTCACAACATTTCATGCTTATGTACATAGTATTATTCTGTGAACTTTCGAAGTTTGTGAGAGCATTAATTACATCTGTCCCTATTTGTCCACCCATCCTTTTAGGCTTTGTCCAGATTTTGTTGCTGTAATAGGTTGAGAGGTGGTGTCGGTATGTGATTGAGTTGAATATATACTGTCGATAATTCAGTGGGGAGTAGGGTTACCACCTGTTCCTCTTTGCGAGGGGAAGTCTCACTTTGGACAGTTGTGTCCTGCGATGAAACCTAAGACATGGCAAATGTCCTGTGATTTTAAGACAAAAATATATTTCTTATTTTCTTTACTAGTTGCATGATACAGGTATTTTGTATCTGGTACACATAACTATTATTTGGGATAGCATAAGCTATTCAAATGCTATGGAATAAGCTTTTATCTTGGCATACAAGTGTAATTCTGTCCTTTGCACTGGCCGGGGGTATGTTTTATCCTGCAAATTCTCACATTTCTACAAGGGATGTCTCACCTTGGGCATCTGAACAGGTGGCAATCCTAGTGGGGAGACCAGAATGGTGGACAGGTGTTCCATCCTGCGTAGTATGTTTTGCATGTCTGTGTAGAAACTGAACAGTACCGTGACTACACATACATGTTTTGTCCAGATGTGTACAGTACTGGACACCGTGGCGTGTATACGACTCTGAGGTTTCAACAGGTTACTTATCCCACACGGGATGTACACACATTTTGCCGAAACATGAACGCGCGGGCATTTGGATTTACGTAACTGTGATGGGATGTTTACAAACGTGGGATACATATTTGCAATCCTGACACTGCCTAGGACGATACTTCCTACTACATATGGGGAATACTCGCTATGTGTAGGTGTATGGCTGCGCAAGGCTGGTAGCTGGATTTGGTGGACATTCGGACATGGGTGCGGGTTATGTGCTATACAGGGGTTGTTGCGTATTGCATTTGCATGCATGGGTTCTGCTTTTGGATATCCCTGTTCCGCATATAGCATCCTATGTGTATGTGCCGGTTACATTCTTGTTCATGTGTATAGCACATTTTAATATACATATGTTTGTGTGTGCTTGGTATACAATTTGGACTGTCAGGTTTCTTTACGGTTGTTATATAGCCACAACTGCCCAGCTGTGTACTATCACTACCACTATGGGACTGCTGGTGACCATACCCACGGGGCTAGATGTGTGTATTGGCGGCGCGCTGACATGATGCGCTTCACGTCCACTGGGTATAACTACTGACAGTGCAGTACATTACGGACACATGATTTTAAATATCATTTGTTCCATGGATGGAAACTCATATTGTGTTGCATGCATTTCTGTTTGGTTCTCCATTTTGTGTGGCCGGGAACTGTCTTGCATGCTTTGCATATGTTTCATTATCCACGGACACTGATAGGTGCGATTACTATTGCAGGCAGGCTATAATATTCAGCAGTTTAGGTTGCTCATCGCCAGCCGACATTGACACGCCTCCGGGTGCAGCTTAGTAACGCCCCATACACTCGCGCACGTGTCCTATGCACGTGGATGTGGTGGCAGCGCACCTTCATTAATATGCATATGGTGCTACTATACCATATATACGCCGCACGGCCGGCGCAGGCCTTACACCGGCCTTGCGCCGAGCTTCATGAATCCGGGGGATAGTGATTTCAAATAACCATTCCAAAAATGTATATTGTTTTAGTTCTTTCAACTACTGCATTTTAACAAGCCAAATATGGAGTCTGTTCTTTCGTTTGCATCACAAGACCATGTACTACAAGTTTGTGCCAACTGATTGTTACCAAAAAGTTTTAGATACCTGCTGGTACTGCTCTGCTCCCCAAATTTGGGGCAAAGTGTAATTTTTTTAGTAAACTTGCCATAACAGTTGATGTCCTTTTACATCCCTGTATTCAATAAGACATAAGAAGTCACTGGAAACCAGGGTGGAATAAATGCATCTTGAAATCCTTTAATATCAACAAGTAAATTTCAACAAGTAAATTGTAGGTACATAAGCATAAAACTTTCACCCAGAGGGCTTCCTCAGGCATATAAAACAACTTACATCGACGAGTGAATGGTTTAAATAATGTAAAAAAGTCACATACACAAAAAGGAACAGTATGCTTTTAAAAATATTATATGTAATAACAAGTACATAAAACTTAAAATGTTGTAAAAACTTATAACCCTACTATAAAAGTGGGTATAAAAACTTATGTAAAGTTTATAGAAAGACAGCTGGCTTACATATGAAATATATTGCAGCAACAAATATATTTACACAGACTCATGCTTAGTTATGAGTAAAGATTTAAGAGGGGTGATACCATTAAACCCTGGCATAATATAAGCCTTAAACCTTGAAGTCCAGTTCAGTTCTGCTCTCTCAGTTCTAAGAACAATATTTTCACATCTTATGTTTTCATACACAACTTCTAAAATCAGGAATTTAGAGCTGTGGGTAGATCCCTTCTCCAGCTAATGTTTGCTTAAGGTATTGGTATCTCTATTAATTTCTGGGAGATGACAGGATATGTGGTCTTTAAGCCTCTAGTTTGTTTTACCTATGTAATAGGAAGTGCAGTGGCTGCTTGTTGCTAAATCTGCCAGATTCCTGGTGTTACAATTACCACAGGCTCTAATTTCAAAATCTGTGGCTGTTACAGGAGGCATAATAATTTTCCTAGTGTCAATATGCTTACAGAATACACAATTGCCACATTTATAAGTGCCTTTTTCTGTGAGTTGAGAAATTAATAGAGAAGTAGGTCAATTATTGAGTATAATGCCCCCTTTGGCACACCTCTGATGAAGCACATGCAGCAGCATAAATACCCGCAAAGGCTTCTCACAATGAGAATACAAGTCCTAAAAAAACTTGTCCTGCATGGAACTCCTTAAAGCATTGTTGCTGTACTTGGTCTCTTACAGAGTGCTGAGAGGGGACCTGTGCCTAGCATATAAGGCATCCTCTGACACAATATTCATGAGCCTATTGCACATCTACAAGTCAAATGGTACCAGAAATACTCAATCCAGGGATCTGATCCCTGTCTGCAATTTAAACAGAACACTATGAAGAGAAAGGTACATTTCACAGGAGATACCAATTCTCTGGAAAAGATTTCCCTCCATGTAAAATAAAGCTTATATTTATCATCATTCAAATGCAACTTGAATCTATGGATGGACAGTACCAAATATATTCTAGGGCTTCCCCCGTACCACTAATGGATGGGGCAGCACTTAAATCTTTCTGTCCCCCAGTAGGGTCCCCTCTACATTCTCTGTGGCATGACCCTAGAAATAATTGCTATCTTATGGGTAGTATATAGGTAGAGATGTGGGAAAAGGACAGGGTAATTTTTAATACCAAATGGACTAAATGGCTAGGCTTAGAATAGCCCACAAGAGTAGATAACCTAATAATCACCTACCTAATATGAACACATGAACCCGTAAAATACTTTTTATTTACATTCAGAGTATTCCATAGCTAAGCTCTGCAGGTTTTGTGATGTGAGCCTGCTGTAAACATTTCTGGTAGTGTGGTGCAAGCAAATTAGGTCCTGAGAGCACAGACAAATAAGCAAATTAGTACAACAGTTTCTTTCCTTCAATAATAAGTTGTCATGTTATCTGTAACATCCGGCATAAGGCTCAAAATGATATAAAATGTGATAAAAAAGACTACACTAAAGGTTAAGAACATTTTCTAGTACACTCATTTAGAAGTTTAGTAAAATTACCTATCCAAAGAAACTAAAAAAAAAACTCTGAATAAGTAATCATTTGTAACATTTTGCTACACCTGGATTACATATGCAAAAAGACATGCTGGATTCATAGGCATGTTGCCTTGTATGCAAGCCTACACAGTGAGAGTTTGCCCAGTTCACAAAGCCTTCTACTGCCCAAATGTGCAGCTCCATGCTAATGAGTAGTGACAGCTTCCACACCATATTTAAATGCAGTTGTCTGGGGATGGGACTACAAGAGGGTTGCCACCTTTTCACATGCTCAAAGTGGGACATTATTAAAACATAAGATTTTGAAAAGCAAAGTGTACCAGTAACTATCACAGAAGACATGTTTTCACTAGATTACCAAAATAATGTCTTAGCATTATATACCTCACATTGTTCTGTGGTAATGAGGTCCAATAAGTAGCCTGTTGTGTTGCTCACTTAGGATAGTTGCATAGCACACAAGTCCTACACCACATGCTACACAAGTTACCCTAAAAAGCTGAGTAGAAAATGTGTAAGTGTATGCTGCTAAATAGTGAAATGCACCTATTCATTGCAATGGGGGGAATTTGCACAGAGAAAGGGGGAGTGCTGTACCTACTGTACATTACCAGTCCATGTACAAAGTACTAAACATATGTGTGTGTGTGTGTGTGTGTGTGTGTGTGTGTGTGTGTGTGTGTGTGTGTGTGTGTATGTTTGTGTGCGTGTGTTAAATAGCCGTGTGTGTGTGTGTGTGTGTTTATGTGTGTTAGATGACCACTGTGTGTGTGTGTGTGTGTGTGTGTGTGTGTGTGTGTGTGTGTGTGTGTGTGTGTGTGTGTTTGTGTGCATGTGCTAAATAACTACTGTGGGTGGGTGGGTGTTAGAGGACCACTGTGGTTGGATGGCTGGGTGTTAGATAACCTGTGCGTGTGTGTGTGTGTGTTTATGTGTGTTAGATGACCACTGTGTGTGTGTGTGTGTGTGTGTGTGTGTGTGTGTGTGTGTGTGTGTGTGTGTGTGTGTGTGTGTGTGTGTGTGTGTGTGTGTGTGTGTGTGTGTGTGTCTGTGCCTCTGCATGGTCGGCATACCCTGCATTGGCATTCATGCACATTCCTCAGCAGTCAGATGTTGCCGTATGGGGATAAGGATGAGTATGACTTGGAGAAAGGCACAGCAGTACAACTCAATGCATTAATGTAGTGCAAGTTGATCTACTGCACCAATTTCTGTGAATGTCAGGCACAAAGCACAGGACATTGATGTAGTGAAAAACAATGCAATTTGACAGTGCTTTTTCACTAGACCTGTTCCCATAACATACAACACACTTTATTACTCCCTCCAGTTAGGAGGCAGTGCTAAAGCAGAACATTTTGGACATTTCTGGTAAACCTTTCTGTTTACAACACCCACATTAAACTTCCTTTTTCCTTTGGGCAGGATTCAGGGATATGACTTGCTCTACAGTACATACCACAGTGTGGTAAGGAATCAAATGTATTGCTTATCGAGACATTTTTTGTAGTAGGGAGGCAGAGTTTCACAGACAGCTGAATGAAACCAGACCGACCAGTAGCAGTTTAGTGTGGCCAAGGAACTGTGGCAATATGGAACAAGGAGCCATGCAAATAGTAGGGTATAAGGGCAAGTTTGTGTACAATAAGAATGAATGCTGTGCGGAAGTCATATGTGAATGGAGACTGATGCACATTCTTACCCATGTACATCATCTACATAAAACAGGCAGGATTACATGCAGTATTCAAAAAAAAAAAAAATATATATATATATATATATATCTACTTCAGATTGCTGACATTTCAAAATGCCAACAACCATATGGCCGACAGTTTGAAATGCCGACAACCTGAAATAGTAGTGCAAACTACTACTAAAAACAGTGTTGGGCAGGGGGCAAGCCCCCTGCACCCCCACACCCCCCAGCTACTTAAATATTCTCACTCTCAGGTCACACTACAGTGCAGGAAAGGGGAATCTCCCAGTTCTGCACTGTAGCAGGATCTCCAATATCATTTGTCAGCCTTTCAAATGTTCGGTCAAATGTCGGCCATATGGGTGTCGAACATTTGACATTTTGATCAAATGAAGGGCTCCTATATATATATATATATATATATATATATATATATATATATATATATATATACATGGGTCTACTTCGTTTGTATGAAGTTTCAGTACTTCTAAACCCACTTGGTCGAGTCCAAGTTGTTGAAGTACCAAAACTTCGAAAACGAAGTACAGAGATCACAATACAGCGTGGAATGGGAATATTCCCTTTTCCTTATTGTAGTGTGATCTCAGAGTTGGTATATTTAAGTAGGGGGTGTGGGGGCTTGCCCCCCTGCATAACATGTTTTCTGTGATTTATTTTTTTTTTAGTCAGCCGATCCAGTGAAGGCTTCAGCAAAAGTTAACTTTTGTTGAAATGCACTTTCGCTGAAGTGGGCATCTACTTTTCTTTTTTGAAGCAATGAAATTTCAACAAAGAAAAGTAGATCCATATATATATATATATATATATATATATATATATATATATATCAATAAATAAATGGATCTACCTGAAAGTATTGAAAGACCAGATGGTCTAAAATGACATCATCTAGATGACATCATTGAATCATGAAAACAGCAAACACCCAGACCATTGAAAACAAACCCTAGGAACAGAACCACTCATCTACCATGGTGAACATTTCCCTTTCTCCACTGTAGTGTAATCTCAGAGTTGGTACATTTAGTTAGGAGGGGTTGGAGTTGCAGCCCCCCCCACATTGAGGAGGTGTAGGGTGCTTCTTTATCTGTTTTTATGTCCTGTGGACAAATAGTTCTTTCCCCAGGGATGGCTTTCCAAGTTGCAGGTGTTCAATGTTTTCAGATTTCCAAGTTTTTGTCTCTATGTTTCTGTCTTCAGCGATGTGGTATTTCAGTTTTCTAAAGTAGATCCAAATAAATGTATACATATATATATATATATATATATATATATATATATATATATATATATTCTGAAGCAGACCCAAATACATGATAAATGTGTATATATAGATATATATATTTTTTGAGAGAGAGAGAAAGAGACCAGTTGCCATAATGGTTAAGGTCTTCACCTCCATGCACAAGGTACAAGATTTGATCCTGACCTCCGACCTATGGCTGTTTCGAGTTTACATGTTCTCCCTGCGTCTCTGTGGGGTTCCTCCCACCACTGAAAAACATGCTGAGTGTTTCCACCTCAAACTCACCAATGAGTGGAGCTGTGGGCAGCAGCACAGGTGCTATATGGACCCCTATAGGGAGAGGAGTTGTACAGACCAACTGCTTTGGGCATCTACTGTGGTGTGCAGTATCCTCAAGATAGGAGAACATGGATTACAGACTGCACGCCATGGCAGGACTAGCCACTTGATGGTGTAAAATATGGCTCTAGGTGATTTGGTCTTGTTGACTAATGTCACCAAAATGGGCATGGGTAGTCACCAGTGATAAGTGGGTTGAGGACCTGTGTGCCCCTGTTGGCCAGTGTGTGCCTGCCATAAAAAAAAAAAAACAGCAGCCCTGAATCAATAAGCTACTGACTGGCCGGTGTCTACTTGCCTAGCCTAAGTTACCTGGGATAACTCTGTTGAATGAAAGCTGAATGTAAAAAACAATCAACCTGCTAAACATGAACTGAAAATTGCTACACTTAATGTAGGTAGGAGGCAACTTGGAAGTGGATGTCATGATGATATGGAGAAGGTTGGGCATCCTATGTATCCAAGACACAAGATAGAAGGGCAGTGCAACAAAGCCACCTGGCTTGGGATCCAGAGTCTACTACTTAGTAGGAGGAACAGGCTAGACATAGTGTGGGAATTGTGGTGAGAGAGAGGCTTCAGAAGGCAGTAAGGGATATCATCCAAATTAGTGACAAGACTCATGGCAATCTAATGATGGGACAGTATTCATAATCTCAGCCTATGCCCCACAGCAGGGGTTGTGGTAGTCAGGAAAAGAGTGCATTCAGACAGCAATTGCAGGACCTAATAGATAAAGCAGGACAACATGAACTGTGTTGATATTGGGTGACTTAAATGCACATATAGGGTCAGACATAACAGGATATGAGGTCTGCCTGGGTCCACATGGGTGAGGCAAAAGAAATAAAGAAGCTGAGGCAATTTTAGATAACAGTCATAAGATCACATAGAAGAGTAGCCAACATGCAACTCATGAGACTAGTAAGGAAAAGGTACTGAAGTAGAATCCACGATTGCAAAGTCATCCCCACCAAAAAGGTTTGCCCACAGTATAAACCACTGGTTGCTGCAATCAGCTGTAAGCAGTGGTCAGAGAAGGCTCTAAGGTCAACAGAGACTAGGTAGTTGACATGGAAGCTGACTGGAGAGAAAGTACAATAGTTCAAGGAATTACTCTGTTCTCTAGCATCCCAAGAAGAGGAGGAAATAGGTAGAGGTGAAGAAGAATGGCAGCGCCTAAAAATAGCAGGTGTTAGGACTACAGAACAGTCGGCAGATCATGGTATGGAAATAAGGTACATAAGGAAAGCTGGTTGTGGAATGCAGAAGTCTGGGAAGTCATCAAAAAAGAAGGAGTGCAGGAAAAAGTGGAAGGCAGTAGTCTGGGAAGTAATGAAAAAAAGAAGGAATGCAGGAAAAAGTGGGAGACAGAAAAGGCCGACCAGGCTAGGAAGGAATACTGGCTGGCTAACAAAGAAGCTAAGAAAGGAATTGCAATAGCAAAGAATACGACAGTGGAGGCACTGTACCAACTTCTGGAAAGACGCAGTAGGTGGCAAAAACAAAGAAACTATATCAGGTTGCAAGGCAAAGACAGAAAGATGATGAAGATAGTCAGAAGCCCCCCATAAGGGATGCCAGCAACAACCTGCTCACCACTCCACAGGACATCAAAGGCAGATAGAAGGGGTATTTCTTGCAGCTTCTGGATGAAGAAAACCCTACTGAAGCTGTACTGCCCCAGAAGCAGCCAACAATGACAGAAGAGGAGCCCACCCTAGAAGAAGTAAAAATAGCACTATGGAAAATGAATTCAGGGAAGGCAGGAGGCTCAGATGAAGTCACAGCAGATATGATAAAGATGCTGGGTGAGATAGGGGATAAAAGGCTTCTGAGGGTACTTATAGCAGTGTGGAGAGAAAGGCATAATCCCCAATGACTGGAGAATAAGCATACTTGTGTCAGTGTACAAGAACAAAGGCGACATCAACAACTGTGGCTGTACAGAGGCATCAAACTCCTATCACATTGCATGAATTTTCTGGAGAGGGTGATTCATAAATGGATATGCAAAGTAGCAGAATGTAAGATGGAAGATGAGCAGTTCAGATTCAGATCAGGATGTAGCACAACTGACCCGATGTTTGCAGTGAGACAGATAGTTGAGAAGAAGCTAGAGATAAGGAAAGAGTCCAACTCAGCATTCCTACAGTTGGAGAAAGCATATGACAAGATCCCAAGAAAGTTGATATGGGCAGTACTGCAGTGGTTCAAAGTTGCAGAAATATTGGTAGAATTAGTGCAGACGATGTACAAGGACACAATGACTCAAGTAAATATGAACAGTGTTTGGCCTCACAGACGGGTTCCCAGAGGGAGTGTGTGTATACTAGGGTTCAGGTGAGCCCGCTGCTGTTCATATTGGTGATGGACTACATTAGCAAATAGGTCACAGGGACTGATCAACAAAGTTGCTGTATGCAGACACTGTGGAATTACAGGCAAACTCTAAGCAAGAACTTCAGCAAAGGTACAGGAATGGAATGCAAAACTGAAGGCACATGGGATGAACTTAAGCCAGATAAAACAGTGCTAATGTCAGCAAATTTTGGAAATCAAAAGAAGCTGACAATTGAGATAGAAAGGAAGATAGTAGAACAAGTAAATAGCTTCAACTATCTGGGAGGGATGGTTGAGGAGAAGGGAAGTCTGAATGAAAAGGTCAAAGTTAGAATCAGTGGGGCTGCAGCCAACTCTCAGGGGTAGTCTATGACAGAAGAATGCCAAATAAGCTGAATAGTAAGGTGTACAAGACAGTGGTGCGACCAGTACTACTGTATGGTACAGAAACCTGAACAGTAAAGGCAGAGCAGATGAAGAAGCTAGAGGTGATGGAAATGAAGTCACTAAGAAGGGTGGTAGGATGCACACTGTGGGGTAAATGAATAAATGAGGACATAACAGCAAAAGGCAAAGTAGCTTCTATTGCAGAAAACATCAAAGATTAACAGATTACAGTGGCTTGGACACATGCAGAAAGGCAGAAGACAATCTGGTGAAGAAGATTTGGGACAGACAGGAAGAAGGTAAGAGGAAACAAGGATGTCCAGCAAAAAGGTGGATGGATTATGTGAAAGAATATCTGTGACAGTCATGCATGAGTGTTAAAGAAGGCAGGAGTGTGGCACTGAATCGAGAGAGATTGCAACAGTTAAAACGATACACTGACCCCATGCAGAAAATGGGAAAAGGGGGCTAATGATGATAATGATGATATATTGAAGGGGCTGACTTTTTCAAATCCACATATGGTCAACATCTGTATAGTCAACACAATTTGTTCGACTACACAGATGGCTGACAGGTGTGCGAAATCACACAATACTAAGGGATGGTAAAAATCCCCTTTCCTAGGGATTGTGCAGTTTCAGTTAGTATATATAGCTAACAGGGGGTGTGGAGGATACAGGAATGCTTGCACCCTGTAAAAAACAATGTTTTAATCTTATTTTTAACTTTAGTGATTTGCAAGAACCAAGGTTATTGCTCAGTGCATGCATAGTAGCATGTCGACATTCTCAATGATGATGTTTTGTGGTTGATGTTGTGGATGTCAATATTTATGTCATTCAATAAACTCAAGTAGACCCATATCTGTCTAGCTATATATATATATATATATATATATATATATATATATATATATATATATATATATATATGGATCTAGGACGTTTGCTCGAGTGAGCAAACAACCGAAACCCAAACGGCTGGGCATACTTATGCAAAAGTGCTTTTCACCGAAGAAGCACTTTCGCCGCGTAAGTATGCCTGTCGATAAAAGCACTTTTGTTAAAGTGTGTTCAGTTGTTATGGATTCGGACGTTTGCTCACTTGAGCAAATATTCTAGATCCATATATATATATATATATATATATATATATATATATATATATATATATAGGAACACTACTATATCTCGAACTTTTGAAATCTTGAATTTCAAAAGCTCGAGACCATGTAGCCGAAACCCCACATTACCGAAAGACCAGAAGCGCGAAATTCAAATTCCAGATGTTAAGGGATTCTGAGTTAGCGCTTCTGGTGTTACGGTTCAGGTAAGTATGTGTGTGTAAGTGTGTTTTTGAGGGGCTTTAGTGTGTGTAGGTGT
>NC_056741.1:1042599360-1042667129 GCF_019279795.1 Protopterus annectens
TTGTAACATTTGACTATAACCACGCTGGCTCATACTTATGCTGTAATAATCTCATTCTGAATGCTTATTCATACTACTGCTATAACACTCTCCCTGTGAATACCTAATAACTGTTTATTTTTCTAACCAGCACTTTAATACTAGGTATATTACTGTTTAGTATTGTTTTTATTTGATTAAGTTGATACAGTTTCTGCTAGCAAATATTATACTACATTTTTGTCTTACTATCTTCCTCTTTCTTCTTTTGCTATTACAGTAGTATTACTAAGTGGACCCCACAAAACTACACCTCTACCTCAGCCCTCCAGGAAGACCTGAACCTCTGGCTAGTGAAAAACTACTCTCCAAACCTGGTTTAGCCTTCCAACAAACTGTGGAAGTATGTCTTTGATAAGTGTTTAAATGCAAACTTTAACCAGTGTACCCTACTCCAGCTACCTGCCCAGGACTGCCAGCAGCCAATATCACCAGTCCCTATCACCTTTCTAACATAGACCCTCTTCCATCAGTCTCCTCTCACCATTTTATATACCTTCTCTCTCTTTTAGCTGTACTCCTTCTGCTTTATTTCTACCACATTTACCCTATTCCCACCTGAATAACTCTGGTAAATCTCCCTCTGGCCACTAGGTGGCATACTTACTACTATCTGGTTTACTCCCTTTTGTCTTCTTTCCTAACTCCCCCAAATCGTTCTTTTTCTTTTATGTCTACCCTCTATACTTTCTCTTCTATCCCGGTCCTGCCCATCACCCCTCTGTTTAACTCCTTTAACCCATATTTGTACATCACCATAGCTTTACCTTAATTATTCTTCACTACACATATACTTAGGCTACTTTTTATGAGGTTACACTACATATACACACAGACCTAGTTCAAACCTACCTGCTGCTTCCACACTTCACTGATTGTTTCTTGTCTGTACCACACAAAAGTAATTTTTTGTGTCTTCCCGCTCCGTTTGCCCTCTGGGCTCACTCCGCTCCCCTCCCTGCCCCCAAATTCCACCCGCCCCTAGCACCTCTACATTTATCCCCCACAAAGACACACCCCTCTTACTTCACAACCAATCACACTGTAGACCCACCCACCCTCTTACTACACAACTAATCACAGTGTAGACCCACCCACCCTCTTACTTCACAACCAATCACAATCTAGACCCATCCAACCCACCTTTACTATCTTCAAATTGTTTCCCTCTAAGACACACCCCTCATTTATCACAGTCAATCATATTATACACTTCATCCACACCCCCTTCTATATAACTGTTTCCTTTCCCACTCCCTGACCAACCTTTCCCTTATTAAATTTCTAACATCCCTGCACAGGCCTTCTTAACATGCCTAATTATACTCAACATCTCCTTTTAATAACTTTCCTAACTACTCTAACCTCTACCTATCTTTTAACCTTCTATGAACTACCCCTACCCCTTACTCTTATAATCCCAAACAGACATACCCAAACATCTCCACCAGCCTTATCTATAAACTATCTCAATACCATCCACACAACCTCCTTTCTTCAACCTAAATACCACCGCCTTTCTCACATAAAATACCTTATCTACCACCTTAAAAAAATTCCTTACTACTACTGCAAACCCCCTCAACTCTTCAACCCTACAATATCTTGCTCATTAATAGATGGAGATATTCACCCAAACCCTGGTCCAAACCCCTCCCCAATTCCCTCTAAATGCCACCCACTTAATAGAAATAGTACACCATCTACTAAACCCCCCAAATCACTATCTATTGCCCAACTAAACATACGAAGCATTTGTAATAAAATAGCACAAATTCATGCCCTACTAGAAGTTCAACAATTTGATATTCTCTGTCTAACAGAAACATGGCTTAAACCTATAATTAATGACAATGAAGTTATTCCTCCAGGCTACAACATCCTAAGACAGGACCGCTTAAACAAAAAAGGTGGTGGGGTTGCTATTCTCTATAGAACAGGACTGCAGATTAGTAGAACAAATCATAACCTCTCACTTGACGCTACTATTGAAATAATTATTACAAAACTGCAACTCAACCCACAAAAAACATTAAATATTGTCTGTACCTATCTTCCCCCAGGAAAGAATCCAGCCATATTAGAAGACCTTCTAAACTGGCTCTCACTAAATCACCCTCAAGAGACAATACTCTTAGGGGATTTTAACATTGACTGGAACTTATGTAAACAAACTAATCCATCCACCCTTATTAACCTGCATGGTTTCTCTCAAATAATCAACCTCCCAACTAGAATAAATAAACTTAATAACAAAGAAAGTATACTTGACTGGATATTAACAAATAGTCCTCAGCAAAAATATACAACAGGAACTCTCCCAGATGACCTCAGTGATCACTCCCTCACTTATATTATTAGGCAAAAAACCAGCACTACTGTCCCTATTCAAATCAGATCATTCCGTAGTAAGAAATATTTTGACCTCAACCAGTTTCAAAATGAACTCATGCAAGTTAACTGGACACCTCTTAAATCTCTCCCAATAGACGAAGCAGTTAGTCACTTTAATAATACTTTTCTCACTATCCTGGAACACCATGCCCCAATGCGCTCTATGCGTGTCAAATCTAAAACAGCCCAATGGCTCTCAAATAACACTAAGAAACTTATCTTAGATAGGAACAAGGTCTGGGCTAAATGGCGAACTACAAAAAGCCTAACTGATAATGTCACTTTTAGACAACAGAGAAATATGACAAAGAAAGCCATCATACAAGATAAAAATAATTTTTATACCCAGCTTCAGCAATCTTCACCACACCAACCACATACATTTTGGTCCTCTATCAATAAACTATTATCCCCTGGTAAAGTTGCCACACCAAACTCTTCTGGCTCTGACCCCAACTCCCCCTTACAAACAGCTAATGCCTTCAACACTTTCTTCACTTCAGCCATACTAAACCTAGCTAATCAACAAAACCCTGATACCTCCAAACTATTTACACCTAGCTCTATTCCCCCCCCCCCATTTCACCTTCAACCCATACCTACCTCTCAAATACTGTCCTTACTTTATAAAGTAAAACCTACAACCCCCTCTGCTGACCAATTACCAGCTGAATACCTCCAACTAGGTGCAAAAGCCTTAGCATACCCCATCTCTATACTTATTAATAGGACAATAAAAGAAAGTACAATTCCATCAGTCTGGAAAATCTCTTATATTATCCCTCTTTTTAAAGGAGGTGACTCTACTGAGTATTCTAACTACCTCCCAATTGCACTACTATCTCCACTTGCAAAAATTATGGAGAAGTGTATCCACAAACAGTTACTAAATCACCTACTAGACCACAAACTCCTGGCTAATTGCCAACATGGGTTTCGACCATACCATAATACTAGTACAGCCTTACTATCCTTCATTGACTCAATTAACAAAAACTGTAACAATAATACTCCTTCTTCAGCATTCTTCGTAGACCTGTCCAAAGCCTTTGACATGGTAAATCACCAGCTTCTTCTCCATCGTTTAAAATCTTTCTCTCTAGATAATCTTGCCTTATGCTGGTTCACATCTTACCTAGACAACTGCAAACAAGCAGTTCTATGGGACAACCAACTCTCTGATCTTCTCCCCACCACTATAGGAGTCCCTCAGGGCTCTATTTTAGGTCCACTCATGTTTTCCATTTTCATTAATGAACTTCATCTAGCTACTCCACAAACAACTTGTATTCAATATGCAGATGATACTACCATCATTTGTGCAGCCTCAACACAATCAGAACTTCTTCTCAACTATAGAACAATGGTTCTCTAATCATTGCCTTCTCCTTAACCCTAAGAAAACCAAACTCTTGCTTTTTTCACCCACCCACTTGTCTACCTCTATCCATTTCACACTAATATCTGATAATGGAATCATTATCTCTCCTGACCAAACAACAAAACTCTTGGGTATCACTATTGACAATCAATTAAAATTTGACAATCATATTAATCTTACAATAAAATCGACCAACAGAAAACTAGGCTCTCTCTATAGAATCAAATCTTTTCTTACTCCTGAAGCCAAAACTACCATAGCCAGAACTCACTTAATCTCAACCCTTTTATATGCTTCCTCCATATACACAAATCTCTCTAAACATAATCTTAGCAAACTTACTTCATCATATAATAATATTGCCAGATTTGCAACTGCCTCTCCATATAGAACTCATCATTGTTTAAATCTCAAAAAGCTTGGGTGGATGGAACTACCACACCTCATACAATACTATCAACTCACTATTGCCCATAATGCCCTACATCACCCTGAAAACACCCCAATACTCTCCACCCTCATAACACCCTATAACAATCAGAGGCATCTACGCTCCACCAACAAAATGCTGGTCCAAACATCCCGATCCAAAAACTCAGCAGGTGACTCCACATTTTCCAACTCAGTTGGCAAAATATGGAACAAGTTACCACAGGAACTTACATCCCTAACATCACTCTCCCAATTTCAAACTAAACTAAAATCCTTCCTAAATATGCATTGGCTATGCTCTTGTCATAACCCAGGTTAGCTCTCTTTTTTTTGCATCATTATCTGACTCATTAACAACCTTTCTCTTTCTTCTCTTCTACATACTTTAATGAAGTATTTAACATTCTTTATCCTTTCTTTCTCTTTACCATCCTAGGTTTTTGAGTTTACTCAAAAGTTAATACAACCTGTTTCAAAGTTATTGCATATGTTTTTTTTTCTCTCTATTTTTGTAGATTATGTATATCTTAACATTGTTTAGTAGTTTGTAGTGGAGCTTTTCTCCCCGGGCCTCCACTGAAAATGGACATATATCCAGTTAGACTAGCCCGGTAAACAAATGTAAAATAAATAAAATAAATAAATAATAATTCAAACAAATTGTATTAAACCAGCAACACATTTAAAACAATTAGGAAGTTGAATCAATGAACATGCATTTATGAGTGGTCCAAAAGATGTATGCAGGAGGGCCAATGTTTTGAAAACAGTCCAGGGACCAAGGTACACTTAATACGTTACTGACCAGGTGCATTTCAGTGAATGAATGAATGCAAGTTTAAAGACTTTTTCAATGAATGCAAGCTAAAAGGGAACACATGGAAGTCTATCTTCAAAGTGCAACTGTTTTGTTTTGTTTAGCAAATGGCCATTTGTACAACAAAATTTGAAAGTAGTATTTGTGGTGCAACAAGTAACAACCTGACATTTTGTACAGCTGTGGGTTCTACCCCACACCCAGTAGATGGACTACTGACATTGGAGTGCAGCATAAGGGGGGTGGAGATTGCTGCACTCCTAAGTGTGTCATCTCTTCAGATGAGGTCTTAAACCTAGGCCCCTTTTGCTTGAGATTTTGGTAGCTCAGGTGAATGTAAAAGATCTCACAGCACCTATCAAAAACAGTAGGGAAGTTCCCCATTGCCCTGGTGATATTTGCCCTAGTAGTATAAACACTTCTTAACAGCCATGTTCTGCAGTATGTCGCACTACCCAAAGCTCTTACAAACTGTATCAGGTTCATAATGTGTGGCCCTTTTGAGGTATCACAGCATGAGGAAAATGCCTTGAAAACCCTTAATGCACATTCCACAACAGCACAAGTCTGGCCACACAACACAGTATAATCATGTTCCACAAATGTACGTGGACACCACACTGATGTCATCTTCTACGACTCAAGGGGGTCTCCTGCATCAGCTACAATGTCTGGCATTTTATTGGGGTTGGGGGGTACCACATGTCAGGTATAAAGTGTTGCTAAGTATTATGATTTCTATACTTAGTAACTAGATGTCTTTGTGAAATGCTAGCTTCCTGAAACTGGCAGTGGACATCAGACATATACAATATGGTGGCATCAGGCACATTTTGCAAGATCATTGAACCTTCCCATTTGTTATGAGACCACTACTGGTGCAGACTACAACAATTCTAAGAAAAGAAACCCATCCTGCTGAGCCTTTCTCTTTATAACCTCTCACTTTCCCACTTTTACCTTTTGCATGTAGTAATCTGCATGTTCAACAATCTTACCTGGGAGTGACCACCTATTTTGTATTTCACTGGCACCTTTAATGCCATCTTCTTTAATTTTTCTCATTCTTTTAGTTTAGTCAATAATTTTCTTATTGCTTAATGAGTTTTGTAAGAAACAGAAGAGGTTAATTTTATTATTCTATGTAAGCATGGGTAGTTTCCACAAAATATAATTGTTAAAAAAAAAATAGATATGTGTAATGATTGAAAAAATAAAAAAAAAATGTTTACAATGAATTGTTTTTTTTTCTTCTGTTCATGCACGTGTACCCATGTCATTGTTAAACATATGTGAATTTAATGAAGGCATTTATATGTGTGTGTGTGTGTGTGTGTGTGTGTGTGTGTGTGTGTATATATATATATATATATATATATATATATATATATATATATATATTTATTCTAAAAAGATAAAGTAGCTGATACATATTTCTGCTGTGGTTACTGGTATTTACTTCATTTTTAAAATACCATGCACTGAATATCTGGAAAGGAAGTTCAAAGGTTTAAGACTCTGAGCTGCTAATTAGCTTCATTCTGTAGTCCTGGGTGTAATTCTTTCAGTCTATACTTTTATAAACCTTACATACTGTGTGACTCTATGCAAGTCACTTTACCAAACCCAGGAGGCACCACACCTTTTCTCTATCACTCCTACCTGTGTCTTTCTCTTCTATCTTAGCTCTCACAGTCAGCATACAACATCTAAACAACTAAGTCATCATATATTTCTCCATCTTCCCTGGGTGGTAGCTAGGTAAAACAAGCATCCCTGTTTTCTGCATGTATACTTCCCTCTTCACTCTCCTGTTTACCACCCCCTTTCGATGTAAGTAACAAGCCTACCCTACAGAACACACCACTGTACTAACCTGAAAAAGTTTGGATGGATAGAATTCCCACACCTTCTTCACCAGTCCCAACTCATAGAGGCCTTCAAAATCCTTAAACAACCTGAGAATACCCCAGCACTAAAAACTTAATGACTCCCTACTCCAATCTAAGATGCCTTCGCTCAGCAAACAGACTCCTTGTCCAAACAACTAAATCTCTCAACCTAGGTGGTGACGCGCTATTTGCCAACACCACTGGTAAAATATGGAACTCTCTCCCAAATAACATCATGCTTGCAACTTCTAAGTCAATTCAAAAATAGTCTAAAACTCCACTTCAAGTCACACTGGCTATGTCCTTGCTCAAACCCAGACTAGCTCTGTGTCATTAACTAAAACATAAACAACTAGCTAAGATGATAAGTACTTTGTATACTGTGATAAAGAAATATGTATCCTGTCTAACTCTATGTCATTATACTGCCTACCGTCCTTGCTAATATGTTATTAATGTTACATTTGTAGTAATCTCAGAAATAGTAATGGCAGTCTTGTACTTGTATGTAAATAGCCTATGTTTTTGTTAAGTTCTTTCAGCTCATTTACTGTACCGAATTATCAATGTAACTCTGTTGGAGCTTTTCTCCCCGGGCCTCCGCTGAAAAAGGACATGTATCTAGTCGGACCATCCCGGTTAACAAATGTAAAATAAAATAAAATAAATAATAAATAAATAAGTGGCAGCTAGGCACTTGATGCTTTATTTTCTCTCTGTCTAGCCTTAGTGGAATCTAACTGAAACCCTTCACAGCTTCATTCTCCTTCTTATCTCTTGGTGGCCTCTGCTAGGATACCCTACATTTAATTTCTCTTCTCTTAGCAGCCTACCACTGGTGAACCTAACTTACTTAAACTTACATCCATTCTCTCATCATTAGAATGACTCACTGTAAGCCCCTTGCAACATTATATATAACAACTACCCTTCTTAACAGTTTGATCTGGCTTACTATCAATTTTTCCTCATAAAAATCAGGAAAATATAAATGCAACCCACAAAAAAGCTACAATATCACAAGAGGAAAACAATTAGATCTCAGTGTGTGCATTAACTTGCTCATACATGCCTCAACAAGACTGCTTTTATTCCAAATATAAGTATTAGAAAAAAACACACCCAACCCATTTAAAAACTTATTGAATAAACTTTACCATCTGACAAAAAAACTTACCATTTCAGGTAAGGTCCACAACAACCTAGGACTTGCCTGGCATAAACCCATCAATCCATCCATCCATTCATTCACCCATAAGCTCTTTTACCCATTTTTGATCATGGACTTGGGGTAAGACCTAAAAATTACCTGTTTCACTGCTTGAAGTATTAACAATAAACAGAGAGCTAAATTAGCATGGTTGACCATACATCAATCCCACATTTTTGCCATCTTAGAAACCTCAGTGAAAGACACCTTCTGTCCCTCACATTTCATACAACTTAATTGTATAAGACTTCTGATGACAGACCAGGTGCTTGGATTATTGGGACAGTTAGCCTACTTCTAAAACAAAATTCCTCTCAGGTAATCCTAGCCTCAAAGAAGTCCAACACCAACAACGAGAAGGTTCCATCTTGGATCTCATGTCACCTTCCCCTGGCCAAATGAAAACACACCTCTTCACTGCCACAGTTTACATCCCCTTCCTTCTCACTATCCATTGTACAAAAAGAAATTCAGGAAATCTTTTCAAATTGCATCTCTAAAAACACAATCAGCATGGGTGATTTCTTTAATGCAACTGGAACAGACACTAAACAGCTTCATAAAATGCTTCTACAGTTTAACTTAGAGCAGTTAATGAAGGAGCTGACTAGACCCAATCCCATAACAAATAAAGGTCTACCATGAACCTTAATTAAAACTAACAATAAAGAAAGAGCTCACTATAGGTCCTCCCAAACAATCTCAGTGATCACTGGCCAATGGTTTGTACGCGACCATTCAAAACTACTAAACTTCTCCCAAAAAATCAATTGTAGGCAGACCATTCCCAGAACGTATATTCAAACCCTGATGACTATACTGTTATCCTTGGATGGGACTCCCCATTACAATATTCTAAATTCAACAACAGCCCTAGCCTTTTGTACCTCAATTCTTGTCAATATACAAAGTTCACTACTCCCTATTACCTAGAAAAGGTTCAAAAGACAAATGTGCCCTTGTCTAAACTCTAAAAACATGGAAACAACCTCCAACCAACCACCAACTACACTAAACTTATCATACTACTAGAATTGCAACTAACTCAACTAAATCACATGTCTAAAAGCAGCTGTCATCTTTCAATAAACCTAAGATCTTCTTGAAAGGAATAAAACATCTTACAAGATTAATCACTAACCCCTCCCTTTCTTCCACAGTCTCCCTTGCCAACAGCAGCTCAGACTTTTTTGAAGGGTGCAAGTCTTTTCTTAAATCTTCAGTTCAGACCATAACAGACAATGTTAACTCCTCCAGTTCAATTTCACTATAAGTTCATAGGGATCCCACAACACATTTATACGTGTTAACTGAGTGGGTAGCCATATTCTACATTTCTCAAATTACTGCCAAAGAAATTTAAAAAAAAAACCTTCTGCAAAACCTAATGTCCACTTCAGCTAAATTCAGTATCCTACATTCCACCTTCCTCATAAAGACAGCCAAGTTGACTGACAAGCTTCTTGCACCATTTTAATCTCTCATTTACATTGGATATTGTTTCACCTTCATTCATTCTGTTATTATTCTCCTTCCCAAAGATTTCAAAGACTTACAGCCCATTTCAAACTTCTGCCCTATTACAACTTGGACACATTAATAGCTACTGCCTACTCTCAGACCAACAACATGGATTGTGCAATGCCTTTAGTATATCTACTACACTATATTCTGAAACCAATAACATTTATTGTAGTATAAACAACTGACTTATAGAAGGAGCCTTTTTTGATATGACTTGTGCCTGTGAGACTGTCAACCATGAAATACCATTGCAAAAACTGAAAAGGCTTAACTTTAATAAAAACACTATCACATAGTTTAAAATTATCTCAATGAAATGTCCTTTCAAATTTATGCTGTCAATTCTCTAGAAAAAGTTACACTTAATGCTAGATTACCACAAGGATCTGTTTTAGGCCCTTTTCTTTTCTCTCTGTTTACCAGTAATATAACTGAAGATTTACCGCATCTTAATCTTACACCATATGCTGACGATATTTTACTTTTGGAAGCCAATAAATCATATACAGACCTACAAGACCAACTACTAACAAGCTTCTATGAACTATGTATAAGGACAACTGCTAACAAACTACGTCTCGATCCATTCAAAACAAAATAATGCTTTTTGCTACTCCTTAAAAAAATCTAGCTTATCATTCCTTCTTCTAAAAGATATCATGGGTAATATTATCCCTAATGAACTAGAAAACAAATACTTAGGCTTAACCTTGACCAGTTTCTCTTTCACAGCCCACACTGACAATTTTACAAATAAAGTTGTTTTGCCACTCAAGCTTTGCTACAAAATTTTGCATCTCCTTTTACCAGCTGCCTGGACTGTAATTGCTAAAAATGTACTACTATCAGGAATATGAATATCATATACACTTACTATCCCTCCACTCTTTCCACAATATTCAAAGATAACAGACTGTAGAAAATAACATTTTTAGATTTTTTTCTATGGCAAGTGTTCAAACTCAGCACTAGAATCTCATTAAAGATCTCTGCTGGTTACCTATAACTGAAACAGCCTTCTTATCTGTTCAACTGCATACTCTTCAAAGTAATAAAATGAGACTCCTGCTTATCTTTAAGATCTAAATTGCCCTTCGAGGAACAAACATACACCTTAAGAAATAGCCAATATGACAATATTACACCAATCAAGCCACCATTCCAAAATAAAATGGGAGGGGGATTTCTACATGATTAGCACCCGTTGTCTGTTATCATCTACCTTCTGAAATCAAATCAGTTTCTAAAGTAAAATAATTCAAAAAAGTACCACAAAACATATCATTGACAAAGTAATCCACAAGTGCTAAAGGGATAATGGATAATCCTCCTGCCTACATACATACCATTTCATAATACAATAACTAACATAGTATTTTGATTAATGATTACTGTCTTTTTGCCTGTATCTGCTATTGTGTAATTTACTGCTAAATTTATTGTTCCCTGAACTTCTTACCTCAGCTGTGTAATGTGACCCTTTCCATGTCATTTTGTGTGATAATCTGTTTATGTCAATGTATTTGCTCTGCTGAACTGAGTCTGGGTGTTGGCTGAAAAGTTATGTAAAATAGCATGATAAAAGGGGCCTGTAAAAGCATGGCATCTGAAGTATCCTTACAAAGGTCATCATTCTAGTCCCATTGACCCCTAGAACCTGGACTGAGTGGATTGTCAGCTCCCTGAGAAAATCAGTATCAGAACAACAAAACTGTGAAAGGGAAGGGGAGGGGCAAGAAATGGCAGAGGTAGATGCAGATGGCATTTTGTTGTCACACAAAAGTTTTAACATTTTTAATTCCATCCATATTACTGTCACCCCAGAATGTTTTCGCAATTTTCTAAAGGATTTAAGTTCATCCCTAACCCCTCCTTTAATATAGCTGATACTATCACTGAACTTAAACCTTTTACCAAAACATTTAATCTAGCAAGTATCTTTACTATTTATGATACTAATAAGACTTTTAGTGATGCTAAGATTAATTTCAAAAGGAAGAGTACTTGTAATCCTCCCATAAATCTAGTCATACAGGCCTTTGAGAAGGCTTGTATTAATGACTTTCATGATTTATTTAAAGTTAATAATGGTTTTAAATATAATTTGACCAGACTGAAAAAGTTGTTGTTTGACACCCTTAAGTACAACAAGTCAATCAGAATCATGAAGCCAGGCAAGGCTGGTGGTCTTGTGATTATAGGTTCACAGGTTCATAGGTAGGTACTAGGCTATCGGCCCAATGGCCTACGTAAGCCTAGCCAGCAAGTTTCCATAGCTTACGCCACCCAAGAAAGTTATTTTCCTCTGCCACTGTCCAGCAGAGACACAGAAGTGATCCCCGGGGTGTATTTCCTATTTCCCATCCACTCATCAAGATTTTTCTTGAAGAGTGCTAATGAAGAACTTTTCTTGACATAGATGGGTAGCTTGTTCCAGAGTATAGGAAGTCTCTGGGACAGGAATCTATCCATCCAGCGTGTCCTGTTTATTGTGGTGACAAGGTTTAGGTCCCTAGAGCATGTAGCTCAGAGGGATTGGGATTTCTTTAGGTGTAGCATGTCCAACAGCTCTGGGTTTGACATAACTTTATATGTTAGGCAGAGATCACCTCGGAGTAGGTGATATGCTACGGAGTAAAGCTGGAGTTTTTATAGAGTCTTTAGATTATTTTGCTGCTATGTTAAATATTTTTTATAGGATCCTTCTACTTATTTACAGATATCTCCCAATGAGATAAATATTGCACATCATGAAATTGATTTGTTTTGTATGATTTTTTTTTGGAAGGAAGAATTTCTGATGAAATTTTCCATTTACTGAACACGAAGAAACCACTGGTTCCTACTATATTTGGTATACCTAAAGTTCATAAAGGTATTCACAATTTAAAATTTTGACCAGTTGTAGCTGCCAGTGGTTCAGTTATACACCCCTTGCTACCTTTATTGACAGGTAGCTTAAACCCCTGCTCTCCCTTAAAACCCACCTTCTTAAAGATTACTGAGATTTTCTGGGGAGATTAACCCCATATAAATGGTCAACTAAGATGGGTTTTCTTACAATTGATGTTCTAGACCTTTATACTTCTATTCCCAGAGATGAGGGTCTAGATTTATTTCTTGAGATTCTGGTTTCTTGTCCTTTTTTGGCAGCTCCTGATATCCAGTTAATTAGAGATACGATAGAAATAGTTCTTGATAACAATTTCATTTATTTCAAAGGAGATATTTATAAACAGCTTAAGGGTTTTGCTATGGGAGCAGTGTGCATGATGGTATTTTCAAATCTGGTCTCAGCATGGGAAAGATCTGTTGTATTTGTGTCTATGTTTTACAGGCACTGTCAAATTTATTTAAACTTTTTAGATGATATTAAAGAACTGAGTGATATTATTGATTATTTTATTGATTTTTTGAATAACAGTATTTCATTCTTTAAATTTGCATGGAATTATAGTAACAAAGTGATTAAATATTTAGACACTTTGATTACAGTATATGATACAAGGTTTTCTTTGACCATATATAGAAAGCCAACTTTTAGCAAGCATGACTTACATTTTAGTAGTTCACATCCCATTAGTCAAAAATAAGTCTTATAAAAGGCCAGTTTATTAGAATTGCCCATATGACTTCCAATGATAATCTAAAAATGGAACTGGAGAAACTAGAAAGTATGTTGCTCAAAAGAGGCTACCCTTTAAACTTCATTAGAGAAATTATTGATGATGTTTTTGTAGGGTAGGGAGAAGATATAATCCACTCTTAAGGATAGGTGTGGATAAAGAAATACAAGAAGGTATTGAAGGGACTACATCAATACTTGATACCTCATCTTACCAACATGCATTAATTGTCGAGTATAACAATTGGTCAAAGAAAATTGAAAATATTGTTAAGAATAAATGGAATATTCTTAAGACCAACCTCATATTGCTGGATTTGTTGTGACATCAACCGACATTTATATTTAAAATGGCATCAAATGTTAAAACGTTACTTGAAGGGAGTACTCATGATACTGTTAAGGGACTCAGTACCTTATTTGGAGGTACAAGGAGATGTGGTGACTCTAAGCAATGTCCTTTCATTTTGACTGAAGAATCATTGAATCTTAAAAACAATTTGAAGAGTAAAATGTAATTAAAGAAAGGGAATTGCAAGACTGCATGGGTGGTGTACATTGTAATTTGTTTTAACTAACTCAATTTTTATACAGGAAAGACAGAACAGGCATTTCATAAAATAATTTATGAGCACCTGTATGAGGTCAGATCATTAAATATTAATAATGCTTTGTACAAAAATTCTGCTTTATGTGAAAATTTTATACGTTACAGGTTTGGTGTACTAGACAAGGTAAGTAACAACCCAAGGGGTGGAGAATGAGAGACAAGAACTGAGTTTAAAGAGTTACTATGGCTACTTAGGTTGGAAGTGATGAACCCTCCTAGATTAAATTACACTATATCCCTCCTTCTGGTACTAAAACTTAGGGCAGCTAAATTATAAGTGATTAATTAGTAAAAGCTAGAATTAAGTATCACTAATTTACATAGATGTTTTTGATTTAACTTTATGTGAGGATAGGATTTTTCTAATGAGTTGCTTTGTTTTGCTTGTATTTATTTCAAAAGACTTTTTATAAATATTTTATTAATATGTTTTATTCGTGTCATTCATATTTATGCTATCAGAGTTAGCTGAGATGTTTTTATTGGGTTTATATAAAATCTGTTGTAAAATGAATATTTTCTATAGGATTCTGCATTGTCATTTTGAAATTTATGTCATCATATTCATATTATTAGGGTCAGCTGAATGTCTTTTATTGGGTTTACATAAAAATCCATTGCAGTACAAATGTTTTTTATATAATTTTGCACTGTCACTTTAAAACATTGTCTATATAAGGAAGTGATTCCTAGAGTCTGTTAGTTCTGATGAAGTTCAGGTTCATGGAATGAAAGCGCTTAACTGTTTTTATTCTTTATTGCTTTAATAACTGTTCCTTTATGGTGTGATCATCTGACCATGATTTTATTACTATCTGGTTGGCAGTCCTGCATGTAAGGTGTTGGTAGTGTGTTCCTGCATCATGCTAGAGAAGCAAATCATGTTAACTCTAGTACAGGTGTGCTTGCACAGGAAGAAGTCCCAGGTTGAAGAAAACTGATTTTGAAGATCCAAAACTTGAGGTAGCATGAAAAACAACACTTTGTGCCAAAAGTAGCTTTATATCTGACATTATATTTTGTATTGTAATGCACGATTACAGTTGAGTACACAAATAATGCATGAATAAAGATGCTTTACACGTGATATGCATTCTACAATAACTTTACTCAACTACACTATAAAGCAGAAGTCACATGGAAGTCACATGTGAAACATAGTGTCACATAACAACAAGGGTTATATCAGTTTTTCTTCTAGATTTGTCTAAGGCTTTTGGTGTAATAATCAAAGTTCCTTATAGCTCAGCTGACTTCACATGGACTGTAGTATTCCACCCTCATCTGGTTCACTAGTTACTTGAAAAACAGAGAATATAAAGTGAAATATTTGTCTGGGGGACTCCAGGAAGTTCATGCCACTTGAAGGTGTACAACATGGACCACCTCTGAGACCCTTACTATTCAGTTTCTAACAGCACACTCTGGTGGCCTTACAGCTGTGCAATATTTTGATGATATGGCCTGTTATACAGGAACAAGTCACATTCTATTACTTATGCAAAACTCCAAGATGGATTCTCTCAATCAGATTTATGGCTTGCCAAATCCTAATCATTGTCACTCTAGCTACTCTCCTAACTTAGTTATCGCAGCTAAAAACGGAGTCTTGATTTAATGTGTAGTGTGTATTAAACACATTGTACCGATCTTAGCAATACTTTACCTCTTGAGACATATGCAAACAAACATTTATATAAAAGAAAATAAACCATATCAACATGTTGCTAATTACAAACATTATACACCACTTACATTTTTGTTTAACTATCATCAATCCAGCATTACATAAATTGCTCAATTCCTGCTATCCCTTAAATCTCACTCCTCCTCCAAAGTGTTATTCTCCATATATTGTTCCTACAATTTCCATTTTTCCCTGTGTAATTTATTTCTGCCCTATACTAAAAATCTGTGGCGATCCCTTACCGGGAAAAGCCGAAAGACAAACAACTAAAAATCCATTGGTCAGATCTTTTATCTCTGTTACAATATTCAGTACTTCAAATACAGATGGTAGACTTTGATTTCCATTTTCTAGTAATTATGTTTTTTTGAGGCATACAGAATTACTTAGCAAGGTCTCAGCATGTCTAGGCAATTCAGATACTGTATCCCAGATAAAAAATTAATTTTCTTAGTTACATTCATTTGCTCACCCAATATTTCTGACAGAGTATTCTGTGGGGAATTCTTGAAGTTTGCCATCTCATTGCAGTCCTAAAAAAAAAGTTATGTACCTAACATAATGTTCCATGTTTGTTGTCCTTCAACTCGCCTTCCTTCTTGTTGGTTGGGTTCGGAGCTGATCCTCGGCTTCAACTCGGCCGATTTACTAAAGCTTGAGAGCTTTTACTGGCTCAAGGCTACCCCTTATCCCAAGATGCCTAGCGGTAGCTACCCAGATCTCATTTGTAATAGCCCACACTAGACATACATAGTAAAAAAACAATTTTGTTACTACACTCTTATACATCAAGATAGGAAGGATAGAGGAAAGGAAAATTTGTGGTTAACTAACCTGGTATGTCAGCAGGAAACTTAGCCAGTGTAACCAATAAGGAACTCCTCTTGAACCTCCAGGAAGGGGGAAGAGGGGGGACCCAAGAAGGAAGGTGAGATGAAGGACAACAAACATGAAACGTTATGGTAGGTACATAACTTCTTTATGTTATATTGTCCCATCTCACCTTCATTCTTGCTGGTTGGGACTGCATCCCCAGCACCTGGTTCTTGGGTGGCTCACTGGAACAAAGTTTTCAGGAATGTGGAACCAAAGGATGCCCTGTTCCGGGGGGCCACATCCACTTTGTAATGAGAGATAAAGGTATGTTGCTGCTGCACAAATTGAATCTAAATGTAATTTAGCTTGGAAGGCAACAGAGGTGGCTAGGGCCCTGGTTGAATGTCCTCTGAGTCTTCTTGGAAGTGTCTTTTTATGCAAACCATACAAATAAGTGATTGTGTCTGACAGCCATTTTGATAATGCCACTTTAGAAACTGGATGACCTTGCTTATTGTCAGCAAAGGATATGAACTGTTGGTCTGATTTTCTGTGGTCTTTGGTCCTGTGTAAATAAAAATGTAATTGTCTATGAACATCCAATTAGTGTAAACTATACCCTGCTTGTTGCCATAATTGGGGAAGAACACAGGAAGCTCAATGGACTGATTTTAAGTTATACTCAGAACAAACCTTAGGCAAGAAAGAAGACTCTATCTTTGTGAAAAATGAGATAGGGTGGGTGAATAGACAAAGCATGTAATTCAGAAACCCATCTAGCTGAGGTTATAGCAACCAGAAAGAGGGTTTTTCAAGATAGAAACTTCAAGGGACAATATGGTGCTGGTTCAAAGGGAGGCAGAATCATTGAAGCTAAAACCAAGTTTAGGTCCCGGGGGGGGGGGGGGTCTCTTATAAAATGTTGTACCTTGTAAGAATGCTCTGCACAATTTATGAGACATAATGTTTTTTTACCCGTCTCCTACATGAAAATTGGAGATGGCAGTCAGCTGGACTCTTATAGTAGCTGCAGCTGCCCCTTTTTCAAAGGTTTCGGCCAGAAAGTCAAGAATCTTATGAGCAGGAGCGATAAAAGGATCAATGTTATTTCTTTTGGCCCAGTAAGAGAACCCCTTCCATTTGCTAGTGTAAATCCTCCTGATGGTGGGCTTGTGGGAGGACTCTAGAATGTTATGTACAGCAGGGGAAATGTTTGGGAGCCTGGTTAAGACGGGAAGTGGAGTAACCAAGCAGTTAAACTCAAAAAAACAAACGGCTTAAAGTAAGGCAGGTGCAGATAACAAATAAATATATATATGTATATATATATATATATATATATATATATAGATATATATATATATATATCTATATATATATGTGTGTATATATATATATATATATAGATATATATATATATATATATTTTTTTTCTCTTTATATATATATATATATATATATATATATATATATATATATATATGTTTTTTACAGTGATATTAGATTGGTAGTTTTTAGCTTTTAAATTTAATCATATGTTTTAGGCATTTATTAATGTTTTAAGATGGTGAGCCCTAAATGTACGTTATTTATTTCATCCTATCTGACTGCACATAATATGTTATTTTATATATATTTTTGTGTTTTTTACTCCAGTTGGACAGTATATTAACTTTATGTTTTTAAATTGTTCCTATAATAGGTTTCTACTTATATTTATGATGGCTGCTAAAGTAGACATGTGACTTTTTAATATCAGCTGACTATTAGATAGATTATAAATGCTGTTTTTACTTTCATTCATGTGTCTGATGAAGCAACGAGTACAGTCGTGAAAGCGCTTACCCTTTTATTTTATTTCATTAAATATTTGGTGTGTCAGCTTGGTGCAGTGACTTTTTAATATCAGCTGACTATTAGATAGATTATAAATGTTGTTTTTACTTTCATTCATGTGTCTGATGAAGCAACGAGTACAGTCGTGAAAGCGCTTACCCTTTTATTTTATTTCATTAAATATTTGGTGTGTCAGCTTGGTGCAGTGTTTTTTCTTTTCTAACCAAGCAGTCAGCTTGAGAGTTTGAAGGGATGGTTGAAGCCGTCTGACTGATACGTCAGTAGGTCCAGAAATGGGTTCAGTATCCAGGGCTCTAGTTGAAGGTGATGGCGAAGAAACAGAAACCATATCTGATGAGGCCAGTAAGGAGCAATGAGGATGAGTTTGCAAGCCAATGATTTTGCTTTCTGAAGTACCTTTGGAATCAGCGGGAAGGGTGGAAAAGAATATAGCAGTCCCGGAGGCTAATCATGAACAAGTGCATCCCTGGATGACTGTCCCAGAGGGGGAACTAGGGTGAAGTAGCTGCTGAATTTGTTGTTTAGGGGAGTGGCAAAAAGATTACAGCATGGCTGGCCCCATTTCCAGAAAATCAAGTCCGCAACTTCTTTCTTCAGGGACCACTCATGAGGCATGAGGATAGACCTGCTGAGCCTGTCCGCTATCACGTTGGAATTTCCAGGAATGAGCTTTGCAATTAGAAAACATTGGGAAGACATCACCCATTTCCATACTTGAAGAGCGTCCCAACAAAAGGGGTAAGATCTGGTTCCGCCCTGCTTGTTGATGTACCATACCACTGACATATTGTCTGTCTGGATTGCAATAGTCCCTGTAGGTATAGAGTCCTGAAGTGCTTGCAACACCAGAAGCACCGCTCTCATCTCTAGAACATTGATGTGCAGATGGTACTTGTGAGATTGCCACATCCCTTGGACAGTCCATCCCAGATAATAAACCCCCCACCCTATCTGGGAACCTATCATGGTCATAGTGGCTACCAGATGCAGGTCTAGAGAGGATCTCCCCAGAGTCACCTGGAGGGAGACCAGCCACCATAGCAGGTCCTTTTTGCAAGATTCCATGATCAAGATTATGTGTGACATTGGCAATTCCTAGAAAGACCACTGAGCGAAGAGAAGACACTGTAGAATCCACATGTGGAAACATGATAAAGAAACTAGTGTAATAGCTGCAGCCATTGAGCCCAGTACTTGTAAGACTTGTCTTGCCTGAACTCTCGTCTTGTTTATGAGAAAGGAAACTAGCTGGTGAATGGTTGACACCCTGTCTAGAGGCAGTTTTGCTATCATGCGCCTTGTATCTAAGTCTGCCCCTATAAAGGTAATAGACTGACAAGGCAACAAGGCAGACTTTTCATAGTTTATTGTGATGCCTAACTGGGAACAAGTTTGGATTGTGTAGTCCAGTGCCTTGATTAGTTGATGCTCAGTGGTAGCAGTGAGGAGCCAGTCATCTAGATGTGGAAACACCTGGAATCCTAGATGCCTCAGGTGAGCCATGACCACTGCCATACACTTGGTGAACACCCTGGGGGCTGTGTTGAGACCAAAGGGCAGGGCCCTGAACTGATAATGACTGGCTCCCAGCCATTAGTGTGGGAATCTCCTGGATTGCCTGTTCATTTTTAGGTTCATAGGTTCATAGGTTCATACTAGGCTATCTGCCCTAGGGCATTTATAAGCCTAGCCAGAATGTGTTTGGCTTTCACCACCCATTTAAATTTATTTTGCTATGCCCTTTTTCGAGGTTAGTATACTGTGCCTCTGTCTAACAGTGACACAGAAGTGATACCCGGGGTAAACCTATGATCTCCCATCCACTCATCAAGATTCCTCTTGAAGAGAGTCAATGAGGGACTCTGCCTAACCTGGACTGGGATTTTATTCCAGAGTGAAGGGAGCCTCTGGGTTATGAATGTGTCCCTGGATATCTATGGAGCACATCCAATTGTCCTGACCCAAGAAGGGGAGAATGAACTGCAGTGTGACCATCCAGAACTTTGTCTTTTTTACCGATTGGTTTAGCTTGCTGAGATCCAAGACTGATCTCCAGTCCCCTGTCTTCTTTGGAACTAAAAAGAACCTTGAGTAAGTTCCAGTTCCAATTTGGTCTGCAGGGACTTCCTGGATGGCTCTTTTTTCTAGCAATCTTTGAACCTCTAGGATTGCATGATCCCAAAGATTAGGTGGAACATCTGGGACAGAACATTTATCTTTTGAGGGGGACTGAGAAAACAGAATATTTTAACCCCTGGATATTATCAACAGTACCCATGTTTTCCTCATGAGAGAATGCCAGGCTGCTGGGTACAGTGATAGTCTGCCCCCGACTGCCTCCAGAGGTGGACAGCAGGGCCTCCCCAGGAGTGCTGGAGGGGCCTAGAAGAGAAAGTATCTCTGTCGCCTGCTGTTCCAGACCCCCTCTGCCATGAGGGTGGCATCTTCCATTATTGTTTCCCCCTCTGCCCCCGGGGGAAAAATCACCACGTGTGTCAAGCAAAGATCCCTGAGATTTTCAGAACCACACTTTCCCACTCTTTTAACTCTTGGGAAAGGGTCTAGATGGAGTGGAAAAATGGATCCCTACAGCAGAGAGAGTCTTGCCATCCTGTTCACACCTGGTGAGAGTCTCTTTTACCTGAGGCCCAAACAAGGACTAGCCATCAAAGGGGGTGTTGGTAAATGAAGACTTAAAGGGTTCCACAAATTGACAAAAGCACATCCAGGAGTGTCTGCATAAGGCTACTCCGGTACCTGCTGCCCTATTTGCTCCATCGGTCGCATAAGAAATGACCCTCATGGAGGAGTTTACCATGGAGGTCAAGGTTGCAAGCTGGGAAAGTGCCCTGTTGGCAACTCCTTCAGCTGTAGGATTTTGCAGGGTATCTCCTAGCTCCTTCAGGAGATCCCTTTGAAGTCGTGTGGAATGTGACAAGTAATTCAGTGATCTGAGAGTAAATATCGCTGAAGAAAAAACACGCTTCCCATACCTGTCTATCGTACAAGACTCTTTGTTCTGTGGATGGATAGATGAAGAAGTTTCCGCAAGTTCCTTCTTGGTGGCTGCTGCCACCACCATGGCATCAACAGGGACTCCCTTGGAGAGGAAAGACTTATCTTCAGGAGCTGTAATAAATTTGTTAGGTCTCCTCGGTACAGGTTCCATGGTCTCTGGAGCACTCCATGCCTTTTGACTCACTACAGACAAAAGTGGGTAGAAATGCGGAGACACCCAAGAGGATTTCCAAGATGTCTGAAAAAGAGACATCCTCAGATGGGAACCATGAGGACCCTTCCAACTCATCCAAGTCCATATCCGAAGTGATAGAGTCAGGGGAGTCTAGATGCTTCCTCTTGCATTTCTTCTTCTGAGGGACCTCCTCCAAATGTTCAGGGGAGGTTTTGGAAGAAGTGGGCTCACCCAGTGGGGCATCCTGGGGCACAAGTTCCCTATGCTTGGCAGGAGGAGGGACAAAGGCTGGCACAGGCACCAAGGGAGAAGGCACCAATGGAGCCGAGGGTGGAGCTGTCTCAGGAGTCAGCACCGTCCTCATCACCTTGAAAGTGCCATGGTCCTGAGTTGAAGGAGCCTCCGGCTCCGAAGAGCCAGGAGATCTTCTTCAAACCAGGAGCAAAGGCTCCGAGGCTGATGTAGGAGCCAATCTCACCTGTGATGTAGCTCCGAGAGGGAGAGCGAAGTCGGACAAGGGTCCAATGCCACTTCCCCCCCTCAGAGCCAGTGAGAGAGCTTCGGTGCCCAGACCCCTTGAAGGACTGAGACATCGAGAAGATTGGAGCGGTAGTCAGAACCGATAAGGGAGAAGAAACCAGAGCTGATGGTTCCACCGCCATGACTTCTGTGCACTCTGGCTCCGAGCTCAAGAGAGTCAGAGGAGGAATTGATGGAGAAGCTGGGAGGGCCGAAGGAGCCAAATCCTTATGGGCTGGACTCGAGAGTAATTTGGCAAGTACCTGTGACTTGAGGAGCCTGTTGACCACTCTCTCCACATCATGATCTGAAAGTCTGGAACACCAAGAGGAGTATGAAGAGGACCGGTGACTGCCAGCTCCAGGTTGCAGCAGTGGAGATTGTGGAGCAGAGTGTACAGGCTCCAAGGAGGGAGACCTTGATCTCTTATGGATCCAGGCCGGCTCTGAGGACACAGATGGAGCCACCTGAGACTTAGCTTTGTTGGAGCTAATGCTGGGGGCTGACAGAGCCAAAAGCTTCTCAGTAAGTTTTGTCTGTACCGAGCTCACAAATGATGGCTTGGAGTGTTTCTCTGATACTTTGGCTGGCTGAGGACCCTGAGACGAGATATCTTGAGGGTTTTTCAGGAGACCACGTAAGATAAGCTTATTTTTTCTTTCCTGCAGGACTCTGGAACTGAAGGTATGACAGATGGAGCAAGAGTTCTGCAGGTGAACAGCCCCTAAACAATAAACACAACTCATGTGCCTGTCCGTAAGGGATATTTTCAGGCAACACGAGTCGCATTTTTTAAACTCGGAGGGTTTAGACTCTTTAGACATAACTAACAGTAGTCAGAGAAAAAGGGTTTCCACAGAGAAAAAACTATCACTCACAGCCTACAACAAGCAGAAGTAAACAGACTGATAACCACAAGGAAAAAACTTTTAAAACTATTTTTTTTAAAGAAAGAAGGAAGGACGGAAGGAAAGGAAAAAAGGGGGAGAGCCTCTAACTTAAACAGCAACTACCCCGAAGGGAGAGCCTTTAACTTAAACAGCAATCCCAGAGAAAGGGTGAAGAAAGGGAAGAACCTTCTAACTTAAATGGGCTCTAAGGGGAAAGCAGGCCTGAAAGAGAAAGTGATGGACAAAAAACACCACAAAGAGCAGAGAAAGGGGTCGTTTGACTAATAAAGAAAAATACATGCTCTAATGAGTCAAAATAACCATTCAATTACACAAAAAGTTGCAAGTAACTATAAAAACACACAGTACTTAGCCTGAGCCAGTATGGAGCAATCTCGATGCTGCAAGCGGCAAACGAGATCTGGGTAGCTGCTGCTAGGCATCTTGGGATAAGGGGTAGTCTTGAGCTAGTAAAAGCTCTCGAGCTTTAGTAAATCAGCTGAGTTGGAGCTGATGATCAGCTCTGAACAAACCAGCAAGAATGAAGGCAAGATGGGACAACATAACACCACCTTTCCAGTAATCTCTTTCTTCCCCATCACACCTGAAATATTTGCCATCTGTCTGAGGAAAAATTTGTTGGACTCTACTTGGGTTATAAAATATCTATGTAAACATTTCCAAGAAAACATCCTAAATCTTCTAGACCTTGTTGCATACTTGGGAACCATAATATATCCTCCCATTTTTGCTTTGTGAATTGCTTATCCAAACTCTCTTCCTAGCTTCTGTGATTTATTTCTATAGCTATCATGCAATATTTTATATGCCCTACTAATTATGCATTTTTTAATAGCAGCTTCTGTTATATATATTCAATTAAAAACTCTACCTGTGCTGGTCTTTCATTTAGGACCCCCCCCCATTCCTTCTTCTTTGTCTATACTGTGTTATCAATCCCTGGTAGGGAAGGCAGTCTCTAGCCTGCAGTCCAAATATATCCTTGGCCTCTTCCCACTCTATCACCTCTCCCTCTCAAGTTATTAACTTCCAGAATCTTGGTTCCTTTGACAGTTTTCCCCAATAAATTGTAGCCCCCATTGCCTATTCTCTGTGCCCCTAACTGCTGTCATCCCTATTGGCAAAATCTCCTTTCTCCATTCTCCTTCTTGTTTAGTTCTTAGATTACTTTTTACTGCTTTATAAATATAATATTCTGCTCATTCTCCTTAAAAATCTACATCCAAAATCCCAGTCTCTCCTTATATATTGAATTCCTCCATGTTTATCACTCTTCCTTTCCACTTTGAATTATAAAAAATAAATAAAAATGACTGGAACCAACAGGAAGCCAACAAGAAGCCAAAGTATTAGCGTATAAAAAACACTTTATTCAACACTTTCATCCTCAGAATTCTTCAGAATACAATCTTCTCCTTCCAATGCACTTAAATAGGTCGCAACAACCAATTAAGACAATCAATTGCATAAAAACTTTTAAAACAAATAAATAATAACTTATTTATTTATTAATCTACCATCTACGATACTTTAAAAATATTTGATATTTATCACATCATTTTATCCTGGTTTTTTATCAGAATTTAGTTTAATTTGCCATAAAGCCTCTCTCTGCTATAAATAATTCTTAAAATCCCCACTTCTCAGGTCTAACATGCCCTGTTCTAATACTGAAAAAGAGAACATTTTTATAACCTAAACATTGTTGGATGTGCCTAAATGCTGCATTTCTGCTATCTCTCCTATTGATACTATATATGTGTTTCCTTACTCTATCACATAGGGCCCTAGTAGTCATATCTACATAAAATGAAGTGCAACCAGTGCACACTTCTGTATACACCACAACCAGTGCACACTTCTGTATACACCACATTCAGTGCACACTCCTGTATACATCACAACCAGTGCACACTCCTGTATACACCACAACCAGTGCACACACCTGTATATACCACAGCCAGTGCACACTCCTGTAAAAAAAACACAACCAATGCACACTCCTGTATACACCACTCCTTTAGTTTTACAACAGAAGTGTCTTGGAACTTTAATGGTATATGGTAAATGACTAAGGTTAATATAGTATGACTAGCGGGGATAGTCAGTGGAAGAATTTGAGTTTATTAATACTTTATTTTAAAACAGGGGATACAAAGAAAAATTTTTAAGGGAACTAGCTATTATGGTTTTCAGTAAAAGGAATGAATACTATCCTCCAATATTAAATGTTCCTTTTCAGTGTTTTAAATACAACAACAAAGATTCTGATGAAAAAACAGGGTTAGTTTGTAGCTTAGAGATGACTATTTATAGTGGACCTATACGTGAGATTATCAAAAATAATTGGAAAATTTTGGAGGGTAATCATGACTTACATAAGCCAGTAGGACATCACCCATATTTTGTTTATAAAAACAATCATAATATGAAATTGTTATTTAAAAGAGAGGGTACCAAAATTAGATCTGATTCTTTTAATACTAATAAGCATAATGGAATGTATAAGTGTGGGTGTTATAATATATGCAGATTCATTTTAGAGGGCCCTTATATTAGCCTTAGTCATTTACCATATACCATTAAAGTTCCAGGACACATCTGTCATAAAACTAAAGGAGTAGTGTATACAGGAGTGTGCACTGGTTGTGGTGTATACAAGAGTGTGCACCGGTTGTGGTGTATACAGGAGTGTGCACCGGTTGTGGTGTATACAGGTGTGTGCACTGGTTGCGGTGTATACAGGAGTGTGCACTGGTTGTGGTGCATACAGGAGTGTGAACTGGTTGTGGTGTATACAGGTGTGTGCACTGGTTGTAGTATATACAGGAGTGTGCAACAGTTGTGGTGTATACAGCAGTGTGCACCAGTTATGGTGTATACAGGAGTGTGCACCGGGTATGGTGTATACAGCAGTGTGCACCTGGTGTGGTGTATACAGGAGTGTGCACTGGTTGTGGTGTATACAGCAGTGTGCACTGGTTGTGGTGTATACAGGTGCATGCACTAGTTGTGGTGTATACAGGGGTGTGTACTGGTTGCAGTGTATACAGGAGCGTGCACTGGTTGTGGTGTATACAGGTGTGTGCACTGGTTGCGGTGTATACAGGGGTATGTACTAGTTGTGGTGTATACAGGAGTGTGCACTGGTTGTGGTGTATACAGCAGTGTGCACTGGTTGTGGTGTATACAGGTGCATGCACTGGTTGTGGTGTATACAGGGATGTGTACTGGTTGCAGTATATACAGGAGTGTGCACTGGTTGTGGTGTATACAGGTGTGTGCACTGGTTGTGGTGTATACAGGGGTATGTACTAGTTGTGGTGTATACAGGAGTGTGCACTGGTTGTGGTGTATACAGGAGTGTGTAGTGGTTGCGGTGTATAAAGGACTGTGCACTGAGTGTGGTGTATAAATGAGTGTGCACTGGCTGTGGTGTATACAGGTGTGTGCACTGGTTGTGGTGTATACAGGGGTGTGCACTGGTCGTGGTGTATGCAGGAGTGTGCACTGGTTGTGGCGTATACAGGAGTGTGCACTGGTTGCACTTCATTTTATGTAGGTATGACTACTAGGGCCCTATGTGATAGGGTAAGTGAACACATATATAGTATCAAGAGGAAAGTTAGCAGAAATGTATTATTTAAGCACACCCAACAATGTTTAGGTTATAAAAATTATTTTTATCAGTATTAGAACAGGGCATGTTAGACCTGAGAGGTGGGGATTTTAAGAATTATTTAGAGCAGAGAGAGGCTTTATGGCAAATTAAACTAAACTTTGATGACAAACCAGGATTAAAAGATGTGGTAAATATTAAATGTTTTTAAAGTATCATGGATTGTATATTAATAAATAAATAAGTTAATATTTATTTATTTTAAAAGTTTTTACATACTTGATTGTCTTAATTGGTTGTTGTGAACTACTTAAGTGTATTGGAGGGTGGAGTTTGTATTCTGAAGAAGTCTGAGGATAAAATCATTAAATAAAGCTTTTTATATACTAATATGTTGGTTTCCTGTTGGCTTCCTGTTGGTTCCAGTCATTTTTATTTATTTTTTTTGGCTGTATTTGTGACTGGTTAGAGTGGCTGAGTTATTTTATTGGCACGTTGAATTATAACCTTCTGCTTGTGTTATGTATAAGAGCCTTAACTGTGTAGTTCTAAAATATCCCTTCAAATCAGGTAATCCTAAACCACCTTGTCCTATTAGGAGGATTAATTTACCCCACTTCACTCTTGCCCTCTTCCCCTCCCAGCTAAAATCCTTCAATTCTTTATTAATTGTTGTCCACAACTTCTCCTCTGGTTACTAAAAAATATGCCTGATCTGTATATAAAACTAAAAGAACTAAAACATTTTCATGGCTTTATCGTGCTATCCATATCTTTAAAACACAGCTTCCAGTTTCTTAGTTTTTGTATTATCTTTAATTTAGTCACTCCCCATATATTTTTAGCTGCTATAAAATAATGCTTTTTAATCCATAATCTAAATACTTTATTTTATCATGTCCCCATAACTATGGATACTGCTTGACTAATTTATGTGTGGGTACATAGTTTATAGCTAAAGCCTTTGTTTTATATTCACTAATTTTATATCCCCAAAAAACTTGAAACTGTCTCAAGATTTTCCAGAACAGTGAGGTGTCCTTTTTTATTTTATCAGGTACAAAATAATATCATCTGTAAATAAAGCTAACTTTTCTTGATTACCATACCAACTATATCCCTCAGTTTCTAAGTCCTTTATTTTATTTGCCAATGGCTTTAAATATAAAGCAAATGACAAACTCAAAAGAGGACACCCTGCCTAGTTCCTCTGTTCAGACACAACGTGTCAGAAAGAATCCTCACATTTTATTTTTTGCCTCCAATCCCTCCTAATTAACCTTATTACTGTAACAGGGAATGTAAATGCTTCCATTGCCCTACTCATAAAATCCCAGTTTACTCAGTTAAATGCTTTCTCTGCATCATGAACCACCAACAACAATATTTTCTTACACTCTGCTTCCCTCTGGATCATTGTAGTCCAGTTAATGTTGCCAAATGTCCATAAAAGATCCATATCTATCAGTTTTGGCAATACCTTAACCATTCTTTTAGTTATTATAGACATAAACACTTTATAATCATTGTTTAAAATTGAAATTGGTACATAAAGTTGGATCTGATGACTCTTTGCACTCTTTAAGTATTACAGCTACCACATTTGTTTTCAGGGATGTTGGTGCTTCCCCTCCTTTTAAAATACTGTTAAACAAAACTTCCAGATCTTTATCACTTCTTTCCCACCTAGTTTTCAAACTTCCACAGGCATACCATCTATTCCTGAAGACATTCCTGCAGATTGATTATACATCACCACTTTTATCACATCTCCTCCCATTTTAACTAATTGTTGAACCTCATCTACCTCTAACCTTGGCATACTTAAATATTCCATAAATATTTTCATTTGTCCTCTTTTTTGATTTCCACATTCCTCTGCTTTATACAAACGTTCATAAAATTTCCAAAGTATCTCTAATTCCTCTACATGATCTTTGGTTATTTTTCTTGTTGTAGGCTCTCTAAGGTTGACAACAACCCTTTCTGATTTCTATTGCCTAAGTTGTTTTGTGTTCTGGAGTTATCAAAAGCAGTTGCTTAACAGCAATCTTTCTAAACTCATGCATATTATCCAGATATATCCTTATTTTCTCTTTATAAATTGGCAGTTGCACCTCTTCTTGTTCTGTGAGATTTCACATTTTCTGCAATAGTTTGTCAGCCTGTCTAAATAATTCCTGCTGCTTCTTAACCATATCTTTTTTCATTTATTTCTACCCTATTTTTAAACTCCACTTTCATTTTATCCCACTCACTAGCTATAAATTCTGAAAAAAATTCAATCTTCCCTGATAACTCTTGAATAATTTCCTCTATCCATTCCTTAAATTCCTCTCTTTTTAACAGGCAGTTGAGAAAGTACCAGTGTCTCATTTTTACTTCATTACCATGCATTTTTTTATCTTAGTTATTATTGGTACATGATCTAAAATAGTTACTAGATGTATGCTGACGCTTTCAATCAGGGGTGGCTTGTGCTATAGGACTGCAGAACTGCAGCCCCCCCCCCACCTGTAGAAAGAAAAAAAAAAGAATACAAAAATTGCAAGTCCCCCAACCTGTAGACAGTAAAAAAAAAAAATCACGAGTTTCGGAACTCATGCTTGGAGTTCCTGGTACTCAGAACTCCAGAGTGTGTGTGTGTGTGTGTGTGTGTGTGTGTGTGTGTGTGTGTGTGTGTGTGTGTGTGTGTAATGACCCAGTTGCTACATACTGGTGGCTAGAGAGAACACATGGTGGTGGGTAGAGAATACTGAGGCTTGAACCCTGCACCTTGGGTGAAGGTAGTAAGGGCCTGAATTCCTTACCCACCACCATCTGTAAAAAATTGTAGGTTTTTGCATGATATTTCTTCTGTTCCTCATAAAATCTGTGGTTTCTGTATGTTTGTTGTTCCTGGCAAAGTCAGTAGTGCAGTGGTGCACTGGTAACATTGTTGCCTGACAGCTACAGGTTCTCTGATTTTATTCTTGGCTGGGGTGCTTTCTGTGTGGAGTCTGCATGTCTTCCCATCTTACAAAGATATGTGTGTGGAGTGTTTCTCCCTGCTCTGCTGGAAATTGGCTTTTGTTCCAAGTCAGACTTTCCTGGTTTACAAATGTTAAATAAAATAACAGGCATTTGAATTTCAGACTTCATATTCTTTAGAAAGTACAAGACCTTTTATTCTAGCAATTTTCTAAGTTTATTACATGGATATTTGAAATTTGTCCTTATTTTTGGGACTGTACTCCCCGACTGTACTCCCCCATTATTGGCTTTGTCCAGGTTTTTTGTGCTAAGGTTGAGAGCTATGATCAGAACTGAATTCACTGAATATGTTTGGGGGCTGTATTCCCCCATTACTGGCTTTGTTCATGTGTTTTTTGCTAAGAGGTTGAGAGGTATGGTGAGAACTGAATTCACTGAATATGTTTGGGGGCTGTATTCCCACATTATTGGCTTTGTTCATGTGTTTTGTGCTAAGAGGTTGACAGCTATGGTGAGAACTGAATTCACTAAATGGTAGACATTTAAGTTTCAGTCTTCCTCTCTTTCACAAAACAGCTGATTTGGCATAGTGGTGTGTTGCTTTGACTGTCTTGCACAGGGTTCCCCTGGGTTTAAGACTTGGCAGTGAAATGTATGGTGGTAATACAGCATTTTATTGTAGCAACTTTCCAACATTATACAAGCAATGTTTAAAATGTGTCCCTGGTTTTTGGGCTTTTGCCCCCCCCCCAATAAATTTGGGCTTTTTCCAGATTTCTTGTGCTGCAGAGTTCAGAGATACAGCTTACCAATGAGTAGATTTTACAAGGAGCTGAGAGCTGCAGGGGAACAAAAGTTTAGTACTGCTTATGGTGAGTCGACTCACATTATTAATAGCACACCAGGGAGTGTACTTGCTTTTGATGCAGAAGGCTGTGGGTTCTACTCCCACAGTAGGTAGATGCATTGCTGATACTGTATTGTGTTGCAAATGGGGTGGATGCTGCAGTCCTTTTTGATGAAGATACCTAGTAACTATGAACCTGTTATCAGTTTGCCATCCATTCCCTACTGCGATATTACTAGCTTATTATTTTTTTAATGCAACATGGGTAATTTATTCCTCAAGGGCAACAACCACTTTATTTGTAGATGAAACAATGACATATAAATTTGTTTGCTAGCAGCAACCTCTTCCTTAGTTACAGATTTCTTTAATGTGGAATTATTTAGATGACTTTTACTTCTTCAGAGATTGTGCATATTTACCGATACTGGTGGACTGTAGAAGTTTGAGTAGACTTTTATGATGGAAATGTAAGTTTGAGTAGACTTTTATGATGGAAATGTTCTGAATTGGGCAGTTTTGTCATTATTGGTGCATGCATTTTGTTTCATTGTTTACTGGAAAAATATTCAAAACAATGTTTCGTTTTCAAGGGGCCTATGATTTGAAAACAGCCCGAAGTTTATCTTTATCTGCCACTGGCAAAATGTATTTTCTTTGAATGTGGGTTTCAGTGCTGTTTCAATGAATGTGAGTTTCAAGGGCAGAGAAGTTTTAATGCTAAGTCTATTTTCATTGTGAGACTGCATTGCTTTGTTTAGCAGATATCTATTAGGGTCTGTGCTGTAAAATGCAAAATAAAACTTTCAAATGAAATCCAAATCATCACAGAAGTAAAGCAGTATGCACATTACAGTGTTTATGGTAAATGGGGTGAAATAACCAAGGAATGGGACATTGAAATGGCTATAGGGGGGAGGCTCCATTCGACCATGATTTTGTGAGGGGGGAAGGGCAGCATACTCAGACAGCTCTGGCTGAACTATACCTCTCAACTGTCCAGATTTTTGCAGAATGAATAGATTTTTGCTTCTTATTTTTGGTTTGTTCCTCATAAAATTATTTGTGGTTTTCCGGAAAATCATTTAGGAATGAAGTCACTAAATAATGACAGACATTGAGTTTCAGACATTATAACCTTCAGAAAAATGCATGCTAAAGCAAGACCTGCTATTCTATCAACTGTCTTAAGTTATACAAGAGCAATTTTTAGTACTGTTTGAATGTTCCCCCAATATATTTATTTGGCCTTGTCCAGATTTCCTGCATTAAGAGGTTGAGAGGTACATGCAAATAAATTGCTTTATAGAAATAGGAATATCCAAACCTCTCAACTGTCCCCAATTTTGGCTGAAAATGTTGCTCTCCCTCTAATAACCCCTCCGCAAAATGGCAATTTCAGAAGAAAATGTGAAGGATTTACAGTTATAAATAACTGTAATGATCAGAGTTATAGATTACTTTTATTTCAGAAATGCATGTAGATGCTCTTATTTTGTCAGCTGCTCAAGTTAACAGTACTAATATTAAAAATATGTCCCTTCTTTGACAGGTTCCCAGCTGTATTGTGTGGAAATGTTACATTTTTGCATCACATTTTTTTCTGTTTTTCATAAAATGGTGTTTTTCTGCCAAATTAGTGGCAAATCATTAAAGACTGAAGTTAGAAAATAATGGCAGACATTTGAGTTTCAGATTTCATACCCTTCAGAAAATTCATACTAATGCAAGACATACTACTATTATCTTTCTAAGTTTATAAGAGCAATATTTAAAAATTGTCCTTATTTTTGGGCCTGTGTCCCACTTCTATGTATGGCTTAGTCCAGATTTCTTGCTCTGAGGTTGAGAGGTATGAGTGCCAGAGCCATCACCATCATCCAGAGACATTTCAAATTGTGACATACATGTTGCACCCCTCACCCCCATGTAGTGACTCTGGACGTGTCCAAGCAAAGCAAGGAGCAGTTATGCAGTATAAGCGTGCAGAGTATTCCCCCATCCATGGTAGACACAAGTACGACAGTGCCTTTTCATCTGTCCTTGATTTTGCAGAATGTTCTGGTTTTCTGTCATATTTTTATACTGTTGATTTATGCTTCTTATTATTCAGAAATTGCATGCTGTCGCAGTGCCCTATTGCTTGTGTTTAAGTAACAATGCTTTAATGACCATCGGGTAAGCTTGTCTGAGATTGTAAGATGCAACTAACCTTTAATAAGCATAATGTTAAATAATTACCAACACTGAAAGCCTTTTTGTTGTTGCCAAGCAGAGAATATTTACATAACTAGATAATGTACAAGCCTTAGGCATTGAAATGCATATTACAGTATTTGTAATAAAGGACAGGATTATAGTATTTTCAGAAGCTCATTACATTTGTTGGAGACTTGCAGTCATCTTTGCAGGCTTTACATGTAAACTAAGTAGAATGCCAGTCTATAATGTGTGGTCCATAACCTGTGCAGTAATCCTTTAAGCAATTTATCTTGAGCTTGTTTCTTGTTTGCTGTTCATTTTTTACTTTGATCATGTTTTCCCTATGAAACAAGTAGATAGTTGTGTCAGGCAGCAGGTCTTTTTTGGATAAGAAACATTTTTACAAGTGGGGTTATCACAGATATTTCTACTTTTAGCATGTTACTTGGTACTTTTATAAAGCTGAATATAAGTTATAATTAGAAATGCAGTGCAAGGAGAAGCTTGTTTTTTATACTTGATTTTGACTAGTATTCCAGTAATTTATTAAAAAGTAATTTATTTTTTCACGCCTCACAACCTTTTTGTATCCATCTAGATATTAAGTAAGCTGTCATGTAGCCAATGCATTGAAATATTTTTATTTCTACACTACATTTTGTCTTGATTGGACTCTCATAATGATGGTTTGGCACCCAGGGCAGCATATTTAATTAAAGTTCCAGTTGTGTTTTATAGCATAGCCCCACCCCCTTTCAAGTTGGCCACACCCCTTCCAATTGGCCCCACCCATTCAGCTGTCTCCTGCAGCCCCCCTTTAATTTGAAGTCACCAGCCACCACTGCTTTCAATTAAATGCACATCCTCCTGAGAAATATCATCTCTGAGCTGGATTCAATAAACCCTACTCAGCTCAGTAATGCCATGTTCGCACTGCAATGCAACCCACACAGCAGCGGGCTGATTTGTATTCAGCCAACAACTCTACACAAAGTTTAGAGCAGGCAAACCAATAAAACACTGTGGCATGCTCATTAGTGCATAAACAACTGAATAATATGCTAATCAACCAATCCAAGATGGCAGAACTATTCAGCAAGCTATAAACAAATCATGTATGTTCTGCATAGCCATCTGCCCAGTACTCCAAAACTTTTTGAAATACAGCCACAGAAACTACACAGGAAACAAAGAATGTTAGGAGCTGCCTCTCTTCTAGTTCATGTGTATGTGGCGGAACAAGCTCAAGTCTATGTTGCTGCTTACAGATCTTGGGCAAGGAGGAGGAGGGTATTTAGACCCCATTTAAATTTTCATGCTGTTAATGAAGTGGATATAGTAGAGCATTACAGGGTGGATAGACACCCACTCCAGGAACTTTGCAACCTCTGTTGTCCTCACCTGAGACCAAGAGCAAACTGAGGGTAACCAATACCATTGGAAACCAAGGTATGTCTCGTGCTTAGAATTTTAGCTACAGGAACCTTTCAGGGACCCACAGGGAACATTCTGTAGGGTGTCACAGGCATCTGCATACAGGATTCTACACCAGTTCCTGAATGATATGCTATAGCATGCCAGTGACTGTGTATATTTCCCCATACACTGAGGACAGAGCTAGAACTATGCAGGAGTGCAGCCCCATACCATACTTCTCTGAAATCTAGGGCGTGATACACTGTATCTACATTGACATCAAATCACCACCCAGGGATCAGGGAAGGGTCTACATCAACAGAAAGGGGTTGCATTACATTAACTGCCAGGTTGTGTGTAATGCTAGGGGGATCATCCTAAATGTGTGTGCTGGAAACCCTGAAAGTTACCAAGACTCCCATATCTGGCACACTGCAAACCTCTAGCAGAAGTTCTCCAGGGGTAATGTCCCACAAGACCATTTACTGGGTGATGCAGGGGATGCATTGGAACCATGGCTGATGATGCCCATCAATAATGCATAAACACCTACAGAGGAATGCTATAATGAAGCACACTCAGACAAGAAACATCATTGAGCATGTGTCTGGACTGCTGAAGTCATGGAATGATTATCAGCAAAAAACACCTGAAAAAAAACACTTCTCATTTAGAACAGAATGGTAGATCACCCCCCCAAACCTCCAACTCTAAACAAGTGTCTGGACAAACACCCACTCTGTCAACAATCCTATAATTAAGACTGTAGTTCTGTCATTGATTACTAGATGACAGTTATCATTGCTAAATAGTCAAGAAAACAAATTAAAATGTCATTCAATTTTCACTGTGCCCAACACTGATGTAGAGGTTGTACTGGGATATCTGAGAAGCCTAACAACACTGCTAGCCACATGTACAACACATTGCATTGGATGAAAAACACAATACAGTTGTCTCCAATACCAGGTGAAATTGTAAAAGCAAATGGTAACATACTGTGCTGCAAGCATACGCTTCATATCTCACAAATGTAAAGCAGTGCAAGAACTGGCTGTACAAACAGTGAATTATAAGAAGTGCATACAGAGTAGCCTTTATTGTTCTGCTGCCTATATAAATACATTCCTAATGTTAGAATGTAATGTACTTGAATAAGTGAAATATATCTTAGGAAAATATGTTTCTTTACAGTAAAACTTCTTCAAATAAATAGCAGTCACAGACTTCTCTGTCTCAAAACAGTCTCCTCACTGTCAAATTCCTATGTACAAAGGAGGAAATTCAACAGTTAGACCTGTAGCAATCTTATCTCCCCTCACCAAAATACCTGAAAACATGTATTCAAGAATAACTGTTAGATTATATCCTACAGGAAGAACTCCTATCCCCTACACAACATGGCTTCCATTCTTCCCGCAGTACTAGTACTGCCCTTCTAGCCTATATAGATACTGTCATTAAAGCTAGAGACAATGCAAAATTAGTTTCTTCCCTGTTTCTAGACTTGCCTAAAGCCTTCGATACAGTTTGTCACAGTTCACTTCTACTTCAAATGTCCTCACTAGGTCTCACTCAGCCCACCCTTCTGTAGTTCAAAAGCTATCTGCCCAATAGGTATCAGTCAGTAAAATGGCACTCCATGCTATATCCTTACCTCCCTGTCACCACCAGTGTACCACAAGGCTTGATGCTTGGTCCCCTAATTTTTAACATATTCACCAAAACCCTCTATGCATCCACACAGCAGGCCACCCTAATACAATACACTGATGATTCCACTCTCATTTGCACATCTGACAACAAGGTACACCTCCAAAAAATTACTCATGAAGCTTTAACAGTCACTGAAACATGGCTTTAAAACTCACAGCTTGTGCTCAATCCAAGAAAGACCAAACTACTACTTTTTTCCCCAAATCCCTCTCTCAAGAAAAAGAAAATGTAAAGTCCTGTCTCTCTCTTGATAATACAACTATTGAAGTCACTTCTCATGACTATTAAGGATGATAGTGGATGATAATCTTACATTCAACCTGCATATATAAAATTACAAAAGGAAAAACTCATCAAAAATTAGGGATGCTCTATAGAGTCAAAAACTTTCTCACAAACGTAACTAAAACCATACTTACCACTACTTATCTCCTCCCCAACTTCTTCATGGTGCTCCCATCCTTACTAACCTCCAGGCTTCAAAAAAATTAAAACTTGAAGAATGCTCTAACAAAGTTGTTAAACTTATAGCACATACCCTTTTCATAACCCACCACTGTAAAGCACTGAAAAGACTAAATTGGTTACAACTTCCAGATGAACTATGATATCCACAGCTTCTTACCACATATAACATTACCCAGAATCCATCTGCCTGTGCAGCACTAAAAACATTCTGCACAACTATGTTCCCAGTCGGTTACTGAGATTCAGTGACCAAAAACTCCTATCTGTCTAGCAAATCTGCTAGGCATTGTCTGTACTTACAAGGTTGCTAAGGCCTGAAACTCCTCGCCTTTATCCATCACATCTATACCCTCCCTCCCATCTTTCCAAACCACTCAAAGACTTCCTAGCTAAAATCTGACTCTGTTCTTACTCAAAGCCAAGACAAACTATACCCCTGAATGTGAACAAGCACCATTTCATTCCTTATATCTCCTACTCTCCTATCTTCACTTACTTCCTTACTGCTATCAAATTCTCTTCCCTGATTTTCACTCTAAATATACCATAAGCCTGTTTATCCTCCCTTCATATTGTAATTACTATTTCTATTAGACTAACTTACCTTTACTTTCTCTACAAACTGTCTAAAATTTCTATAAATATTAAAAGATTGTCATATAACTTGTGTAGACTCTTAAACAATGTTGTTATTTTATATCTAATTTGTTGTAATTATTTAAACTGCAGATGATTTTCTTTTACCTTTGAAGACCTTAAAATTGTTGTTCTTAAAATGGTTAATAATTTGGAGGTTTTCTACCTGGGCCTCCACTGAAAATAAGTTTATACCTAGTTGGACTTTCCTAGTAATCAAATGCCAATGAATAAATAAAGTTCCCTAGCTACATAGTTACCTTTTGGTGTAAGTTCAGCCCTCTGGGTACTCTGAAGATGCAGATGAGGTGTGAACCCATTAGATGATATAAACATAGTGTAACCTCTACACCATTAGGTACTAAGGACTTGCAACTGTAAATGAATTAGTCTGACTGAACCAAAAACAGTAACTCAGTGACACCCTTCCCTAAAGTGGGTCTGTCAATGAGGATACACTCACAAAGTGTGAAACTAACTGCAGTTAGCTTTTAAACAATACTAAACACCCTACGTGTATATTTCTTTGTCATAATAGCAGTTTCCTGCCTTAACTGAAAACTGTTCTTGCCTGTCATATTTATCTCATACTTTGAAAGGAAAATGAGAGGATATGCACTAGAGACTGGATGTTTGATAGTAAAGCAGAGATAAGTGAAGGATTCCCAGAATAGAAAGAGAAAGCAGAGCTGCAGTTTTGCATACATATTCATAAATATCACTCATTCCACTACATACGTTATCTACACATGTACAGTCAACTGAGAATGTCCAGCTGTATGAAATGTTTAATACTGGATATGAAATGTGAATTGCTTGTATGCACTACTTCATTGATATTGTAAAGCTGTGTCTGTGGCAAAGAGAGATAACCCAAGACAACTATGTTGCGTAAGTGCAATAGTCTAATGGCTCAAGTCCAGAGCTATCTAATTGTTTAACCTTTGTTTCGTTTTCTTATCTTTTTTATTTATTTATTTTTTTATTTTTTTACTTTTAGTATGTGCATGGAACAAGGCATAGTGTAGTGCAAACATGGTTCACTGCTTAAAGAAAAAGTAAAAAATTTATTTTCAGTCACCTGACAGAGCGCAAACACACTTAGTGGCATTGCGTGGTAGTCAGCACCATGGCTGTTAATGACTGTAGAAATTCCACCTCTTAGCTGACCGCCTCTGTGGCACAAGGTACAGTGAGCTAAAAAAGAGAGAACAGAGGTAAAGCAGGGTTCGAGTCCCCTAGTAAATATTTTATTGGGGGGTCATAATGACTACTTACACAAGTAATGTGTGTTAGCTATTGCCATTTTCATTTGTGTGTTGTCTACCTGTGTGCAAACACAGTTCACTACTTAAGGAAAAAAATGAAAAATGTACATTGATACACCTGCTGCACAAACAGGCTCAGCAGTAATGTGAGGCTATCAGTACTCTGGACAGTACTGAGTACACAAAATACAGCAACTGCCTAGCATTTGATGAGGCACCAGGTGTAAGTGCAGTGAGTTCACGGTCAGTAATGAGTACAGAAAATACAGCTGTGACCTAGCTTTCCCTGAGGCACCAGGTGTAAGTGCAGTGAGTTCGTGGTCAGTACTGAGTACACAAAATACAGCTGTGGCCTAGCTTTCCCTGGGGTACCAAGTGTAAGTGCAGTGAGTTCATGGTCAGTACTGAGTACACGAAATACATCTGTGGCCTCGCTTTCCCTGAGGCACCAGGTGTAAGTGCAGTGAGTTCATGGTCAGTACTGAGTACAGAAAATACAGCTGCAGCCTAGCTTTCCCTGAGGCACCAGGTGTAAGTGCAGTGAGTTCATGGTCAGTACTGAGTACATGAAATACATCTGTGGCCTAGCTTTCCCTGAGACATCAGGTGTAAGTGCAGTGAGTTTATGGTCAGTACTGAGTACATAAAATACAGCTGTGGCCTAGCTTTCCCTGGGGCACCAGGTGTAAGTGCAGTGAGCACGGCCGGCCTTAGGCATAGGCAAACTAGGCGACCACCTAGGGCACTGTACAGACTGGCCTTGTAAAGGGCGCTCTTTTATTTATTTCTTAATCCATAAAATAAAGTGTGCACCCCTTTCGGCACCTTCTATCTGAGTCTGTCCCAACTATACCGTTGCATTTGTGCCCTCCTCCCACTTCTGTAATCCTGCCTGCCCATTATGTTTGCTGGAACCATAGGGTGAGGGGGTGGCTGGGGCTTTCACAGCTGCAGGTTGGCCAGCTACAACAATTAAAAAAAAGAAACGCCTTCTACGAGCCACAGTGCAAGCGTCTTCTCCTTTAAGGAAGACCATGCGTGTGACGCATGCCCGCACGCCAAAGCGGGTTTAAATACATTCCACACTCGTACACGAAATATGAAGATGGCAGATTGGTAAAGACCAAATTTCTGTGGGTGCGTCTATGTACAAACCTCTTTATTTTAGCTTCCTTCAACAGAGCTAACATTCTTTAAAATCTGTACAGTTCAGCTTTATTTTGCTCATCTTGTAAGTTAAGTAACTGAATTCTCTTCTCCTCCAGACATGCGAATGTTGTTGAGTTATTATGCTCTTCATTTTACTAACCTTACTTCAAAGTATACAGCACTCTTCTTTTAAAACTACGTGAATGTACTGGCAAGTATAGCTTTCATGATCATTTCCAACTGTATTTGTGTATATTTTGCAATATTTACACACTTGATATGTCTTTATCATACATTTCCCTTTTATAAACTTTCAAATTTGGTTCCTTTACCTATTAAAGGAAAGGTGAGGATTCTTATATGTTTAGATGGATCACTTTCACTTTTCCTTCTCCTTTCAGGCAAGCACAAATGACCTAAACATTGGGTTTCCCTATCTAACCTATTATTACTCTAATCTGTTCCCAGGACCACCTCCTGCAACAAAACTCCACCTTTGGCTTCTTCCAATGATCAAGCCGCTTCCTAATCACACCTTCTAACATAGAGAACACTGACAGAAAAGTACATTTACCAAATGCCTTTATCCAAAATGTCTCTACCTAATTATCAAAATAAAACCTGTATTTTCTTGACAGCTGACCATCTGTAGAGTTCAACTGAAGCAAAATTATACCTTAAGCATTTTTTCTGCAGACTGCATTCAAAGTGCCTTCTTATTTTTTTACATAATTCATTACCAAGATAATTAGACAAAGTATGCTTGCAATTTTCAGATTAATATGTCATTTACATATTTTTCAGTTACAGACATCCTGACAATTAGAATTAAGTTCAGTACTTATTCATTTACAACTGCAAAGTCTTAAACACAGTGCAGGTTTCATCAATACTTGCAAAGTTATCTACCTAAGCAGTCTAGTTATTACTGCAGTATTTCCAATTCACTCACTTCTGAAAATATCTCACTTTTTTGAAATGCAGATTTACTTCCTTTTTCTCTACTATCATCTTTCTTTGGGAGCCTGGAAATGGCTTTGTTAGCAGTTTTTCTGTAGCAGGCACCATATTAATTTTTTCTGTTTCTGCTTCACTGACTGCTCGATCCTTCTTCATTTTTTTATCAATTTCCTCCTTCCTTTCAGTCAGTTTCTCAAGTGCCTGTTCTAGATCATTAAAGGTTTTCAGACCAAATAGTTTGAACACACTAAATGAAGCTGAATACGGTAATTTAAATTGGAACTTCATCTCTCTCTCTGCACTTTCTTATGTAAGGGATGAATGCACTTTTATTTTGTGTCCAAGGTAAAAAAAAAATCACAGTCTACAAAAATTATAGTTTCCCCAGCCTTAAAAGCTATTCCTTCTTTCTACAACATAGACAATTCTTCTTTTTGAATTGAAATGACAGTAACATGACTAACATAGGACTGGGTTGTTTTCCAGCTTTTGCACCTATTAAGTTCATTCGGTGTGCCCCTTCTGTTTTAATATATTCAATAAAAAAGTTCAGTTATGAGCTAAGGTAGTTCTTTATGAGGACTTTCAATCCTTCTCCCTTTACTTGATCTGGGAATGCCACGAATCTCAAGCAGTCTTTCTGAGATCTATCTTCCTGTTCTGATAACTTCATACTTTATCGCATGCTCTGCCATTTTTTTAATTCTTTATCTGTAGAATGTATTTCAGTTATTTAATTTTGAGTGTCTAGAAAGACCAGCTTCTGTTTTTGCAGTCTTTTGCTACATAAAATAACATTTGTTGTAGATTTATAGTTCATATTCCTTTAAAAGTATCTAAGAAACCATGTTAAGTGCTCGTTTAATGTTGGATGCCACAAGTTAAAGAAAGAAGCAGCTTTTTGTTATTGTAGGGTTTGGGGATGGGGTCCTGTATCATTACAGTTTTGGTTCCTTTACTTCTATTTATTTTAACTTTTGAAATGATGTTTAAGGCAAAAAAGCAGCCAAATTGCATGCATGTAGATTATCTGCTAGTGTATTGCTAGCTTTTAATTGTTTGTGTGCTGTTAATGTCTAGGTTTGAAGAGTGTGTGTGTGTGTGTGTGTGTGTGTGTGTGTGTGTGTGTGTGTGTGTGTGTGTGTGTGTGTGTCATCTGGCCCTTCACTGTATATTCTTTCTTTTGTTTTTTGGGACATTCAATTGCTGCCTGACTTTTATTTACTTCTGGTTTGATTTCCATTCCTGCTTGACGCCGATAACTTCTCTGCTTAATGTAGCAGAAGCATATCTTTGATTTATCTGCTCATGTTTCAAAACTTTCACTACATTTGGATCTAGTGAGGTCAGTAAATATTTGTGGAGTCCCACGAATGCAGATCTGTACATGTAATCAATTTCAAGGAGGCCCATCCCTCCTTTGGAATGGGGAATATATAATCTTGGTATGCACTAAATTTTTATAAATCATTTGGTGAGCATGAAGCATCCTTTTTGTTTTCCTATCTAATCTATTCAATATGTTTTGGGGCCAGTCAATCACTCCAGAACTGTAAGTTAGGACAGGAAGAGCAAATTGGTTTATAGTCTGGATTTTGTTCCTCGATGTCCACACTGTTTTCAGGATTAATTTAAGTCTTCTAAAGTATTCCTTACTAAGTTTTATATGCATTTGTTTTATTTTTGAGCCTTCATCGGTTCCCAAATATTTATATGCTCCCTCTTGCTCAAGTTCTTTTATATGACATTCTTGTTTCAAACTGTTTTCCTGGTGCTGCAGTTTTCCTGCTTTAAAGGTTGCTTTTGCACATTTATCAAGACCAAATGACATTCTTATATCATCTGAAAAAGTTTTGACAACTTGCAGTTGTACTTTCACTTCCTCATCTGATGAGCTGTACAGTTTTAAATCACCAGCAACGAGAAGATGAAAAGTATTTACATTTTGCTAAGTCAGTTTTCAGTGTAAAACCAATTGTTTTGTTTATCAGATGATACACTGTGTTGTAGAATTTGAAAGCAGCGTTGGTAGCATAATTGTCTTTGATGCAGAAGGCTATGGATTCTGCCCCCACACCATGTAGATGGAGTATTGATAGTGCAGTGCCCATTTGATTGCTGATTTTTTGGTGCATTTTAAGGGTGGATAGGGTTCTACACTCCTAAGTATGTCCTCCTTTGTATGAGATGCCTAGCAACTATGAACTTGTCAGTTTTAGTAATTTCCTATTGCAATATTACCAGTTTACCAATTTTGTAATGCAATATAGGCAATTAATTCTTCAAGTGCAACAGGCACTGAATTTGTAGATGAAACATTAGATGTAAAGTTGTTTGCCAGTGGCAATCTCTTCATTAGTTACTGATTTCTTTAATGTGAAATTGTTCAGATGATTTCTCTTCTGCAGAGATTGTTTGTATTGAGTGATATTGGTGGATTGTAATGACAGAAGTCTGAGTGGCCTTTTATGGTTGAAATTTTCTGAAATGCGTAGTTTTGTCATTATTGGTTTATACATTGTGTTTCTTTGCTTATTAAAAGAATGTTTAAAACTACACATTTAAAACACATTCTAACAAGTGGTGCTATATTACATAAATAATATAATTTAATGCAATCAGGAAGTTAAATCAAAGAACAAATGCATGTATGCATGGCCATAAAAATGTGTGTAAGGTGTCGCTTTTGAAAACAGCCCAAATGCAAACTTAATCCTCCACTGACCGGATGCATTTTCAATAAATATGGGTTTTCATGCAGTTTCAGTGGCAGAGAATTGTACCATTCATACTAAGACTATTTTCATTGTATTGTTTAGCAAATGGCTATCTGTGTTTGTGCTGTTCTAGCTTAAGCTTCTATACACAGGGAGGAGAGAGGTTGTTATTCTACTTTCACTGAGCTGTAAGCTTGCTCGCCTACCCCAGAGTAAATTAAACTGTTTAGATTAACCTAAGCAACCCTTTGAACCAAGGCACATGGGCTTCTATTTTCTGAAGACATGACTTTTATAGTAAAGTATGTGTGAAGGAGAAACAGATTAAAGCAGGTTTATTAAAGGAAATTTCCACCTTCACTTGCAGTTTAAACTACATTACAAGGTATCCTTTCTTCTATGCATTTAAATAAAGGAGGGAAATGACTGGACTGCCTTTCTTGGAGTGAATGACTGGAGTGGCTTTTCTGGGGAGTGACCTACCTGTGGGCATGGCTGGGTGTTTCATGAGTATGGTGTGGGTGGAGCTTAAGGGGCGCCGGAGCACTACTTCGCCTATGGCGGCATATCAGCTAAGGCCGCCCCTGGCAGTGAGTTCCTGGTCAGTACTGAGTACACAAAATACAGCTGTGGCCTAGCTTTCCCTGAGGCACCAGGTGTAAGTGCAGTGAGTTCATGGTCAGTACTGAGTACATAGAATACAGCTGTGGCCTAGCTTTCCCTGAGGCACCAGGTGTAAGTGCAGTGAGTTCATGGTCTGTACTGAGTACATAAAATACAGCTGTGGCCTAGCTTTCTCTGAGGCACCAGGTGTAAGTGCAGTGAGTTCATGGTCAGTACTGAGTACAGAAAATACAGCTGTGGCCTAGCTTTCCCTGAGGCACCAGGTGTAAGTGCAGTGAGTTCATGGTCAGTACTGAGTACACAAAATACAGCTGTGGCCTAGCTTTCCCTGAGGCACCAGGTGTAAGTGCAGTGAGTTCATGGTCAGTACTGAGTACACAGAATACAGCTGTGGCCTAGCTTTCCCTGAGGCACCAGGTGTAAGTGCAGTGAGTTCATGGTCAGTACTGAGTACACAAAATACAGCTGTGGCCTAGCTTTCCCTGAGGTACCAGGTGTAAGTGCAGTGAGTTCATGGTCAGTACTGAGTACACAAAATACAGCTGCGGCCTAGCTTTCCCTGAGGCACCAGGTGTAAGTGCAGTGAGTTCATGGTCTGTACTGAGCACAGAAAATACATCTGCGGCCTAGCTTTCCCTGAGGCACCAGGTGTAAGTGCAGTGAGTTCATGGTCAGTACTGAGTACACAAAATACAGCTGTGGCCTAGCTTTCCCTGAGGCACCAGGTGTAAGTGCAGTGAGTTCATGGTCAGTACTGAGTACACAGAATACAGCTGTGGCCTAGGTTTCCCTGAGGCACCAGGTGTAAGTGCAGTGAGTTCATGGTCAGTACTGAGTACACAAAATACAGCTGCGGCCTAGCTTTCCCTGAGGCACCAGGTGTAAGTGCAGTGAGTTTCTGGTCAGTACTGAGTACAAAAATACAGCTGTGGCCTAGCTTTCCCCTGAGGCACCAGGTGTAAGTGCAGTGAGTTCATGGTCAGTACTGAGTACACAAAATACAGCTGCTGCCTAGTTTCCCTGAAGCACCAGGTGTAAGTGCAGTGAGTTCATGGTCAGAACACAGGTGAGCCAGTGATCAAATCCAGCAGACTCTACATTTTAGTAAGGGTGTCACACTGTCATTTCTGTCTTGTCAAAAGTTTGATTATAAAGGTAATACTACATACCAGTTGATATGTATAGTAGGTTGACAGACAGGTATCATTACTGCCTGAATACATATATTTTGTAGCTCATTAATGACTGATAAATGAACCCCAGTTAATTATGTGTGTAACTGGTTTAGCAAGACAATAATAATTATGTAATTAACCTGCAGTTGCGTATCTCTGATGGACACAATAGTTTATTGTCACTCATCTAGACCCCCACCAACCCAATTATAACTGTAAAACAGAATGTATTGTGAGGTATGTATCATACCTCCAAACTCTATTACTAAAGTCATGCAACTCTATGCATTTCCAATATATTGTCAGATACTAATCCTTCATCACAGTTGAGAATGCATGAAGCAGAACATTTTAATGTCAAACACATAACACCCTAACTGAAGTATAGGGTATACATTCATTTAAGCGACCACACCAACCTCGAACAGGTGTAATGCTGAATCGGAATGTCAAATTTCAAAGTGGCGAACGGTCGGAATGTCGTACAAAACACCGAATACGACATTTCTGACCACTCTACCACCTAAACAAGTGCTACCATGGGTCAAAAAGTGGGGGATATTGTGTGTTTTGCATATCTCGGGTTAGCAATTGTGAGAACCTGCTGCACTGCTTTCGAACATTTTCCGACCATCCATCCACCGGCCGATCAAATGAATGTATACCGAAGTATAGCACCAGTGACGCTAAGATGTATATCTTTAATGACCATGGATGACATTGGCTTGAATCCCACCTTGTATAAAGTACTTTAACAGTGTGTAAGTTCTAACAAAATATGAGCCAAGTCATTACATTGATCTCTCAAAAACCAAGGCATAAAAGCCAAGCCATTGAGTATTTCAGTGATGACCATTGGACAAAGTGTGACCAGATATTTTATCATACATGCTAAAGATCTTTGCCAAGTTTTGCATCATCATTGCTGTTTCATAAACTCCCTTCCTCTTTGTTTGTCAATGTTTCACTTTGCTTACCATTGTGCAAGTGTGGTTGGCATGGTTGGCATAAAATGCGGAATAATGTGGTGGGAAATCATTGCTACTTTTGTTAAAATACCTCTGCAAACATGGTAGGCAATGGGAATGATGATGCCAAATTCAGGGCAAAGAGGTGGGGGTGTGGAGGAGTCCAACATCTTTGTTGCACTCCTCATCAAGAACTACAGGTAGAGACTGCTGTAGGGGAAATATACTGGGTCTCAGTACAATGCTGAGGCTTGGAACACCCTAGCCAATGCAGTCTCCAGTGTGATTGACATACTGCACACTGAGGAACAATGTAGGCATCACTACAGTGACCTTAAGAAGTGCAAGCAGGTACATTTCAACCAGTAGCTGGATGAGTTTAGAACTGCTAACACTCCCCAGCTGTGTAAGTATACACATCAAGCAACCAGATAGCCAAAACTAGTTTATGTAATGGTTTAATGTCTCTTCTTCTTTCATTCTCCTCGCAAACAGGCAGGCATATCCTGAGAGATTGGAGTGAGTCAGAAAGGGAAGAGGTATGTCTGCAGCAAAATTGATCCTGATTGTATTCATTATTATGATTTCATAGATCAGTAGCAGTTTCAGCATGCATGTATACCTTAACTGTAACAGCAAGCATGCATACCTTAACTATAACAGCAAATATGCATGGTTTCTCCTGCAGCTGTTGATGTTTGTGTTAGGCAAGTGTGGCAGTGTATTCAGATTATGCAGGTTCAAAACCCACTACTAACATACAGACTCACATTCAACAAGTATTATTTTTACAGTTGAAATGCAGCAATAGTGACTTTAATGCCATGTTGTTAACTTATTCTGTAGTACCTTTGAAAGTATCTATGGAATATATGCACATTCCAAGGATACCTTGTAACAATTTAATCATTTTTGGGAATGTGAAGGCTCAATAGTGAGGATAACAGTAAATGGCTATTTATTGTACTAAAGAGTCAATTTGACATATCATGTGACATATAGTTCTAATAATCTGTTTTCTTTTTTTGTCTCACCCCACCCCTTATCTCCCCCTTTTTTTTACATGGAATCACACTGTTCTGATGTCATACCTTACTGCCAACAAAACAAATGTATTTCAGCATAGCAAGTGGGCTAACCACTGTGTCTCAGCCTGCCAACCCTCTACCGTCTGATGCACTGACACCCAACACCTCTGGGATGCAACATGGCAGTACTGCCTCCACAACTCCTGCCCTACCAGGTCCATCCACATCAGGTAGCAGTGCCCTGGCTGGTGGTGCAATGGTAACCCCCTGGAGTAATGGTGGAGGCGATGATTATGTCACCTGCCAAGAGCTGGCAGGGATGGTGTGAGATCTGATAGAATGTGGCTTTGGTGCCTACATCAGCCAAGTGGAGAAGGTCTTCATAAAAATCAAAAGCAGACTCCCACATCAAGCAATCTCACAGACAACTGAGGAAGAGGACAGTGATGCCAGTTCTGAGGGTGAGGACTAGATTATCACTGTTCCCACACTTGATGGCCATGCACCTGTTATGTCCCCTATCTATCCCCAATCATGATATCCCCCAACCCATTTTGTGTGCATCACCATCCCTGTGTCTGTCTTGTATGTCTTCTTTGCCTGCATCTGCTTCCTCACCTGCCTTACCTACCTGACTCTCACATTCTGACATCCCTCCCCAACATTTCTCTCTTTTTGAAACAAAAAATGGACACATGTCTCAGAAAAAAAACTGCCCCATACATAACTCTCCACTTCACATGTGTCTTCTCGACACACTTGATTTGTTCCAATTGGCTATACAACATCAATAAGTAGTTGTCGCCTGTCTGTGTTGTGGTGACAGTCCAAATTCATCAAAATTTGTCTACCTGTGCACATTACTGTGGTGAAGAAGTGGTTATCTATGGTTCTCTCCCAATCCCCTCTTGTAAATACCTGTATTGCTTCCCCTTTGTTCTTCCCTCTGCTTGCCTCCCTGTTTTACCACTTTCCTATCAACCCCATTTTCAGACATTCAGTCTGGTCAAAAAAAAAACAGAATGACACACAACATGCATGGCCAGAAATGGCCCATAAAAAAAGCCTTTAATTTTTGTCCTCTGCATTTGTGTAGAGATTGGCATCACGCACCAGTGTTGAGTGGCAGTGAATGGCTGTCCATGACCTATGGGAAATCCTGGTGAGTTTTTTCTATTGGCTGCACTATTCTGGTTTTCTCTGTGGTGCACTAGAATGACACATAGTTAAAGGGGAATAAATGCACTACTTTGAAACAGTATGATAGTTCTTAGTCTGCTGGATGTAGCAAAGTGCAACTTCCTCTGTGGAGTGTTGACATAAATCACTTGACTAAAGATTGTTTTTGGTCATAGCAGGGGCGGCTCGTGGCATCGGACTGCCGGACTGCAGCCCCCTCAGCTCAGTTGACTAGTTGTTTAGAACTTTAGTTTGTTTTTTTAATGTAAAAAAAAAAAATCTTTTTTTCCACTTTAAATTTCGAGTCCGCGACTCGAAAGTACGCGCATGCGCATTGCGCACTTCAATCGCAACAGCGTTTTTTTTTTTTTTTAAATTCTTGCAATGTTTTCATTGCAGCCCGGAGGAGCAAAGAAGGCATCATTGTGATGCCCAGAAGTCTATGCGGTTGAGACGCAAACCGCATAGATATGGAAGGGGCTCGGACTGCGACGTCCGCAGGCACGTCATGACGTGCTTGCTGGGCAAATGCTGCTGATTGGTTGTCGCTCTCTTCCCGGGCTTTATGTGCTGGGAAAAGAGCGAGAATCAGTCAGTTCAGTTAGCTTCGGAATCAAGCTTGCTTTATTGTGGTCGTGCCCGTGGATTATTTCATGTCACGTCGTGATCATTTTACTTTTTTTTTTTTTTTTAATTTTTATTTGTTTTGTGAATTGGATGTTTTTTTGGGTGGATTTTGACAGCGCCTGGCTGTAGAAGAACAGAAGAAAGAAGAAGAAGAAAGAAGAAGAAACTGAAAAGTACAGAAGGTGCTGGTGCAGAATTAAGTAAGTAACACACAAATGTAAATCAAGTGCCTTGTATTACTGTGCTTTGAATTCCCTACGTAATGCTGCTAGCCTGCTCTGCGCCTGTAATTTGTTTGCAATTAGCTTATCACTGAGGCAGAGCTGGATGTGTGTGTGTCCGTGCAGTTATGGTTGTAATCTCTTTTTGCCTTTCTGTTCAGTGGTGCTGTCAATACATTAATGCACAAGGACATAGCAGCAGATAAGTAAATGTATGCTCTTTGATAGTTGAACAATTACATGATAGTTGCCTTTTTATAAGCTCACATACTTGATAGAAGAGAATGAACTAAGACCTACATCACACATGGTATTTGTACACTGTCTCTTCACAAAGTAGAAATAGAATCAGTGATGGCCACATTAGCAAAGAAAAAAAAACATAAATTACACCTGTTGACTTTTTCTGGTGATTTGACATCTGCTCTGTTCTTCCAAACCCAGTACACACTGGTAAATTAATGAATTACTTGATACTGACTGTCAGTTGCATATGGCAAAAGAAACTTAATTGTACAGACTACACAGCACAGGTATGTACTTACATATACTAGTCTCTGTAAAATTCAGACAGAAGGGTGATACAGATAGTTATAGCACCTGAAATAAGTGCACAGTGTGGCCTAATGGTGAAAGTGTGTCATGTCAGAAAAGAAGTTTGTAAGTTCAAGCCTTAGTATAGTTATCAGTAAAAAGACCAGGTTTTACAGGCTTGGCCGAACATTTGTTTGACAGTACAGAGGATTAAGGCTATGCCCAGTATTAAAGCACTTCCTGTAGTCCGAGGTTTGTTTCTATCAGCCCCCATTTGCCTGCTATGTGACTCTGAACAAGTCACATAACCAGCGAATAATCAGGAAATTTAGCTAGGTTCCTCAGTAGCCTCCTAAATCACATATCCAGTAACTAACTAAGAACCTATAAAAGCACTGAATGTCTGAAGGTGTAAATAGTCCATGGAGTGTTTACATGCAATTTTTACATGCAGGCTCATTCATCTTTGTCCTGATGAAACCAGTTCTGATACAACTCAGGTGCCAGCCTTTCCACTGCCTGCTGCTCTTGGCTGTAGTAAGTCCAAACTACTGGTCACCTCCTCTTTGAACCCCCCCCCCAACCCCCTGCAGAAGCATCATGCTCACAGCAGCTGCCATGAATAATAGAAGAATGCTAACTGGATAGAGCTAACCAACTTTCTTCTTCTTTTGCCTTTTCCCGGTTAGGGATTGTCACAGCAGATCACCTGTCCGCTCATGGCAGTGGAGTTTTACAGTGTAGAGTTGCCAGCCCAGCGCCCAACCTTCCACAGAAGGCACTCACACCTATAACCAATGCAGAAGAGAAATACAGATAGTAAAACTGCCACTGTCTGAAGGGAAATACATAGAACTCAACAAGATTATTCAGCCAGACTTTAAAAATTAATTAAGATGCATTCAACCTACACACAAAACTAGTGTATTCACATTGCAATTGGCTTCATTCATGCTCTAAAAGCAAGCTAACATGTAACGCTGAAATAACTAAGGTGTACGACAGTCAAATTATGCATCTTTCAGTACATTGATTAGGCATTCTTAATGCTGAATCCTCAAAGTCCTGATTTACAAGAATCTTTGGTCATCCAGTATTCTTAACCCGTAAGTCAAACTTGCCATCATTCATTCTACAGAAAGAAGAGAATAATAGGAATGGGATACCTCATCACAGGTTCATAGATTCATAGGTAAATACCAGCCTAGCTGCCCTTCAGGGCCATTTTAAGCCTAGCCAGTTGCCCTTTTTGCACTAAAATAACCTATCCCATTTGGTTATAGACTGGCCTTACCCACCCATTATATAGTATTCTTAATGAGAATAACTGGGATCATACCATAGATGATGTGAGGGGACCCATGCATGGGTTAAAGCATTTAGAAGCTGCATCTGTCCATTAGTAGCATAGGGGTCAGTATTGGGGTAAATTTTCTGTTTCTCATCCATTTATCTAAGTTGCATTTGAAAATGGACAAGGATGAACTTTGTTTTATGTGGATGGAGGTTCCATAGCAGCAGTATCCTCTGCAAAATTTATCTGTCCCTCAAAACTGTTCTGTTGATGTTGCAAAAGAGGTTTAGATCCCTAGATCAACTATGTATAATGCCATTTGACTTGCTGATGTGCAGTAAATCCATCAATAATGGGTCACAGGATGCCTTGTATGCCAGATATGGGTCACCTCTTAGCAGTTTGTAGGATACAAGTATAGTGACAGGGTTTGTGTCAGTCCATGTTGGATTTGTTATTTAGGCCTTGTATCCTTTTAGTAAGGTATCTCTTTGGGCATTCCAGTTGTTGAATGTGTCTGGACAGATACACACCAAAGGGGGCATTACATTCAATTATTGGACTAATGGCTGAGTAAAGGGGGTGAATGATATCCCTAGATCTGAACACAATCCCTTTGTTTATAAGCTGTGCAATATAGAAAAATTTTCTTACAATAATGGAGACATGTTGGTCAAAAGCTAGGTCAATGTCCACAGAAATTCCTAAATTCTAAACATCTGGGTCACCTGTTAGGGGTGTATTATCAGTGCGGTAGTTCCCTAGGGTAGACGACTTCCCAAAGGATACAATAATGCATTTTTTGGCATTTAGTTTTGGACCATGATTTTGACAGTTATCCATAATTTTGATATCAGATATTATTTGAAACAAACCTTTCTGCAGGAAGGCTAAATAATTTGAGAATTCAATGACTGCTCCTAGATTGCAGTCATTGACAAACTTAGCCAGCCAGAGCCCTTTGGTATTGGCTTTTACTTCAAAAAAGTGGATGCCAACAGGAGAGGTCTGAGCACAGAACCTGAGGGGACTCCACTGAAGACTGGTCTCTTTGCGGAGATAACTTTCCCTATTTTGATTAAGCCCATCCTATCTGTGAGCCATTTGGCAAGCCATTGACAATTAAGGACCTGATGACAGAAACCAGTTTAAAAGGGCCTTTACATTGAGTGGCATGTTTGCCAGGTACAGCCAGTGATCATGACTTCCATTCACTGAGAAGTACTTAGTCCTCACTTGCTTGCAAAGGGAGATCCCATGAGCACAGAGAAGAGGAAACAGTTATTATTGCATCAGATTGTTTCCCCTTTTGCTGTTTTTGAGTGATATCAGTATTAGTATATACAAGTACTTGAGGAATAGGGAGTGAGGCCCCTCACATGACTTGACCCCCTTGCAGAAATGTTTCATTGTGTTTTTTTATGACTTGTAAGGTTTTGGACAATATGTGTAGCTGCTTTATGATGGATTCTTGAAATCATGTTAAGCTACTGAAGGAATTTTAAATGAGTGACAACATAGCAAAATGAATTTACTGAAAGCCGCTTATTAGATCACTGAGACAGAGTGGCATGAGTTCAAAGTGAGTCAATAATGCCCAAGATGACACACGTTACAAGATGTTAAGGAGCTTTATCTTGCAGACCGAGGTTGGATTCCTTTAGTTTCTCTGGCAAATTGTGTGATCTGCAGAAGTCTTTTAACCGCAGGCAGTGTTCTTTGATTTACTTTGAAAAGAAAAATGTTATGTCAAGTAACTTAGCTTAACTATTTTACAGATATATTAAAATGTACCAATTGTATATTGAGTTAATGGTGCAAAGTTCTAACTACTTAAAGATGTAGCAAGAGGCTATTTTGCACAGGGAGCTTGGCAGTAAAATGTATGGTTCTAGCAACTTTCCAAGATTATACAAGCAATGTTTGTGTCCCTGTTTTTTGTGGTTTTGACCCCCCCCCAATACATTTTGGCTTTTTCCAGTTTTCTTGTGCTGCGAAGTTGAGTATTGAGTAGATATTACAAGGTGCTGAGAGCTGCAGGGGAACAGAAGTTTAGTGTTGCTTAAGTGAAGTTGGTTTGCCTTGTTAATAGCACAACAGGTTGTGTACTTGCTTTTGATGCAGAAGGCTGTGGGTTCTACTCCCACAAGGGGTGGATGCTGCCGTACTGAGAATGTTCTCCTTGGTGAAGATACTAACTATGAGTCTGTTATCAGTTTGCCATCCATTTCCTCTTGCAATATTACTAGCTTATCATTTTTTAATGTAATATAGGCAATTTATTCCTGAGGGGCAACAAACACTTTATTTTTTGATGAAACCATGAAATATAAAGGTGTTTCCTAGAAGCAACCTCTTCATTAGTTACAGATTTCTTTAATGTGGAATTATTTAGATGACTTTTACTTCTTTAGAGATAGTGCATATTTACTGATAATGGACTGTAGAATAGTGCATATTTACTGATAATGGACTGTAGAATAGTGCATATTTACTGATAATGGGCTGTAGAATTGTGCATATTTACTGATAATGGTGGAGTGTAGAATTGTGCATGTTTACTGATAATGGTGGACTGTAGAATTGTGCATATTTACTGATAATGGTGGACTGTGGAAGTCTGAGTAGACTTTTATGATAAACATTCTGAACTGGGCAGTTTTGTCATTATGGGTGCATGCCTTTTGTTTCATTGCTTACTAGAAAAATGTTCAAAACAAATTTAAAACACCCTCTAACAACTGTAATATATTGTACAAGGAATATAATTTAGTACAATGAGGAAGGTGTATCAAAGAGCACATGTATGTTTCATATGCAAGGGGCCTATGATTAGAAAAAAGCCCAAAATTAATCTTTATCTGCCACTGGCAAAATGTATTTTCTTTGAATGTGGGTTTCAATGCTGTTTCAATGAATGTGAGTTTCAAGGGCAGAGAAGTTTTAATGCTAAGTTTTCATTGTGAGACTGCATTGCTTTGTTTAATAGATGACTTGGTGTTTGTGCTGTAAAATACAAAATAAAACTTTCAAATGAAGTCCAACTCATCATAGAAGTAAAGCAGTATGCACATTAGTGTTTATGGTAAATGGAGTGAAATAGCCAAGTAATGGTTCATTGGAATGGCTGCAGAGGCTCCATTCAACCGTGATTTTGTCATGGGGAAGGGCAGCAAACTCAGACAGGCCCAGCTGAACTATACCTTCCAACTGTCCAGATTTTCAAAGCATGAATAGATTTTTGCTTATTTTTGGTTTGTTCTTCATAAAATTTGTAGTTTTCTGGCAAATCATTTAGAAATTAAGTCACTAAATAATGATACACTGAGTTTCAGACTTCATAACCTTCAGAAAAATGCATGCTAAAGTAAGAACTGTTATTCTATCAACTGTCTCAATTTATACAAGAGCAATTTTAGTACTGTTTATTGTTCCCCCAATATATTTGTCCTTGTTCAGATTTACTGCATTAACAGGTTGAGAGGTACATGCAAATAAATAGCTTTACAGAATTAGGCATAGCCAACCTCTCAACTGTCCCCGATTTTGGCTCAAAATGTTGCTCTTCCCCCTAATAATCCCTCCCCAAAATAGCAATTTTGGAAGAAAACATGGAGGGTTTACAATTAAGAAATAACTGTAATAATCAAAAGTTATAGATTACTTGAAATGCATGTAGATTATTTTATTTTGTCAGCTGCTCAAGTTAGCAATACTAACATTAAAGTGTCCCTTCTTTGACAGGTTCCCAGCTGTATTGTGTGGCTATTTTATATTTTTGCATCACATTTGGTCCATTTTTCATAAAATTGTGTTTTTTTGGCAAATTAGTGACAAATCACCAGGGGCGGCTCGTGGCATCGGACTGCCGGACTGCAGCCCCCTCAGCTCAGTTGACTAGTTGTTTAGAACTTTAGTTTGTTTTTTTAATGTAAAAAAAAAAAAAATCTTTTTTTCCACTTTAAATTTCGAGTCCGCGACTCGAAAGTACGCGCATGCGCATTGCGCACTTCAATCGCAACAGCGTTTTTTTTTTTTTTTAAATTCTTGCAATGTTTTCATTGCAGCCCAGAGGAGCAAAGAAGGCATCATTGTGATGCCCAGAAGTCTATGCAGTTGAGACACAGACCGCATAGATATGGAAGGGGCTCGGACTGCGACGTTTGCAGGCACGTCATGACGTGCTTGCTGGGCAAATGCTGCTGATTGGTTATGGCTCTCTTCCCGGGCTATATGTGCTGGGAAAAGAGCGAGAATCAGTCAGTTCAGTTAGCTTCGGAATCGAGCTTGCTTTATTGTGGTTGTTCCCGTGGATTGTTTTGTGTCACGTCGTGATCATTTTACTTTTTTTTTTTTTTTTAATTTTTATTTGTTTTGTGAATTGGTTGTTTTTTTGGGTGGATTTTGACAGTGCCTGGCTGTAGAAGAACAGAAGAAAGAAGAAGAAGAAAGAAGAAGAAACTGAAAAGTACAGAAGGTGCTGGTGCAGAATTAAGTAAGTAACACATAAATGTAAATTAAGTGCCTTGTATTACTGTGCTTTGAATTCCCTACGTAATGCTGCTAGCCTGCTCTGCGCCTGTAATTTGTTTGCAATTAGCTTATCACTGAGGCAGAGCTGGATGTGTGTGTGTCCGTGCAGTTATGGTTGTAATCTCTTTTTGCCTTTCTGTTCAGTGGTGCTGTCAATACATTAATGCACAAGGACATAGCAGCAGATAAGTAAATGTATGCTCTTTGATAGTTGAACAATTACATGATAGTTGCCTTTTATAAGCTCACATACTTGATAGAAGAGAATGAACTAAGACCTACATCACACATGGTATTTGTACACTGTCTCTTCACAAAGTAGAAATAGAATCAGTGATGGCCACATTAGCAAAGAAAAAAAAACATAAATTACACCTGTTGACTTTTTCTGGTGATTTGACATCTGCTCTGTTCTTCCAAACCCAGTACACACTGGTAAATTAATGAATTACTTGATACTGACTGTCAGTTGCATATGGCAAAAGAAACTTAATTGTACAGACTACACAGCACAGGTATGTACTTACATATACTAGTCTCTGTAAAATTCAGACAGAAGGGTGATACAGATAGTTATAGCATCTGAAATAAGTGCACAGTGTGGCCTAATGGTGAAAGTGTGTCATGTCAGAAAAGAAGTTTGTAAGTTCAAGCCTTAGTATAGTTATCAGTAAAAAGACCAGGTTTTACAGGCTTGGCCGAACATTTGTTTGACAGTACAGAGGATTAAGGCTATGCCCAGTATTAAAGCACTTCCTGTAGTCCGAGGTTTGTTTCTATCAGCCACCATTTGCCTGCTATGTGACTCTGAACAAGTCACATAACCAGCAAATAATCAGGAAATTTAGCTGGGTTCCTCAGTAGCCTCCTAAATCACATATCCAGTAACTAACTAAGAACCTATAAAAGCACTGAATGTCTGAAGGTGTAAATAGTCCATAGAGTGTTTACATGCAATTTTTACATGCAGGCTCATTCATCTTTGTCCTGATGAAACGAGTTCTGATACAACTCAGGTGCCAGCCTTTCCACTGCCTGCTGCTCTTGGCTGTAGTAAGTCCAAACTACTGGTCACCTCCTCTTTGAACCCCCCCAACCCCCTGCAGAAGCATCGTGCTCACAGCAGCTGCCATGAATAATAGAAGAATGCTAACTGGATAGAGCTGACCAACTTTCTTCTTCTTTTGACTTTTCCCGGTTAGGGATTGTCACAGCAGATCACCTGTCCGCTCATGGCAGTGGAGTTTTACAGTGTAGAGTTGCCAGCCCAGTGCCCAACCTTCCACAGAAGGCACTCACACCTATAACCAATGCAGAAGAGAAATACAGATAGTAAAACTGCCACTGTCTGAAAGGAAATACATAGAACTCAACAAGATTATCCAGCCAGACTTTAAAAATTAATTAAGATGCATTCAACCTACACACAAAACTAGTGTATTCACATTGCAGTTAGTTTCATTCATGCTCTAAAAGCAAGCTAACATGTAACGCTTAAATAACTAAGGTGTAAGACAGTCAAATTATGCATCTTTCAGTACATTGATTAGGCATTCTTAATGCTGAATCCTCAAAGTCCTGATTTACAAGAATCTTTGGTCATCCAGTATTCTTAACCCGTAAGTCAAACTTGCCATCATTCATTCTACAGAAAGAAGAGAATAATAGGAATGGGATACCTCATCACAGGTTCATAGATTCATAGGTAAATACCAGCCTAGCTGCCCTTCAGGGCCATTTTAAGCCTAGCCAGTTGCCCTTTTTGCACTAAAATAACCTATCCCATTTGGTTATAGACTGGCCTTACCCACCCATTATATAGTATTCTTAATGAGAATAACTGGGATCATACCATAGATGATGTGAGGGGACCCATGCATGGGTTAAAGCATTTAGAAGCTGCATCTGTCCATTAGTAGCATAGGGGTCAGTATTGGGGTAAATTTTCTGTTTCTCATCCATTTGTCTAAGTTGCATTTGAAAATGGTCAAGGATGAACTTTGTTTTATGTGGATGGAGGTTCCATAGCAGCAGTATCCTCTGCAAAATTTATCTGTCCCTCAAAACTGTTCTGTTGATGTTACAAAAGAGGTTTAGCTCCCTAGATCAACTATTTATAATGCCATTTGACTTGCTGATGTGCAGTAAATCCATCAATAATGGGTCACAGGATGCCTTGTATGCCAGATATGGGTCACCTCTTAGCAGTTTGTAGGATACAAGTATAGTGACAGGGTTTGTGCCAGTCCATGTTGGATTTGTTATTTAGGCCTTGTATCCTTTTAGTAAGGTATCTCTTTGGGCATTCCAGTTGTTGAATGTGTCTGGACAGATGCACACCAAAGGGGGCATTACATTCAATTATTGGACTAATGGCTGAGTAAAGGGGGTCAATGATATCCCTAGATCTGGACACAATCCCTTTGTTTATAAGCTGTGCAATATAGAAGAATTTTCTTACAATAATGGAGACATGTTGGTCAAAAGCTAGGTCACTGTCCACAGAAATTCCTAAATTCTAAACATCTGGGTCACCTGTTAGGGGTGTATTATCAGTGTGGTAGTTCCCTAGGGTAGACGACTTCCCAAAGGATACAATAATGCATTTTTTGGCATTTAGTTTTGGACCATGATTTTGACAGTCATCCATAATTTTGATATCAGATATTATTTGAAACAAACCTTTCTGCAGGAAGGCTAAATAATTTGAGAATTCAATGACTGCTCCTAGATTGCAGTCATTGACAAACAGCCAGCCAGAGCCCTTTGGTATTGGCTTTTACTTCAAAAAAGTGGATGCCAACAGGAGAGGTCTGAGCACAGAACCTGGGGGGACTCCACTGAAGACTGGTCTCTTTGTGGAGATAATTTTCCCTATTTTGATTAAGTCCATCCTATCTGTGAGCCATTTGGCAAGCCATTGACAATCAAGGACCTGATGACAGAAACCAGTTTAAAAGGGCCTTTACATTGAGTGGCATGTTTGCCAGGTACAGCCAGTGATCATGACTTCCATTCACTGAGAAGTACTTAGTCCTCACTTGCTTGCAAAGGGAGATCCCATGAGCACAGAGAAGAGGAAACAGTTATTATTACATCAGATTGTTTCCCCTTTTGCTGTTTTTGAGTGATATCAGTATTAGTATATACAAGTACTTGAGGAATAGGGAGTGAGGCCCCTCACATGACTTGACCCCCTTGCAGAAATGTTTCATTGTGTTTTTTTATGACTTGTAAGGTTTGGGACAATATGTGTAGCTGCTTTATGATGGATTCTTGAAATCATGTTAAGCTACTGAAGGAATTTTAAATGAGTGACAACATAGTAAAATGAATTTACTGAAAGCCACTTATTAGATCACTGAGACAGAGTGGCGTGAGTTCAAAGTGAGTCAATAATGCCCAAGATGACACACGTTACAAGATGTTAAGGAGCTTTATCTTGCAGACCGAGGTTGGATTCCTTTAGTTTCTCTGGCAAATTGTGTGATCTGCAGAAGTCTTTTAACCACAGGCAGTGTTCTTTGATTTACTTTGAAAAGAAAAATGTTATGTCAAGTAACTTAGCTTAACTATTTTACAGATATATTAAAATGTACCAATTGTATATTGAGTTAATGGTGCAAAGTTCTAACTACTTAAAGATGTAGCAAGAGGCTATTTTGCACAGGGAGCTTGGTAGTAAAATGTATGGCTCTAGCAACTTTCCAAGATTATACAAGCAATGTTTGTGTCCCTGTTTTTTGTGGTTTTGACCCCCCCCCCCAATACATTTTGGCTTTTTCCAGTTTTCTTGTGCTGCGAAGTTGAGTATTGAGTAGATATTACAAGGAGCTGAGAGCTGCAGGGGAACAGAAGTTTAGTGTTGCTTAAGTGAAGTTGGTTTGCCTTGTTAATAGCACAACAGGTTGTGTACTTGCCTTTGATGCAGAAGGCTGTGGGTTCTACTCCCACAAGGGGTGGATGCTGCCATACTGAAAATGTTCTCCTTGGTGAAGATAAACCAAATAAGTGTAAACTCACAATAAGGCACCAGGCTTGACTGATACATCAAATAAGACTTCATTGGTTTTTTGCTTAGTACCTGGTCCTTGGTGAAGATACTATGAGTCTGTTATCAGTTTGCCATCCATTTCCTCTTGCAATATTACTAGCTTATCATTTTTTTAATGTAATATAGGCAATTTATTCCTGAGGGGCAACAGACACTTTATTTTTTGATGAAACCATGAAATATAATGGTGTTTCCTAGAAGCAACCTCTTCATTAGTTACAGATTTCTTTAATGTGGAATTATTTAGATGACTTTTACTTCTTCAGAGATAGTGCATATTTACTGATAATGGACTGTAGAATAGTGCATATTTACTGATAATGGACTGTAGAATAGTGCATATTTACTGATAATGGGCTGTAGAATTGTGCATATTTACTGATAATGGTGGAGTGTAGAATTGTGCATGTTTGCTGATAATGGTGGACTGTAGAATTGTGCATATTTACTGATAATGGTGGACTGTGGAAGTCTGAGTAGACTTTTATGATAAATGTTCTGAACTGGGCAGTTTTGTCATTATGGGTGCATGCCTTATGTTTCATTGCTTACTGGAAAAATGTTCAAAACAAATTTAAAACACCCTCTAACAACTGTAATATATTGTACAAGGAATATAATTTAGTACAATGAGGAAGGTGTATCAAAGAGCACATGTATGTTTCATATGCAAGGGGCCTATGATTTGAAAACAGCCCAAAATTAATCTTTATCTGCCACTGGCAAAATGTATTTTCTTTGAATGTGGGTTTCAATGCTGTTTCAATGAATGTGAGTTTCAAGGGCAGAGAAGTTTTAATGCTAAGTTTTCATTGTGAGACTGCATTTCTTTGTTTAATAGATGACTTGGTGTTTGTGCTGTAAAATACAAAATAAAACTTTCAAATGAAGTCCAACTCATCATAGAAGTAAAGCAGTATGCACATTAGTGTTTATGGTAAATTGAGTGAAATAGCCAAGTAATGGTTCATTGGAATGGCTGCAGAGGCTCCATTCAACCGTGATTTTTGTCATGGGGAAGGGCAGCAAACTCAGACAGGCCCAGCTGAACTATACCTTCCAACTGTCCAGATTTTCAAAGAATGAATAGATTTTTGCTTCTTATTTTTGGTTTGTTCTTCATAAAATTTGTAGTTTTCTGGCAAATCATTTAGAAATTAAGTCACTAAATAATGATACACTGAGTTTCAGACTTCATAACCTTCAGAAAAATGCATGCTAAAGTAAGAACTGTTATTCTATCAACTGTCTCAATTTATACAAGAGCAATTTTAGTACTGTTTATTGTTCCCCCAATATATTTGGCCTTGTTCAGATTTACTGCATTAACAGGTTGAGAGGTACATGCAAATAAATTGCTTTATAGAATTAGGCATAGCCAACCTCTCAACTGTCCCCGATTTTGGCTCAAAATGTTGCTCTTCCCCCTAATAATCCCTCCCCAAAATAGCAATTTTGGAAGAAAACATGGAGGGTTTACAATTAAGAAATAACTTTAATAATCAAAAGTTATAGATTATTTGAAATGCATGTAGATTATTTTATTTTGTCAGCTGCTCGAGTTAGCAGTACTAACATTGAAGTGTCCCTTCTTTGACAGGTTCCCAGCTGTATTGTGTGGCTATTTTATATTTTTGCATCACATTTGGTCCATTTTTCATAAAATTGTGTTTCTTTGGCAAATTAGTGACAAATCACTAAAGACTGAAGTTAGAAAATAATGACAGACATTTGAGCTTCAGATTTTATACCTTTCAGAAAAGTAATACTAATGCAAGACCTATTCTATTATCTTTCTAAGTTTATTAGAGCAATATTTAAAAATTGTCCTTATTTTTGGGCATTTGTCCCACTTCTGTGTATGGCTTTGTCCAGATTTCTTGCTCTGAGGTTGAGAGGTATGACAAATGTGTCAGGGCCATCACAGTCAGCCAGAGACACTTCAAATTGTGACATACTTGTTGCACCCCACTCCACCATGTAGTGACTCTGGATGTGTCCAAGCAAGGCAAGGAGTAGTTATGCAGTGTAAATGTGCAGTGTGTGTCCCCCATCCAAGGTAGACACAAGTACTACAGTGGCTTTTCATCTGTCCTTGATTTTGCAGAAAGGTCTGGTTTCTGTCATATTTTTGTACTGTTGATTTATGCTTATTACTCAAAGTGCCTGTTGCTCTATGTTTAAGTAGCACTGCTTTAATGACCATAAGTTAAGCTTGTCTGAGATCGTAAGATGCAAGTAAGCTTTAATAAGCATATGTTAAAGAATTGCCAACATTGAAAGCCTTTCTGTTGTTGCCATGCAGAGAATACTTGACTAGATAATGTATAAGCCTTGGGTATTAAAGGACAGGATTCCATTATTTTAAAAAGCTCATTACACTTGTTGCAGACTTCCAGTCATCTCTACAGACTTTACCCGTAAACTAAACAGAATGCCAATGATCATGTGTGGTCCATAACCTGTACAGTAATCCTTTAAGCAATGTATCTTGAGCTTGTTTCTTGTTTGCTTTTCATTTTTTACTTACATGTTTTCCCCATGAAACAAGTAGATAGTTGTCAGGCAGCAGGTCTTTTTTGGATAAGAAACATTTTTACAAGTGGGGGCATCACGGAGATTTCTACTTTCAGCATGTTACTTGGTACTTTAATAAAGCTGAATATAAATTATAATTAGAACTGCAGTGCAAGGAGAAGTGGTTTGAGTTGAGTGCTTCTGGTTTTTCTTGTACTTGATTTTGACTGGCATTCCAGTAATGTATTTAAAAAGTAAATTATTTCTTCATGCCTCACAACCTTTTGTTTCCATCTAGATATTAAGTAAGCTGTCATGCAGCCAATGCATTGAAATATTTTTATTCTTCTACACTTATTTTTGTCTTGATTGGACTCTCATAATGATGGTTTGGCACCCAGGGTAGCGTATTTAATTAAAGTTAGTTTTTGTGGTTTTGAGCATAGCCCCTCCCCTTTCCAGTTGACCACACCCCTCCACCTTGACCCCACCCATTCAGCTGTCTCCTGCAGCCCCCCCTTTGATTTGAAGTCACCAGCCGCCACTGGGTCATAGCATCAATGGTTTGATTCCAGATGCATCTTACTTAATTTCTTAGTGTGAAGTTATATGTCAATGGTATGTTTTATTACCACATCTTACCATTTGCCACAGTTATGAATTCTCATGGCGATATATTGACTACTGAACAAAAAAGTATTTCAAGTGACATCCACACCCATAATTATGAAATACATATCCAACCATGTTCTGCTGGTCATAAGCCTGTTGTCCCTCTCCTAACCCTTCTGTACCCCTATATCAGTCACTTCATGCTACAGAACATGGCAGGTTAATAACAAGAACACACCAAAAACATGTCAATGAATGTTCCTTTACAACAAACATTGTTATGTGTATGTTTACATATGTGTATCTATTAGTCTGATTGATGTACATGTTATTTCATGGTTTCTGCATACTGACACAACTCTCCTTATGGATAATACCAACATGTTACCCTGATTCAATAGGTCATCAGTGCTCCTGTAGTGTGCATGTCTCTGCTGATGGATAATACCAACATGTTACCTTGATTCAATAGGTGATCAGTGCTCCTGTAGTGTGCATGTCTCTGCTGATGGATAATATCAACATGTTACCTTGATTCAATAGGTGATCAGTGCTCCTATAGTGTGCATGTCTCTGCTGATGGATAATATCAATATGTTACCCTGAACAATAGGTTATCGGTGCTCCTGTAGTGTGCAAGATTTCAAAATCTGCTGTAGGATTCCCTTTGTGTCACATTCAGTTGATGATCAGATGTATAAATGTATGTTTGTATCTTGTCAAGGCTTATAACCCAGTAGTAGGGGATGCTCTTAAGGACTGTTTTCAGAGGTCTCTTTCCTGTGTATGTGTTCCCTATCCATCTACCCCTTCTCCTACATAAGTATGATACATTGTATCTGTTGCCTATCAGTATGTCTGCACTTTCTCCTACATAAGTATGATACATTGTATCTGTTGCCTATCAGTCTGTCTGCACCTTCTCCTACATAAGTATGATACATTGTATCTGTTGCCTATCAGTCTGTCTGCGCCTTCTCCTACATAAGTATGATACATTGCATCTGTTACCTGTCCATCTGTCTATCCCTTATACATAAGTGTGATACTTCTGCTTATCAGGTAAACTGTAATGTGTGCCACAATTGACATAATTGCCAAAAATCAGTTCACACTTGGCACCATTATATTTCAGTTGTTCCACATCTTCATACAGAATTATATGGATGCATTAATTATCAGCATGCTATATCTCCTCTATCCTTATTTCATGCAATTTATGCTTCAGAGCAGGGCATATTTTGGCCAAGGACATATGTCATACCTACACACCATTAGGATGTTCATGAATGTGCCAGGACAGTACATCCTATGTCCTCTAAAGCCCTTTGTCTGTCATCACCTCCTCTGTATCCTCAGAATATACTGTAGCATTTTTAGAAGGCTGATGGATGAAATGTTTATCTAATATGATGTCAAACTGCCCTTACTGTGAATAAGCATGCTGGACACACTTTACAGGATATCTGGCCATATACAAGTAGCATATCTGCTGAGTCATACTAATCATTTCAAAAAGATGTACCACACTTTGTCATTTGTAGCAAGCTGTACACATAATTAACTTGCAATTTGCAGTGAGGCCTGCAAAACAACTATTAGTTGTAGAAGTTTATTGAGGTAGGCATTACTGATACCATTTGGGGAAGACACATACTTTAGTGTAGTCATTGATAGTCACATTCGCTGCTCTGATCACAGTTATGTAGCTAATGACACCCTGACACCATTTGTAAAAAACATAAAAAAATATATAACCACCTGGGTTTGAACCCTGGCTTATCTGCGCTCTGATCAGAAGCTCACTGCTCTTACACCCTGTGCCACAGTGAGAGTTAGGCAGCAGGTGTATTTTCCACACACACTACTGTGAAAAGTGTTGACATCTGCACATCACCACTGAGCCTGTTTGCACGAAGGAAGGTGTACTACATTATGTTTTTACTGTTTCCTTATGCAGAGAACCACATTTGCTTGGCACTTAACGTCACACAAATGGGGAAGGCATGGCCAACAGTTATTTGTGTAATAAAACTTTGGCCCCAACATTTCAAAGATAGACTACAACATGACCATCATACCAGCTGCCAGCAATGCCTTCCATAACATATCTTACAAGCCTGACACATGAAATATTAACAACAAACAGATGTATTCTGCAGTTAACTCCAATTAGGTCAGTTACTGTATGTCCCTAATTGTGCACAGTTTGGCAATGAGCACCAGTGAACACTCCTACTTCACAAGTCCAAGCTGAATTCCTGAATTTTGAATCACACATGCACTAATACTTCACCATCATCCACACAAATCAGTGATGCACTTTGTGAAGAGGTATATAACATGTCTAACTCTGGTTACTGGGTTGTATTCTTCCATTACGTTGAAATGCATTCATAAAAACAACAGAAGGGCAGTGACATATGTGCTTGACTAAACACATACTTTCTGATAGCCATGTGTGCCCTGCAGCAATGCATTTGCAAATGATATATCAGTACTATGACCATGTCCAAACAGACTCCAAAATTACACAGCTTAACTGCATTGTTACAGTTTGTATGGGTTTACAGGGAAAGTAGACACCAGTCATGCATAATCATATTTCATTGCTATTGTCAGTAACTTGTATTAATGTGGGCATACCATCATCTAAATATGAAGACACATAACTTCAGTATTGCACTGCTGGTGTTTGCCAAGAGTGTGTGTGTGTGTGTGTGTGTGTGTGTGTGTGTGTGTGTGTGTGTGTGTGTGTGTGTGTGTGTGTGTGTGTGTGTGTGTGTGTGTGCGTGTGTGTGTGCGCGTGTGTGTGTGCGTGTGTGTGTGTGTGTGTGTGTGTGTGTGTGTGTGTGTGTGTGTGTGTGTGTGTGTGTGTGTATGTTTCATCTACACAACATCCTGAAAAACAGGTACATGTCTGTCTCACTTCTGCCAGATGCAGTCATGACAGTTTATTTCACCTAGGTTAACATCATGTATGCATAAGGACATTTGCAAATTGGGCTCACACAATCTTATCACAAAGCCTAGCTTTGCACCCAACCTGCAGCACTGTGATGATGTCATCTTCTAGAAAATTCACTCAACACTTTCAAAGTCAAACCATTGAGGTGGTGTGAGCAATAAGTATTGTGATCTCTAGCTTGTGTAACTAGATAGGTAAGGGTTTTAATCTCATAGAAGTCAACTTGTGTGAGTGGGTGTGTGCATAGTCAGATGATCCTGACACTAGGTCCTGCAGTCCTCACTCAAGTTACATTCATCAGAATTCAGCAGATGCTTTTATACTGCTACATGACTCCACAGCAATTTCAAACAGACCTCATAAATCTTCTTCTCAGCATACACTGATGATGTCATCCTCTATAAAGTGCACTCTCACAGTGTCAAAGTTAGACTTCTGTGGTAGTACAAGCATTAAGTAATGTGCCCTCTAGCTTGCGTACTAAGCCCACAGCTAAGTCAGACACTCCTCTCAACATGTTCTTCTCAACAAAAAAAGATGATGTCATCCTTTATAAAGTGTACTATGACACTGTTTAAGTTAGACTTGTGTAGCAACACTAGCGTTAAGTAAAGTGTCCTGGGTTGTTGTACTATTTAAGTCTTTACCTCACAAGTGCAAGGTATAGAGGTAGATTCTGTTGTCTGGCTATTAGTTAAAGTTATGGGAGGGAGGTTGGCATAATTGTTAAGGTGTTTACCTTACAGACACAAAGTACAGGATTTGATCCCCACATGAGGTAACTGTCTAGGCTTAAAATAGCCCGCAAGGGCAGTTAGCCTAGTACTAATCTATGAACCTATGAACTACTAGCTTGTATAACTAGATAGATAGGGGTTTACTCTCACAGCAGCCAACCTGTGTGTGTATGTTTGTGTCACCTTTTAACTATCAGTATGGAGACAGTTTTGCAATGGATGTTGGGATGTGAGACCACAAATATGTCAGGCACTCCTCCCAACATCTTCTCAGCATACACTGATGATGTCATACTATATAAAGTGCACTCTGACAGAGTGTAAGTTAGACTCCTGCAGCTGTGCTAGTCTTATGTCACATGGAATTCAGCTTGCATATCTCGACAGGTAAGGAGTAGAAATCTGAACACAATCAATCAGTGTGTGTGCGTGTGCAGGCTCATGTCAGCTTAAGCCTACTTAATAATGTCTTCCTTCAACAGATGCCCTATGCAGACCGTCTCAAAAAACTCCAGCTTTACTCCATCGCATATCGCCTACTCAGAGGCGATCTCTGCCTAACATACAAAGCTATGTTAAACCCAGAGCTGTTGGACATGCTCCACTTAAAGAAATCCCAATCCTTCTGAGCTTTACAGCCTAGGGACATAAACCTTGTCACCACAATAAACAGAACATGCTGGAGGAAATGATTCCTACCCCAGAGAGTTTCCATACTCTGGAACAAACTACCTATCTATATCAAACAAAGCTCCTCATTAGAACTCTTCAAGAAAAATCTTGATGATTGGATGAGAGATAGGAAATTCACCCTGGGGATCACTTCTGTGACTCTGCTTGACAGGGGCACAGGAAAATAATTTTCTTGGGTGGCGAAAGCAAGGGTACCTTTTTGGCCTGGCTTATATAGGCCCTAAAGCCAATTGCCTAGTACCTACCTATGAACCTATGAACCTATGAACCTATGAACTATCAGTCTGGAGACAATTTTAGTCATGGATGTGAGTTTACAGCTATATCAGATACTTGTCCTGACATCTTCTCAGCATGAATGGATTATGTCATCCTCTATAAAGTGCATGCTGAGACAGTGTAAGTTAGACTTCTGTGATGGTGCTAATCTTAAACTGTATGGAATCCAGCTTATATACTTAAACAGGTATGGTGTTCAACTCTGACCTTAGTCAGCTTATATGTGTGTGGATTGATGTTACATTATGGTAAAGGTATGATGTTTGAACCTGTTCTCATGTGACTCCAACTCCAGAGAACCCTTTACATAGCCTCCTGAATCCAGCATCCCCATTTCCCTCTGTCCACATAGCATCTTTTCTGTGGAACACCATTGTTGTCTTTATCTCAAAGATACATGCACACATCATGAAACAGACCATCTGCATGACCCATGATATGCCATCTCCAGACCACTGGATGTGTGATTGCTAATTCACTCATGGGGGTAGTGCCCATGTCCCATATGGACAGAGGCAGTCTAATACAATAAAACGCATAGACCCAGATCCCTACTATCTTCCCACACCTAGAGATAGCAATTTGAGTTAAATGGGATAATAGCTCAGCTTGTATGGACTCCTGGCTTTTAGCCTAGTAATCTCCTATGATGCTATAACCATTGCATGTGTCAATGTTGTTGTTACCCACATGTGCTATGTTAAGGTGTGGATGTATTGTAGCCCTACAATGATGTATTCCAGACTGGGATGTGAACTACTGTACTGATACCCACTGCTGCAATTTGGTTACATGTAGCTTCCAAAACAGCTGTAGTAATATGCCTCCTTGGTTACTGAAATTTGTTT
>NC_056741.1:1042667629-1042937629 GCF_019279795.1 Protopterus annectens
TAAACTAACAGGAGAAGACCCAGGACTGAACCCTGTGGTACTCCACTTGTCTCTGGTCTGAAGTCTGATTTGGAGGCTGCTACTTTTACAGTGTTTGTTCTGTCAGTAAGCCAGTTGGCAACCTATCTTGTGACGTAGGGATTTATACCTAGTTTAGTGAGTCTATCTATAATTCCAGAGTGGGGGATGGTGTTGAAAGCCTTGGCGAGATTTAGATAGGCTGTGTGAACCACCTTACCTTCATCTATGGCTTTGGTGACTGCCTCAAAGAAGTCTGTCAGGTTTAGGAGACATGATCTGCTTTTTACAAACCCAAACTGTGTGGGGTCCAGAGTTTGGAGATCTCCAATGTCTTTGTTTGAGTTCCATGATAATGCGTTCCATGGCCTTTCAGACCAGGCTCGTCAGGCTAATGGGGAAGTAGTTTCCAGGGTCTGTTGCGGCCCCCCCATTTGTAGAGTGGGATAACCGTCACAGTGCACCATTCAATGGGCACAAAGCCTGAGGTGAGGCTATGATTGAACATGGTACTTAGGTGGGGTGCCAGTTCATTCTGTAGTTAGTGTAGAAGGCAGCCTGGGATGTTGTCAGGTCCTGTGGATGCTGTGTTCTTGGCTTTGGAGAGTGTTTTTTTTACCTGCGCAGCCGTGATTACAGGAATTTTGCATTCTTCCGGTATAAAGATGGGCCCTTTAGGGGGTGAGAGGGGGGTAAAGTTAGGAAGTTGGCAATATCAGTTGGTTCTGTATATTTAGTGTCATTGTGCTGTAACTCGCAGCAGATCTGAGTGTTGCCATTGAGATTCTTGACATAGCTATAGAATGCTTTGTGGTTGTCTTTAGAATCAGTGGCGATTTTGTTTGCATAACTAGCTTTGGAGGATTTTGCGGGATCTCAGCTTCGTACTGAGGCTGACCAGGGAGTTCCTCCAATCATGGGATTTTACTCTTTTTTTTTTTTTTTTTTTTTTTTTGCAACAGTTTCTTTCTTCTATTGTAGAGTTTGTTTATGGTAGAAGACCACCAGATTGGCTTCCTGTTTTTGGAGGGTAACATCTTGGTTCTGTTAGGGATAGCACGATCCATGCACTTGTGTAAGTGTCTGTAAAGTGCATTTGTGTAGGATTCAGCAGTCGTGCCTCTATTGTCCATCTGTATGGGTGTCGTGAAGTTTGCCACTTCTGTCTTAAGCGTGAAGTTGGCTTTGGAGAAATTTTTTACTGTTGTTTTCCTAATGGGGGGGGTGGGGGTGGGAGCGGGGATGTGGATGTCTAGGTAGCTTGTGGTCTGATCTGAGCAACGAGGAGCTGACCTCTGGTGTGGAATACCGGTCGCCCATGTTGGTGATGACCAGGTATAGGATACTGCTGCCCCTGGTGGGGGTGTGGATAAGTTGATCCAAGGCGTTGGAATTGATGATTTCCAGAAAACGTTGAGCAAAAGAGTTGGTACATGAGTAGTTTTCCCAGTTAATGATGGGGTAGTTGAAATCACCCATTATTAGGGTGTTGGGTTGTACCTTAATATTTTCCAGTGTATCAAGAAAAGTGGAGTGGGAATCCTGGGGCATAGTGGGGGGGGGGGGTCTGTAGCAAGCTACAATCTGGATTGCAGTTTTGCCCAGAGTTAGTTGAACTTGGATAATCATCTTTGGTTATAGACTGGCCTTGCCAATTCCATGAGCATTAATTGTGTATTACCCCAATGAGAATAACTGGGATCATACCATAGATAATTTGATGGGACCCATGCATGGGATAAAGCATTTGGGAGCTGCCTCTGGTAGTAGTACATGGAGAGTTCCGGGGTAAATTTTATGTTTCCCATCCATAGATCTAAGTTCTGCTTGAATATGGACAAGGATGAACTTCGTTTTATGTAGATGGGGAGTCTGTTCCATGGTAATGGTATCTTCTTCAAAATATACCTGTCCCTTCAAACCTTCTGTTGATGTTGCACAAGAGGTTTAGATCTGTAGACTGAGTATTTTTGATGCCGTTCGACTTGCTAACGTGCAGTAAATCCATCCGTAACAGGTAGGAGGATGCCTGGTATGCTAGATACAGGTCACCTCTTAGCAAGTCTGTAGGATACAGAGTATAGTGACAGGACTTTGAGTCGATCTGTGCAAGACATGCTGAGGCCTTGTATCCTTTGAGTAAGGTATCTTTGTGAGTGTTCTAGTTGTTGCATGTGTCTGGATAAATACAGTGGATATAAAAAGTTTACACACCCCTGTTAAAATGCCAGGTGTTTGTGATATAAAAAAAATGAGACCACAATAAATCATTTCAAAACTTTTCCCACCTGTAATGTGACCTATAACCTGCACAATTCAATTGAAAATCAAATATGTTAGGGGAAAAAATTTAAAAAATAAACGCTGGTTAGGTAAGTGTGCACACCCTTAAACTAAATTTTTGTTGTGTGTGCACACCCTTAAACTAATACTTTGTTGAAGCACCTTTTTATTTAATTACAACGGTCAGTCTTCTTGGGTACACACCTGCCATCAATTAGACTGATTAACTCCAAATAAAGTTCAGCTGTCCAAGTAGGATTTTCCTGACATATACTCAGTTGCCTGCTACAGCAAAAGCCATGGTTCACAGAGACCTTACAAAGCATCAAAGGGCTCTCATTGTTGAAAGGTGTCCATCAGGAGAAGGGTACAAAAAATTTCCACAGCATTGAATATACCATGGAACACAGTGAAGACAGGCATCAAAAAGTTGAGAAAATATGGGACAACAGTGATGTTGCAAAGAACTGGGCGTCCCTCCAAAATTGATGAAAAGACCAGACGAAAACTAGTCAAGGAGGCTGCCAAGATACCTACAGCAATACTGTAGAAGTTGTAGGAATTTCTGGCAAGTACTGGTTGTGTACCACATGTGACAACAATCTCCCGTATTCTCCACATGTCTGGACTATGGGGTAGGGTTGTAACACGGAAGCCTTTTCTTACACAGAAAAACATCCTGGCCTGGATAAAATTTGCAAAACAATACATCAAGTCTCCCAAAAGCATGTGGGAAAAATGTGTTATGGTCTGATGAGACCAAGATTAGACCTTTTTGTCCACAGTTCCAAAAGGTACATTTGGTGCAAAAACAACACTTCCCATCAGCAAAAGAACACCATCCCCATGGTGAAGCATAGTGGTGGCAGTATCATGCTTTGGGGTTGCTTTCTTCAGCTGGAACTGGGGCTTTAGTCAAGGTGGAGGGAATTATGAACAGTTCCAAATACCAGTCACTTTTGGCCCAAAACCTTCAGGCATCTGCGGGAAAGCTGAAGAAGAAGAGGAATTTCTCCCTTCAACATGACAGTGACCCCAAGCATACATCCAGATCAACAAAAGAATGGCTTCACCAGAAGAAAATTAAAGTTTTGGAATGGCCCAGCCAGTGCCTAGACCTAACTCCAATAGAAAATCTCTGGGGTGACCTGAAGAGGGGTGTGCACAAGAGATGCCCTCACAATCTGACAGATTTGGAGAGCTTTTCCAAAGAAAAGTTGGCAAATATTTCCAAGTCAATATGTGCCATGCTAATAGACTCCTACCCAAGAAGATTGAATGCTGTAATTAAATCAAAAGGTGCTTCAAATTTAGTTTAAGGGTGTATACACTTATGCAACCAGTGTATTGTATGTTTTTTTTTTTTATTTTTTTTTATATTTTTTCCCCTAACAGATTTGTTTGTTTTTCACTTGGATTGTGCAGGTTACATTAAAGGTGGGGAAAGGTTTGAAATGATTTATTGTGGTCTTTTATCACAAAAACTGGCATTTTAACAGGGAAGTGTACACTTGTTATATCCACTGCATGTGCCAAAGGGGGGGGGGGGGCATCATATTCAGTGACTGACCTAATGATGGCTGAGTTAAGTGGGACGATGATGCAGTTCTTTGTTTATAAGCTGTGCAGTATAGAAGGACTAACAATAGACACATGTTGGTCAAGATTTAGGTGACTGTCCAGATAAGTTCCCTACTCCAGATTGTCTGTGTCAACTCTTAGAGGCATATTAACAAAGTGGTATTTCCCTGGGGTAGATGATTTCCCAAAGGCTACAATAAAGCATTTTTTGGCGTTTAGTTTCAGACCATGAGTTTGACACCAGTTATGAGACAAACCTTCTGTCAGGATTGGCATGTCATCTGGGGATTCAATGACTGCTCCTAGCTTGCAGTCATCTGCAAATTTAGTCAGCCAGAGCCCTTTTCTATTGGATTTTACTTCAGAAAAATCGATGCCAAACAGGAGAGGTCCCATCACAGAACCTTGGAGGACTCCACTGGTCTCGTTTGCGGAGGTACCTTCCCCTGTTTTGATTATCTGTGCTTTATGTGTGAGCCAGTTGGCAAGCCAGTGGGTGACGGGGGTTAATTCCCAGTTTATTTAGCTTTTCTACTATGCCTTAGTGGAGAATTGGGTCAAAAGCTTTGGCCAGGTTAAGGTATGCTGTGTGTACTGTTTTTCCTTCATCCATTGCTTTGGTCACCTTTTCAAAAAAGTCCACCAAGTTGAGTAAGCATAACCTGTGCTTGATGAATCCAGACTGAGACAGCTCCAGTGTTTGGAGGTTCCCTAGGTCCTGACTGATTAAGTCAATCTATGGCTTTGCAGCTGAGTCTGGGCAGTTAGTTGTGTCTATGGAAGGTTCTCCCTTAGGCAGGGGAGTGACTGGTAGCTGTTCTCCATTTGTCTGGTACAAGACGTGTATGAAGGCTGACTGAACAGTGTGCCTAAATCACACTTCATGCTGTTAGATATGCATCCAAGGATATGGTCAGAACCCATCAGTGCAGTATTTTTAGCTTTTGATAGTCGTTTTAGGACTTTGTCTTGTGTGATAGCTGGTGGTAAGACAATTTCAGGTATATCCTGAGGGGCAGATGGAGGAGGAGAGAGGGGTAAAATTGCAGCTAAACTTAAGTATTAGGTTCGCTGTATCTTCAGCCCCTTTGTAGGTAATGTCATTCGCAATCAGCTCAGGACATTTCTACTTTGTGCTTTTGAGATTACGAACCTAACTTAAAATGCCTCGTGATTCTTTGGCTTGGTTAACTGTTTTAGCCTAGCCTCAAACTTGGCTTTATTGAATTTCATTAAACTCCTGAGTTTTACTTCAATGAAAAGGGCTGTAACATTCTGGGAATTGCTCTTCTTACTTTTGGTCAAAAGTCTGTTCTTTTTATAATAAGCTTGTTGATATCACGGTTCCGCCATGTGGCTTTGTTTCTAGGGTTTGCCCTGCATTTGCTCCTATGGGGTACAGTTGCATCTATGCAGTTGTTTACATGCTGGTATTGTGTGGTGATACACATTTCTGCATATTCAGTGCAGTTAACTGGGTTTGGTGGCGATCTGAAACTTGCCAAATCACTTGAGTAGGTAGTTTGTCTTAAATTTCTAAAGGTACCTTGGGAGGAAAGAATCTCTGGTTTCAGTTTTATTTCGAAGGGACTACTTTATGGTCAGATCTAACAAGTGATGAAGATACGCAAGGTATAGTGCAAGATGCTCCCATATTAGTAAAAACAAGATCATTGATATTCCCTTAAATGGGTACTCTTACTAATTGTTCCAGGGCATTTATATTGACAACGTCCAGGAATATCTGTGCTTGTGCACTAGTGGTGGTGTAAGTTTCCCAGTTTTGGATGGTCTAGGTTACCTAGGAAAATGGTACTGAGTTTAATACTGAGTGATTCTAGTTCCTGTAGATAGATATTGGGGCTCTCTCTTGTCATAGTAGGAGCTCTGTAGCTCATTAATGCATGGTATGGGACCTTTCTGATGGCTATTTGGACATGAAGCTCTAAATTCTGTTTTCAGAAGAAGAATCATTTAACTGATCTCGGTATTGTTCCATGAAATCGTTTTATGATACTTTCAAGCATTAGTACCCCTTTGCATGGCAGTATCTTAAGTATGCTGTTGGAAGGTTTTGTTCTGCAGATAATCGAAGTTCACGGTGTTCATTGTCCCTTTTCTTTTGCCCTTCATCTGCCATGCCTTCATTATCTGTTCATAAATGCTTTTAATAACATAACTGTGTATTTTTTTTTAATAATGCACATAGAAGCATAGAGTAGTTTGTGTCATACCGAACCACACTTGCTTCTTGCATTATGCAACAACCCCATTTTCAATGGATTTAAAAGGGACCACAAATTGCCACGAAAAGAATACTTAGTATTTGTTTACAGTGGTTTGGTTAACATCCATATCGAACATGAATATCTATTTTTAATAAGTTTACGTGTGTGCCTTTTTCATATATATCCTCTTGTGTAGGCCTCAAAGGTGTACTGTACTTTGCAAGTTTGTCTAATATTGCATTTCACAGCTCTTTCTCTATTTGTGTTCCAAGCTGTAATAATGTAGTAAAAAATCTTACTTGAAAAACTATTCTTCTGTTATCCTTTCCTCCTCATATCCAGCAAATGTATTCGTCCATAATATTTTTAAAGCATTCTCTACACAGTTCATTTGCTAACAACTCCTTTTCATTCTCTTTACAAGACACATATCCACACAAACACGTGTACCTGGGTACAGTTTACTCTGTGTATTTACTTGCCATTCCTAACTGATCTTTTTGTTCTGTTGGAGTACTCTGTCCATACGTAGTTTATGTAATGCACTTGGGGGGGAGGGGCATGTTCTCCCATTTGCAGCCTTAGTTTTTTACCATTGTGACATCCGTGCCCTGGCCCAGCAATCAAGGAGCCTCAATCCTCACCACTGACACCAGTGAGGGGCATCCATATAGAGAAGGGATAATAAATACACACACACTGAAGTACAATTTCCATTAAGAGCATGTAGAGATCACAGTCAGTCTGGGGCTGGTTTTGCCCTTTCTCTCCAGGTCCCCAGTAAGGCTCCCCACTGGCAGAGCTATAGGGTCCAGATCTCAGCCTAGTAGGCAAGCCAAAACCTCCATCACCCTCTCTGTCTAACCATTGCTTCATGTCCCTGCCCAAGTAGCTGACAAGCACACTTTGAGATAAGAGTTTATACAACCACACAGACACTCCTGGGGAAGGCTGGAACAGGTTATGTGCCCCTTTTTCCCAGACTATATGGTAGAAGTCACTGCCACCACCCATCCAATATGCATCAGCTACTCAAAGGCTCTTATAAAGGGTGTCCAATTATTAACTGTGCAATATTATTATCCATATGGTAAGTATGACTCGACAGTCGAGACTTATTAGAGTGACTTGGTACAGTATGACTGTATACATGCAATGCACTCTAGAGCTTAAATTAACTTTACATAAAACAGCCACAGTTGAAAGGTTTAAAAATATTTAATAAATAATAAAAACACAAGACAATACTTCTTACTACACAGTGCTAGTCAAGAGTTCAGAGATCACAGAGAAATACTTAAAATAATACCGTAGAAAAGTTCTGACATCAACACAGAAAAACACTTGGCTAGGAATTAGGAAGCTAAGACTATTTCTAAGAGAAAACACAGTTCTAAATAACTTGCATATAGAAACAGGTAGTGCTGGTGATGTTGGATGCTCTCAAGACAAAATGCTCTGAGCTCTCGGATTCTCTCTCTAAATTGATTACACAGAGCTGCTTCACATGACATATTTCTTCACACTTCCCTGGTGTTCCCAGGCTAAAAGAAACTACATTTACATTCTTTACACCTGGTCAGAACCCAGCACAATAAAGACATTTTTATACATGCAAATTCTAGCCATTAACTCTGGTCTTAAAACAATAGGCAGGATGCCTTCCTCTAGACATATCGGACCCGAATTTTGACATCAAAGACGGTCATAAAATGCTTGACTTAGCTTTCTTACAGCAGAGTGCACTGTTATTACGTTTTTGCAGTTCAATATCCAATGCAGTCTTTTCACATTTAAGAGAAACAAGCCTGTGGCTTACATTAATATTTACAAATTACAGAATTATCTACAAAAATTCTATCTGGCTAGGCTGGCAGCCTTTACCATCACACATCTCCCCCCTGAAGAACTCAATCTGTTTTTTTAAGTGATCCTTGAGAAATGCTGCTTGAGAGGGTTAGATCTGTCTGAGTATATCCTACCCCATTCCCTGTCTTGAGAGCCCTTCTGCGTTGGCATTGCTAATCCCACTGTGTTGCTGCACTGACATATATGCTTGCAACCCTAGGTTCCATCTTAGCAACTTGGCATTTTGCTGTCTGGCTCTGTATAACCATGTTAGAGGGTTGTGATCTGCCACTATAGTGAATTTTCTTCCATACAGATGAGGCTGAAGTTTCTGCAGTGCCCACACTATGGCTTGACATTCCTTTTCTACAGCTGCATAGCATTCCTCCCTGGATTGGAGCCTACGACTGAGATAAACCACTGGGTGCTCTTCTCCCTCTGAAGAAATCTGGCTAAGTACAGCCCCCACCCCATGGTTTGAAGCATTCACCTGCACAACAAATTATTTGCTATAATCTGGACTGGCTAACACCAGGGGGTCCTCCCAAAGCTTCTTTAAGCTTCTGGAATGCCTGCTCACATGCTGTGGTCCACAGTACCTCATCTGGCCTGTTCTTCCTTGTCAGGTCTGTGAGGGGAGCAGCTTTATAGGTTCATAGGTTCATACTAGGCTATCTGCCCGAGGGCATTTACAAGCCTAGCCCATCGTTTTGTGGCTTACACCACCCCTTTAGTATGGGGAACTATACCCATTATTTTGCTGTGCCTCTGTCGAGCAGTGACACTGAGGTAATCCCTGGGGTATATCTGCGATCTCCCATCCATTGGTCAAGATTTCTCTTGAACAAGGCCAGCGAGGTGCTCTGCCTCACATGTACCGGGATTTTGTTCCACAGCATAGGGAGTCTTTGGGTGATGAATCTATCCCTCCAGCACGTCCTATTAATAGCCGTGTCAAGGTTTAAGTCTCCGCCCTTGTGGCTCTGATGGATCTAGATTTTTGAGGTGAAGCATATTCATCAAATCTGGGTTTGACATGGCCTTGTATGTTAGGCAAAGGTCACCTCTGAGCAAGCGTGGCGACTGAATAGAGCTGGAGTTCTTTCAGTCGGGCAGCATAGGACAGATTTTGAGACCCTTTATCCTTTTGGTGAGGAACTTTTGTGGCCTCTCCAGCTGCTGCAAGTGTCGGGTCAGATACATTCGAATGGGGCATTGTACTCAATCATTGGTCTGATGAGTGATGAGTAAAGGGAGACTATGACCTCCCTTGATCTAGATGAGAATCCCTTCATGATAAGGTGGGCAATGTAGAAGGTCTTCCTAACTACTTTAGCTACATGGGTGTCGAATGACAGACTACTATCAACCTGGGTCCCCAGGTCCCTGATAACTTCTTCTGTGCTCAGTGGATTGCCACCTATTTGGTAGCTAGGGGTAACCTTGTTTTTCCCGAAGGGTATGACTATGCATTTTTTGGCATTTAACTTTAGGCCATGGCTCTGGCACCAGTTATCCATTTCTGTGAGACCCTTCTGAAGGATATCTGTGTCAGATGCGTTTTCTACTATGGCGCCCAGTTTGCAGTCATCTGCAAACTTTGTCAGCCATAACCCTCCTGTGTTTGCTTGTACTTCAGAAAAGTAGATGCCAAACAAGAGTGGGCCCAGGACTGAGCCCTGTGAGACACCACTTGTGACAGGCTTTGAGTCTGACATGGCACCAGCAACTCTGACCCTGTGGGTTCTGTCACTCAGCCAGTTTGCAACCCATCTTGTGATGTATAGGTTGACATTTAAGCTGATGAGTTTTTCAATGATACCCGAGTGGGGTATTGTATCGAAGGCCTTAGCCAGATCGAGGTAGGCTGTATGGACTGCCTTTCCCTAATCAATGGCTTTGGTGACTGTTTCGAAAAAGTCAACCAAGTTTAAAAGGCATGATCTGCCTTTGACAAAGCCAAACTGGGTTGGATCCAAAGTCTGCAAATTGCCTATGTCTTTATTTATGAGGTCCATTATGATCCTCTCCATGGCTTTGCAGATAAGGCTTGTCAAGCTAATGGGCCGGTAATTTCCAGGGTCGGTGGAGGCACCGCTTTGTGAAGTGGTACCACAGTTGCAGTGCGCCACCCTGGGCACGTATCCAGAGGTAAGACTATGATTAAACAGCTGTCCTAGCTGTGGGTTTAATTCCTCATTGAGTTCATGGAGCACACAGCCGGGGACACCATCAGGTCCCATGGATGCTGTGTTTTTGCTTTGGAGAGAGCAGTTCTCACTTGGGCTGGAGATGTTTGGGGCTGCAATCGCTTGGTATAGATATCTCTCCTTTTGGGGGGGAGGGGGGGAGAAGTTTGCACTGAACCTGTCAGCCAGTATGTTGGCAATGTCTGTAGGATCAGTAATCTTCACATCATTTTGAACTAGCTCTGAGCATATCTGGGAGTTTCCTCCCAGGTTTCTAACATAGCTAAAGAAGGCCTTATGATTGTCTTTTGAGTCTTTAGCTATTTTTCTCTCGAAATTTGCTTTGGATGATTTTATGAGAGCTCTTAGTTTTTTACTTATAGTGATCAAGCTTTGTTATTATAACTGGGGACGAACTTTCTGTAGTACCTTGCTGTCCCTAAGAATGCCCTCACCTGCTTTTTGATAATGGATGCAGGCCATGCCTGAATGGCTTCTACTTTGGCAGGTTCTGGCCTGGTCTTACCACACCCCACTCTGTCCCAGTTAGGAGACCTCTGCCATACCCACCTGACATTTGCTGGGGTTAATGGTCAACCCTGCCCTCTGTAGTCTGCCAAGCACCTCCCTGACATGTTGAAGGTGCGCTTACCAGGAATGGCTGTAATGGCAATATCATCTAGGTAAGCAAGGGCAAACCCTCCTGCTAGGATGTGATCTCCCAGCCTCTGGAAAGTTGCTGGGGCATTTTTCATCCCAACGGGTATCTTTGTGAACTCATACAAGCCAAAAGGCGTCACAAAGGCTGACTTCTGTCTAGCACTGGGAGTCAAGGGCACCTCCCAGTAACCCTTGGCAAGATCAATAGTTGTAAGATGCATGGTCCCAACCAGCTGCTATAGGGCCTCGTCTGTCCTAGGCATGGGGTAAGCATCTGACTATGTGTGACTATATTTATTTAATTTCTTGTAGTCCACACAGAACCTAGTGCTGCCATCCTTCTTTGGCACCAGCACCACTGGGGAGGCCCAGGGACTGTAGGACTATTCAGTTACTCCTAGTTCCAACATTTCCTGTATCTCCTCCCTCAGAGTCTGTTTGACTCTCTCAGGCACCCTATAAGGGGCTTGCCTAATAGGCCTTTGGGGTCCTGTATCCACCTGGTGTTGCACCAGGTGGGTGCACTCTGGTTTCTCAGTGAACATGTCCCCAAACTCCTGTAACACTGTTCGGATTTCTCGAACTTGGGTGGGAGATGGCTGCTGGGACATTGCTACCCCTTCCACTGAGGTGTCAGTCCGAGCCTCACTGAGGAGATAAGTCACCACCAGATCTCCCTCAGACTCCTCCTACCATCCACTGCAAATGTTCAGAACAAGGGCCTCCCTATCATGGTAAGGTTTCATCATTTTAACATGGTACACTTTGTGCCCCTGCCTTCTGCCTAGTCCACCATGTAGTTAACATCACTTGCCTTTCTTACCACCTTGTAGGGTCCCTCCAAAGCTGCTTGTTGTGTCTGACAGGAATGAGAACCATTACCTGCTGCCCCACAGCATACTCTCCAGCTAGAGCATTCCTGTCACACCGCACCTTTTTCTGTTGGGCTTCTGCCAGGTTCTCCTGGGCCAAGCCCATGAGTTCCCTGAGCCTTGTCCTGAAGTTTAGGACATATGCCACAACAGACTCCTTGTGAGGTTCACACTCACCTTCCCACTCATCTCAAATTAAATCTAGAGGTCCCCTCACCCTATGTCCATAAAGCAACTCAAAGGGTGAAAAACCTGTGGATTTCTGGGGAACCTCTCTGTAAGCAAACAGATGGGGCAAATATTTGCTCCCCCCCCCCATCTTAAACTGGTCTGTAAATGCCTGTAGCATGGACTTTGATTGTGGAGTTTAACCTCTCAACAAGACCATTAGTCTGGGGATGGTAGGGGGTGGTCTTCATGTGCTTCACCCCACAGTACTTCCACAGACAAGCCAGTAGGTCTGACGTGAAATTGGCACCTCTGTCAGTCAGTATTTCTTTTGGGGAAACCCACCCTGCTGAAAATCTCTAACAAAGCATTTGCCACCTTTTCTGCCTCAATGGAGGACAGAGCCACTGCCTCAGGGTATTGTGTAGCATAATCCACTACCACTAGATATACTTTTTCCCTGTGGAACTTTGGTTAACCAGAGCCCCCACAATATCCGTAGCTATCCTTTGAAATGGCTCCTCAATCACAGGCAGAGACATCAAAGGAGCTCTCGTCTTGTCTCCTGCCTTGCCTACCTTTGGGTTCTGTCCAGACCTCTCAACCAATCGGAGACAAAATTCAACAGAATCGGGGACAAGTCAAGAAAAAATCAGGGACACTTTTAAAATATTAGTGCTATTAACTTGAACCATTGACAGAATCAGAACATATGAATGAATGCACATTTTCTGAAGTAAAAGAAGTCTATAACTTTTAATTATTGTCATTATTCATTAAGTGTAATTCACCACCTTTCCTCCAAAAGTCACTAGTTTTAGGAGGGATTAAGAGGGACAGATCTAAAATTTGAGTCAAAATCATGGATGTCCCTGAAAATCAGGGACAGTTGAGAGGTATGGCACTGTCCACAGGTCCTGCAGTAATTCCAGGCCAATAGAAGTTCTGCATAATACGTCTGTTTGTACGTTTTTTGCCCATATGACCTGCAAAGGGAATATCATGGGCTATGGCTAGAAGCGCCAGACGGTAGGCCCTAGGCACTACCAACTGCTGTACCCTCTCACCTTCTAGCCCTCCCTCTGGGGTCCACTCTCTGTACAGTAACCCTTTGTCCTAGTATACAGATTCCCTCTTCCCTTGAGAATCAGGTGCCTCCCTAGCTACCTGCCTCAGGCCTTGCAATGTAGGGTCTGACAGCTGAGCCTGTCTCAGCTTTTGTCTTTGTAACCCTTCCCAGCTCCCCTTCCACAGGAACTCTGGCATCCTCTAACAGTGGTGCCTCGCTGTCAGCCTGGGTACTACTACTCACCTCTACCTTTGCAGTCACTCTTTCTAAGGGAACATCAGTACCCACAAACAGATGTGGCTCACCTTCAGTCTCACTGCTGCAGCATAGCTTCCTCCCTGAAGTAACCACCTCATCAGTCCTGGTTGCAAGTATGTGGTCTGTCTGTGTTTCCCCCAGGCTACTAGACCCATATGCTTGTCTTGAAGCCTGACTGCATGTCAACTGCATTAACACATAGTACTGCCTTATCAAAATCCTTCCCTCTCGAGACATCTACAGGATGGTAGTTTGGTACCCTTGTTGTCTCAAGACAACCTACTATTGGCATTTTGTCTTTCCCACTTACTGGCTCTCACCTTTTGTTCCCCACCTTGCCTCCATGGATATCTGTATGCCACATTGCCCCACTGGTTGCATTCAAAACATTTAACCCAAAGTCCTGGACGTGTACCTGGACTAGTGGCGTCCCCTGCTACTGGCAGATTCTGTTGGAGCAGTCTGTGCTGCCCACCATGGGTTCCTTTAGACCCATGAGCAGTACTGGGGGTCCCTTTCCTGTGCAGGCATGCCCTGCTTGCTAGGTATAGGTCTCCCTTCTTCCCCAACACATCTGAAGTAGCACATTGTCCATCAGCTAACCAGATCCTCATGCCCTCGGGCAAAGTGCAAAGGGCTTGTTCTCTCACCAGAAGGTCTGGCAGCCCTTCAGAAGTGGTGACCTGACATCCACTCACCCACCTATGAAAATAAGTGCTCAGTTCAGCAACATATTCACACACCTTTATCTGCCTTGCGTCTATGCTCACAAAACTTTTTCCTATACGTTTCAGGTGTTAGCTTAAACAATTCTAACAAGTGATTTTTAACAGCAATATAATCAAAATATTCGCAATCAGCAAGCTGTATTTTTTTTTGGCATATTAAACTATCATACACAGATTCAAGACAACCTCCTATTGGTTAATTAAAGATGCTCATTTAGACCAGGAGGAAAAAGCCCCCCCCCCCCCCCCGTTTGATCATCCATTTTCTTTCTTTAACATTTAAAATGGTATGCCAGCCAGATTTATCCCTATAATTCCCCAATATGCAATCAGTTATGGTAAGTCTAAATAAAGCAGTATTATGTTTACAAGTATGTTTAAAAAGAGCATTGGACTGTCTTTTATTCTTTCTATCACTCGCATGTTCCCCAGTTCTAAGTTTGAGAAGTCTCTAAGTTTGGCACACGTAAAACACAGAGCATGGGCAAATGGTCAAATATATTACCCAACTTGTACTGCAATTTGCCAAAAAAAGTGATATTAAAGACTGTGGATGTATTTTTGTTGGTAAATTCCTTAGTTTTGTTCACCCTGTAACAATGGGAACAATGTCCACAAGGAACACATCCCACCAATGCCCCGTTCAGTAAGGAAGCTCCTACCTGCCACTATAGGCCTCCCCGGTGGATTTTTGGGATCCTTGTGGATCTTGGGTAAAAGATGGAGATATTGTTGTTTGTGATCAGGTACCGTAAGATGGAAAATGTCTGTCCTAGTGATAATGCCTTCCTCCTGAGCTTCATCTAGAAAGGTATCGATTTCCATTTTGAACCTCCTAGTGGGATCCAGTGGCATAGCCATGTAGTATCTACCATCCTCTTAACTGTTTCAATGCCTCCTCGCAATAAGAAACCCAGTCCTGTATCACAACCGCTCCTCTGTTATCCGCAGATAGAATCACAGTAACCCTGTTATTCCTTAAACTATCTATACATTGTTCCTCAACCTTGGATAAATTGTTGGGAAAACTCACTAGGATTAAAGTGTAGATCTTTAAGAACGTTAGATTGAAAAATCGTTACAATGGGTGACATGGGAGGCATAAAGGTAGATCCACGAAATTTAAAACCTCTCTGGGTATTAGTTGGAGCATTATCAAAATATAACCTTAGATTTAATGAGTGGCAACAATTCATCACGTCTTGAGCCAAGGTATGTTCAGGAACAAAAAAAAAAAAAAAAACGGTACAAAGTTCAGGCCTTTGTTCAAGATCTTTATTTCAGTTTCAGACAGGGTTACAGATGAAATAATCTACCTTTGTGTCATCAGTTTGAGGTGCCCCTCCAAATTGCTTATTGACTTTGTGTTTCCTACCCCCTCTCCTGAGTCTGACCTTAAAGGGTGTTGCAAATTACTTTGCAACTGTGTGGTTATCATCACCCTCCGTATTGGATGATGATTCATCCCCTGAAGTGAAACTAGGGGGATCTCTATTTCTTTTCAGAATGGATTTGGGTCTTTTCCATTTAGGAACAAATGATTTCTTGTCAGAGAACATAAATTTGACATTTTTGGAAATTTCAAAAGGTTTGCCTTCCTCATAGTCACCTAAACCTCTGTTGAATTTCTTCATCTTTTTCTCCTTAAGTGACTTTTTCAAGCTACTAAGTTGGTTCAGACAGGATGTATAGCAAGGTAAAGTCTCAAAAGCATTAAGGTTCTGACATAGTTTCAACTTCCTGAATGTCTTGTTGAACCATACGTTTGTAATAGGCGGCTAAGGCATCCACAAAACCCATGGATGCCTGCTGGTGTACCTGTGTCCACTGTTCAGAAAGTAACTGGTCAACACTATGTACCAAGGATTGTAACTTAACTCTAAGTCCCCTAGGTGTAATCTGTTTATGTTGACAGGCTTTAAAAAGCTGCAAGTGCCAGACATTAGTTCTTAAATTTTTCATATTCTTAGTTTAAAGGCCACCTTACATTGGCTAGCTCGGTCATTATCTATAAAGTTATCCCTATTAGTTAAACTAACAGGTCCTAACCCAAATACCTCCAAATCGTCTGTCGGATGATAAACATTTGATAAAGAAGCCAAATCCATATCAAAGGTATATGTTGACCAATTAACAGTCAACCAAAAAAATCAAGATGGAGGATCGCCAGACCAATATATAATGGGAGAGAAGACCAAAAACCCATGAGTTAACCCTCCAAAAGAGGGCACAAAAGAATGTATATATCCACCCAATGTCACTCTGTCACAAACCATAAGGCCCACAATCATATCAATGTATTAAAACTAATATATCAGCTATTACACATGTATAGGCAAAAACAATACTAAAAACCAAGTAGGGAATTAAATATTCAATAATCCCTACTCCTAATGGGGTATTCACCCCCTGAAACTAGTGTATAAAGTGATACAATAAGTAGCCTTCATTGTGAATGACCATTCCGGTCCTGTACATCAGTTATAGAAACCACACACAATGCTACGTATCACTAAATTCAAAGACCAACAGGACCAAAAAATATAAAAAAATTATGTCCCAAATGTTAATAGACCCAATGAATAGGATCCTGATAAAGTTAATAGTAATAGTTGACTAATGCATGTGAAAGCATACATCAAGAATTTTTCATAAAAAATTAATATGTAGTGAACCTGGGGAAGAGGTGTAAATTGGAAAATATAAAAATGCTAATGGTAGTTCCCTTCCAAATAATAAGGACCTGGCTATCCGCCCAAAATCATTATGGATGATGGATGAAACTATATGTGAGGTTGGCCTTCTACATAATCATAAAAAGACATTACAGTTCAGTAATAAAGCTGGCAACAGAAAACATAATAGCTAAGAAAACCATACAACCTAAATCAAAAAACTGCATTAGCGTAATGAGGCCCCTACCAAAAGGTTTGATGATGACTGGCCCTGATCAAACCCATATAAAGATGGGTCAAAGAGTGGGCATAAAGTCCTACATTAGTCAACAACCCCAGCTGATTCATAAGAACAAATATAAAGTAGTGATACTAGGCCTACACATTGATGCCTGACCTGGAAAAAGCAAATATAAATATAATCGCCAAATATAGAGCATAAAATATAGCAAAACCTTGATATTATATCGGTACAATAAACAAATAACCATAGTCATTCCCATATGCTCTTAAGGAAAACTACAATAATAAAGATTAATAAATTATTTCCAACAATTCAAAAATGAAATTTCGTACATTCATATCAACCCCAACCATCAAATTATCCAAACCAGCCCCACATAAATATTTGGAAATAACAGGATGATGACCAAATTGTTGTAAAGTCCTTGTTAATCACCAGTTCAAAAGTTCCTGGTAAAACAAACCTCATAAAAGAGATTGAAGCCCATTCAAAGTAGAATGCAATAAAGCAAAACAGAAATATTGTCCAGGAAAATGCTGGGTCAGAGTAAATCCAGTCAAAAAAAGATTTAAGATGGTCACAAACATCTACAAAAGTTGAAATGGACAATAAACAATCCCACTAAACAGTACCTCAATGAACAAATTGTTCCTCCATTCGGTTCCTGGGCCCAAGTAAATTTACACACTGTCCAATCACCATGGAAATGTAAACGATGACAAAGGTACCTAAATCTTCCACAGTGTTAAGTTAGTTGAACCAAATGGACAGTGCATACTATGATGGGCAATCCCTCTGTCCAGTTGCTAGGCCTAAAAGGACTGTTTACCCCATCCTATTAATGACAAAATAGATGCCAGCAGTCCGTATATACTCCACAAGACCAATATTGAAAAATGGACCTGAATGTAGGTAAGATCCGGTCAGCAAAAACAAAATCCAATAGGGAACGATAAAGCGAAATCCACTGCGATAGATGATAACCACACAGAATGTCAACAGCAAGAACCAAGCAAAGCCAAAGTCGGTCCAGACCTGCACGTACAGCAAGTGCAAAGGCTCTAAAGTCCAAAGGCAAATTAAAAAAAAACGGGGCAAGCACAAAATGTGGTATGACAGTTTAATATGCTAAAAAATACAGTATCATGGGTGAGGGGAAAAAGTGCCCCAACACCCAAACCAAACCGGTTTCGGCTCAGTAGCCTTTTTCAGTGAAAGACAAACGGCATACAAGTAATGGGACAAAAATTCCCTTTATATTCACATACACAGATTCAAGACTACCTCCTACTGGTTAATTAAAGATGCTCAGTTAGAGTAGGAGGAAAAAGCCACCCCCAGTTTAATAATCCATTTTCTTTCTTTAACATTTAAAATGGTATGCCAGCTAGATTTATCCTTAAAATTCTCCAATATGCAGTCAATTATGGTAAATCTAAATAAAGCAGTATTATGTTTGCAAGTATGTTTAAAAAGACCATTGGACTGTCTTTTATTCTATATATCACTCGCATGTTCCCCAATTCTAAGTTTGAGAGGTCTCAAAGTAATATGCAACACACTTTAGGGTCAGGATCAAGAGAGGGTGGAGGAGACAGAAGGTCAATAAGCAGTTTGGAGGGGCTCCTCAAACTGATGAGGCAAAGGTAGATACTTGTATTAGTGTGCATAACATTTCTTCTGTAACCCTGTGTGAAGCTGAAATAAAGATCTTGAACAAAGGCCTGAACTTTGTACCTGTTTTTTTTGTTCCTGAACATACCTTGGCTCAGGACGTGATGGATTTTTGTCGCTCATTAAATCTAAGGCTGTATTTTGATAATGCTCAAACTAATACCCAGAGAGGTTTTAAATTTCATGGATCTACCTTTATGCCCCCCATGTCACCCATTGTATTGATTTTTCAATCTAACGTTCTTAAAGATCTTTAATCTTCGTGAATATAAGAACTTTCCCAACAATTTATCCAAGGTTGAGGAACAATGTATAGATAGTTTAAGGAATAACAGGGATATTGTGATTCTACCTGCGGATAACAGAGGAGTGGTTGTGATACAGGACTGGGTTTCTTATTGGGGGGAGACATTGAAACAGGATGGTAGATACTATACGGCTATGCCATTGGATCCTACTAGGAGGTTCAAAATGGAAATCGATACCTTTCCAGATGAAGCTCAGGAGGAAGGCATTATCACTACGAGAGACATTTTCCATCTTAAGGTACCTGACCCCAAACAACAATATCGCTATCTTTTACCCAAGATCCACAAGGATCTCAAAGATCCACCGGGGTGGCCTATAGTGGCAGGTAGGGGCTTCCTTACTGAACCCCTCTCCGAATTTCTGACACTATATTTGAAACCCTTGTTGACTTATGTACGAGCTCGCATTCAGGACACTACCCAATTTTTGGGTATTATTTCAGAAATGCAGCTAGAACAAGATTGGCTTTTATGTACCCTGGATGTCACCACTTTATATACCAACATCCCACATTGGGCAGGGTTGTTAGCATTACAACATTGGATGGATAAATCTGAATTGTATGAACCAGGTTTTAACACCTTTCTTATTTGCCTGGCTGAACACGTTTTAACAAAAAAAGTGTTCTATTTTCAAGATCGATGCTTTTGGCAAGTACAAGAAACCGCCTTGGGGGCCTCCTTTGCACCCATATATACTGACCTGTTCATGGCATACCTGGAGGAGGAGTTAATTTATGATGCTTGCCACAATTTATATATCAATGAGATTGATATCTGGAGGCGACACCTCAATGATTGTTGGTTGGTGTGGAAGTTTGATGATATTTTCTTGCAAATTCAAAGATTCCAATAGTTTGTAGATTATCTTGATGAGAATAAATGGGTCATTGAATTTAAGGTTACTTTCAGTATGACTGAAATTACCTTTTTGGATGTTTTTGTCAGTAAATATTCTGATAATACCTTGGATACTAAGGTGTATAGGAAATTTCCCCAATATAATTCTCTTCTTGCATGCTACCAGCTTTCATCCACAAGATATCATCCGGAACATCCCAAAATCTCAGTTTTTAAGGGTCAGAAGGAATTGCTCTAACTCTTTGACATATGACCAATATAAAAAAGACATGATCCATTGGTTCCAGGGTAGGGGTTACAAACCAGGGGATATTAGTAGGGCTTGCCAATTTACTTCGAGACAGGATATGGCCAAATTATTTGGATACAAAGTACAATCACCAGATAGTCAGTCTAGGTTGAGATTTGTTGCTACTTTTGGCAGGAGTACCAAATCATTTATGCACACTATTAAGACATTGGAACATCCTAATGGCAGGGGAAAGACTGTCTGAATACTTGGGTGATGGATTTTCTTTTTCGTTCCGCAGGGACCATACATTGGGTTCTCTATTTAGTCATTACAAAAGGTTTGGCCATAGGGGTATTTCTCCCATCCAACGGACACTCACGGGGGACACATTGGTGGGATGTGTTTCTTGTGGACATTGTTCCCATTGTTAAAGAGTGAAGAAAACTAAGGAATTTACCAGCAAAAATACATCCACAGACTTTAATATCACTTTTTTGGCAAATTGCAGTATGAGTTGGGTAATATATTTGGCCGCGTGTCCATGCTCCGTGTTTCATGTGGGCCAAACTTTGAGACCTCTCAAACTTAGAATTGGGGAACATAAGTGATATAAAAGATTAAAAGACAGTCCGATGCTCTTTTTAAACATACTTGTAAACATAATACTACTTTTATTTAGATTTACCATAATTGATTGCATATTGGGGAATTGTAGGGTTAAATCTGGCTGACATACCATTTTAAATGTTAAAGAAAGAAAATGGATTATCAAACTGGGGGGGGGGGCTTTTCCCTCCTGGTCTAAATGAGCATCTTTAATTAACCAATAGGAGGTTGTCTTGAATCTGTGTATGTGTATATAAAGGGCATTTTTTTGTCCCATTAATTTGTATGCTGTTTGTCTTTTTCACTGAAGAAGGCTATTGAGCTGAAACCGGTTTGGTTTGGGTGTTGGGGCTCTCTTTCCTCATCCATGATGCTGTATTTTTTGGCATATTAAATTGTCATACCGCACTTTGTGCTGGCTCTGTTTTTTTGAATTTACAGTTACAGCTTTACCATGGAGTAAGGGGATCAGGAACCATACCCAGAGCCTTTGGTCAACATCATACTGTTTACATCCCCTCTCAGACATATGAATGAAACTGTCAAAATTATCCCCCTCTTTAAACTGCTGAAGAAATGTACTGACCTTTTGTGCTTCTGGGGTCCAGTTACTCCCTTCCCCATTACCTCCATGACTCTGGTGAAGAGTCAGCATCTCCTTCTTATGCTGTTTCTGCCTGTCCTTTTCCTCAGCTTCCAGGCGTAGCAGATTCTCATTCTCCTCAGCCTGCAGACGTCTTGTCTCTCAGCTACGTCTATTTCCAAATGCCTGGCCTCCAACTCAAGTCTGTTTATCTCCAGATGGATTTTTAAGTCCTCTGCAGAAAGGTTGAGCTGTCCATTCTCTGAGGGTGGTACATCTCCACTGCCAGTCTGATTGTTCTCCTGGTTGCTGTTTTCTGATGCAGCTGACCAAAGCTGCAATCATGTCTGCCTTAGTCAGGTTTTCATGCACCAGTCCTCTAGCCTGGTACTTCTCAGCCAGCTGGCTCCTTGTCAGTTTTCTGTACTCTGCTGACATGCTCTCTGCTCTCCCTGACTAAGCTAACAAAAGAAATAAAACAATTGTGATCTGAACTCAGAGTATGCACTGCGTGGCTGAGTACAAAACACCTTCAGTGATCACTGTACACAAGCTACAGGAATTCACTCTACCCACACCACTACAAGTCAATTAGTATTTGCCGACTAATTAATATGTGGTGTGGATATCTCACCACTGCCAAACAATTAATATGTGACGCCTGTGCCCTGGCCCAGCAATCAAGGAACCTCAATCCTCACCATTAACACCAGTGAGGGGCGTCCATGTAGGGAAAGGATAATAAATACACAGTAAAGTACACTTTCCCTTAAGAGCACACAGAGATCGCAGTCAGTCTGGGGCTGGTTTCTCTCTTTCTCTCCAGGAACTCAAATAAGACTCCCACTGGCACAGCTGTAGGGTCCAGATCTCAGCCTAGTGGGCAAGCCAAAAACTCCAGCACACTCTCTGTTCAACCAGTGCTTCGTGTCCCTGCCCAGGTAGCTGAGACACACACACACACACACACACACACACACACACACACACACACACACACACACACACACACACTTTGAGATAAGAATTTATACGACCACAGAGACACTCCTGGGGAAGGCTGGCAAAGGCTGGCACAGGTTCTCCAGCTGTGCCCCTTTTACCCAGACTATACGGTAGAAATCACTGCCACCTCCCAGCCAATATGCATCAGCTACTCAAAGGCCTTTATGAAGGATGTCTAATTATTACTGTGCAATATTATTATCCAAATGGTAAGTGTGACTGAACAGTCAAGGCTTGTTAGTGACTTGGTACAGTATCACTATATATACATGCAGTGTACTCTAGAGCTTAAATTAACTCTACATAAAACAGCCACAGTTGAAAGGTTTAAAAATATTTAATAAGTAACACAAGACCATATTTCTTACTACACAGTGCTAGTCAAGTTAAGAGTTCAGAGATCACAGAGAAATTCTTAAAATAATAGTGTAGAAAAGTTCTGACATCAACACAGGAAAACACTTGGTCTAATCTTCCTAATTCCTAGCTATTTCTAAGAGAAAACACAGTTCTAAATAACTTGCATATAGAAGTAGGGAGTGCTGGTGATCTTGGATGTTCTCAAGACAAAATGCTCTGAGCTCACTGATTCTCTCTTTAAATTGATAATACAGAGCTGCTTCACATGACATCATTCTTCACACTTCTCTGGTGTTCCCAGGCTAACAGAAACTACATTTACTTTCTTTACACCTGGTCAGAACCCAGCACAGTAAAGGACATTTATACATGCAAATTCTAGCCATTAACTCTGGTCTTAAAACAATAGGTAGGATGGCTCCCTCTAGAAATATCGGCTCTGAATTTTGACATCAAAGACAGTCATAAAATGCTTGACTTAGCTTTCTTACAGCAGAGGGCACTGTTACATTTTTGCAGTTCAATATCCAATGCAGTCTCTTCACATTTAAGAGAACAAGCCTGTAGCTTACATTAATATTTACAAAAATGACAGAATTATCTATAAAATTCTATCTGGCTAGGCTGGCAGCCTTTACCTATGTTCACAACCAGTATACCCTTTAACCTTGAACTTTAATCACAGTTGCTGTCTGTACCATGCTTCAGTTGCACACTTTCCCATACTTTCTGGGTATTATAAGTTTTGGTAATGTCAGTGTTGCATTTATAACTCTAGGTTCCTAGTAGCCTAGTGTTTACATTTGCAGAAACATCTGGTATTTACTTTATCTGTGTACACTGTACATATCTGAAATAATGCAGTTGTCTATCTGCTCAGAATGCATCCAAGGATTTGTGTCCAACAACTATTAGCTTATCTGTTGGGTTAGTATTTGTTGTTGTTGCTACAAATGCATGAGTAATTCCGCACTTTCATGGCTGAAATAGGTGTACGGAGTAGCCCACCTATCTGGCTACCAAATAGTAAATAATAATAATCTCACTGTCCTATGGATAATAACATTTACTCCTACATCTTTGCAGATGTTAAGCCCTTCCTGTCCTTTTCCTTGACCTTATTGATTTTTTTGCTAATTGCATAATGTTTGCCAATAACCTATCATTATTATTGGAGTGAGACTAGTCTCCAACTTTGCATATTTTTTTTTTTAGTTTTCCTTTTTTCCTCCCCTTAAGAATACAGTAATTTGCTGTTAAAAGCTTCAGATATGGCCTTTTGTAGTCCCCAGCTTTAGCTCTTGCACTTTTAATGATTAATGATAATTGTGTCCGGTGCCCTCTTCCTCGAGCATGCACTGTGTATTCCATGCAAGTGCCATCTCCAGCTGTACTTTCTTCCCTACTGCTTTCTTTCCTTTACCATTGTATTTAACTGTGGTGCCTCAAAATTTGTTTTAAAAAAAATATCTACAAACTATAATTTCTCCTTCACCTTCTTTGATGTAATGTCTGCTTACATTTACAAAACTTGTATTACTGCATTCTTTTACCATCCTTGGCAAAAGATGCCTTCTCTTTCTTTTTGGAATGCATTTTGTTTTGTATTCATCCATCATCCACTGCCCCTTTTCACATTTTTGCACTTGGGGTTGGGGTGTGACTTCAACAGTAACAATCATCTATAGCCAAGGTTTACACCTCTGGGTGGCTAGCCCTGCTGCGGTAGTTCTTCCACCACACACACACACACACACACACACACACACACACACACACACACACACAATCAATTTAGTGTGTGCAGTCCCTCTACTGCATGATTTTTGGAATGTGGGAGGAAACTGGAGCACCAGGGGGGAAGCCCACACAAACACAGGGAGGACATGCAGACTCTGCACATAAGGCACCCCAGCCAAGTATCAAACTGGGAAACCTCTTGCTGTGAGATGACAACACTATTTGCTGCACCACTGTGCTACCTCTATTTTTTTTTTTTGTTTTCTAACACTCATTTCAAATGACTTTTTTTCTGTCCATATGTCATTCTTGTCCAGTATTGTTGTTTTTAAATCCTATAAATGTTCATCATATTCCTCTGTTTTCATGTCTCTGATCATATTGTCTGACCAGAATTTGCTTTAAATAAACCCTCCATTTTATCTGGTTGTAATAAAATGGCTTTAATTGAGCATGAGAAGGACAAACCTTTTGTGCATATAAGGTATAACATCTTATATCTCGCATTTCAGAGTACTTAGTTTGTCACGAGGTCTAACTTCTTTGTTTTTTTCCTGTCTTTAATATATTTTTTGATCAGAAAGTCATGAATTTCTTGTCCTCTCTCTCTCTTTTCTATTTCTTTCTCCATGGCCCTTATAATTTTTTCTGGCAAATATTCTGTATAAAACTACATCCTTCAGTATTTAACTTGAGTAATTTACAGTGTTCTAGCCATTCTGTCACAGTAGACACATCTGACTCCTTCCTTTTTCCTCTGCTTTCTACAGCCAATTCAAAAACTAAAATTAAAATCTCTTGAGAAAAGGTTATGCTTCCAGCTCATTTCATTTGGCCACATTCAGACGATGCTGTATATCACGTAGAGAAAAAGATGGTCCTTCTCAGTATGCATGCATTCCTAGATTCCCTACGTCAAGGTGAAATTGCCATACAAACAAACGATATGATAACTGATATGTAAATAAGCAGCAAGAAACTCTTAGAATAGGCCCAGGATGTCCAAACCTCAGTTGTCCACCATTTTGCTTCAGTCTGACTTGTGCAGGTCTTATCTCTGCTTCCCTCCATCCAGGAAAAATTTTAGATGTACTTTCAGTTATTGAAACCTTGAAGGATGTATTCATTTTGCAGCTAGATTTCCAATCCCTATTCCCAGGAAACCTAACAGTTTCTGTATGGTTATGGATTCCTGGAAGTGTTCTTACAAGAACCAAGCTGCTCATCTAGGTCTAATGTCCAAAGAGAGTAAAAGATCCTCTTGGATTCCAAGTCAAAAATCTCGTTGCTGTTGCCAGGGAAAGCAGATTACTTGACCAGCTGAGAACAAAGGTTTACTTTTCTGCCACCTTGGCGTTCAGGGCAGTACATTATCAGATTCATATGCTCATATTCAAGGGACTTTTCTGTGCTAAGTTAGAGAAGAGGTTGAAGAGATAAAATGTCATTGTGATGCATCTTGCAATGTGGTAGCTTCAGGGTTGGTTATGTTTAAGTATGCTTGGCTGATGATACAGCCCTCTTGACACAGCATGTGAAGACTCAGTTTCTCAATGCCCCATTAGACAAGGCGCCGGTGTTGGGAAGCCCAAGCTGAACAGATGTATAAAAAAGCTAGAGGATAGGTTGAAAACTGTGTAGTCAGTGGGACATCCGTTTCATTCCACCCTTCCCCACTACATATAGCAGGAATTACCCAATTCCAAGTTGACCTTTTTCCTGGAAGCAGGATAAAAGGAAGCAGATGAGGGAGAAAAAAGCCATTTCAAGAAAATATTGCAAGCTTACCAAAAAGGGATGCCTTTGAGTACTACATGAGCAAGATACTTCAAAGGCATAGTGATGACTCAGACTTTTTTTCCATTCCCCCTACCTATGATGTCTGACTTCAACTGAAAATGTCTGGCCCACCCACTACCCCCTGTCCCATATTCTGATCCCTCCTGAAAAAAAAGTATGGACTCATCTGGCAGTTTTTCTGAAAGAGTGATAAAAAATCACACGATGCCTAGGTCCTAAGGGTCATGAAATGGGTACAGACTGGACTTCATAGTAACAAAGGTTCTCAGGCATTCACTTGGGTACCCAGAGAACAAAGGCATCTTGTGATGCTGGCCTGATAAGAACTCCAACATGAAGGAACCGTACAGAGAGCATCAACCATACAGAGAGTATCAAACCAACAGGAAGGCACAAAGTTCTGTCTAAGATTATTGCTGAGCCTAAGAAAAAGTGTTCCATGGAGACCCATTTTAGACTCATCAATGCTGATCAAAGTTCTGCATACCAACATTCAAAATGCATACCCTAGCGCCTCTGTTTTTCTCCATGCCTTTGTGGGTAGTCAGGTCGCACAATTTCTGAGATTTTAAGCAGTGTGTGCCTACTGCAGGTTTATCTGCTTGCCCTTTGGTTTGTCTACTGCAGCCAACATGTTTTCAGAGTGCTTGGCTCCTGTAATTGCAAACTGAAAAACCAAGTGCATTTACATGCCTCATTCAGGGCCCAGATGACTATGCAGTTCACCCTGGCCTACTTCAAGAATGAGACACACTCTGAATTTGACAAAACCACAGCTAATCCCATTCCAACAGGTCTAGTTCGTGGGAGTTTTTCTAGACACCACCAGGAGAAGGGCATTCCATCTCTGAGAGAATGTGTTCCTTCTGGCCACATACATCTGTTCCATACAACACTAAATCAGATTATGATCAGTGAATACCTCAGGACTATGGGTTACCTGGTGTCCTTAGTCCTGATGGTCTGCTAGGCAAAAGTTGTAATGAAGACACTGCAGTGTTACCCACTGAACAGCCCAATCCCTGCAGTGCTCCATCTTTTTTTCAGAGCTGCATTAAGAAAGAGCTCTTATGTTGGATACAAAAACTGAATCTCGTTCAAATTTTTTTTTTTCAGGCCAGGCTCTGACACCCAGTCACTTGCTACAGATTCCTCCAGCATATTTTTGGGCCTTGTCAGGTGAGCCAGGAATTCAAGAGACCTTGTACTTTGAGTGAAAGTATATCCACAGCAAAGCTGTGATGATTTTACCTTTAGCTGTAAAAAAGATTTGGCAGCCAGGACCCTGTTTATACTTGCAGACAAATTCCACTTGTGATCATTCAAGACAATGTTTTTCTTTGGTCTTTTTCAGAATCCTCAGGTTTAGAGTGTGTGATCTGCAGAAACTCAGCATGCATTACAAAATGCAGTCATGTAGTTTAGCAACATGCACGAGGAACATTGCTGGTAACTTCTTGTCTGGACTGGCCATGAAAGCTTGATATGTAATACAGGAGTCTGAAAGCTTAATATGTAAGCCAGGAGTCGGGCATGACCAGGGCTTTTTACATTCGCTACCTGGAAAATGTCCTGATTGAGCAGTGTAGAGAGTAGAAGCAGTGTGTACCAGGAATAGACTTTTTTTTGTGCTTCTCCAGAAAATGGTTAACAAAATTTTGCACCGGGATGCAAAAGGAAATCGACTGCCAATCATTAGCGGACCGGAGTTCCGCTGTGGCGACCCCTAACCGGGAAAAGCCGAAAGACACACCAACAGCAACAACTGCTTTAGGTACATTTGCCAAGGATGAGCTTACTATTATGAGGGAAGATAGGAAATTAAATGCAAGGAAATCTTATCTAGTAAAATAGAAGAGGTTTTCCCTTTGGTGCCAGAGAGAGGCACCGTACTCAGAAAATAGTTACTATGATCCTCCTATACCTTTCACTCTGTTAGATAAGGTCCTCCAATACCTGTCAGTCTGTTAGATAAGGTAGAGCTTTGTCTTGTCAGTTTACTTCATTTTGATTTTTTTCGGTGTCAGATCATTTATGGGTACTTAATTTTAATGCTAGTTCTGGTAGCTGAGGTCTTTTCACTAATTAAGCGTCCCTTTAATCTTTGCTCTGAGGCTTTTGTTTGTTTGTAGCTTTTGCTTAGTCCAGAACCAGAGAAGGAAGTAGTAAGGAGCAATGAACTATGGACTGGGGAGAACTGTCAGCCTGGGAAAGTTGTACCAAACACCATTGATGCCTGAGGCATCAGGTCTAGCAGTGTACTATAGATGTGCCTCTTCTTAGAGGTATAGTACCATAGTTACCCATAATAACATTTCTCTCTTCATACATCTACTTTCCACAGTGTGTACGTTTTGAATTATTTCAGATAGTCATGAATAATTGTAAGCCTAAGTGAAAATAGCAGAATTGTACATTGGTATAGAATAAATCTGTGCCAAATGGTATGGGGGATCTGTACCCAACCTACACTGTTACAACTTAGTTGTATTGGATATATTGCATTTGTAGTTGTGTGCTGTCCGTATCTCTGCCCAGATTGTTAGCACTTTTTGCCTACTTTCGTTTTAGTTGGGCACATAAGAAATAGAAGTCAAGTGTGGTACAGCCAGGATTCACAAGGATGATCTTAGGCCTTGGATAAAAGAAAATACAAGTGCTACTAGTTGCAATTTATTTGTATGATAGTGTAAGTAGAACGCTTTGGAAGAATTAGTTAGGTACTTAGTTTACAGTTTGATGTGCAAATGATGTTGCATAAACTAGGCTAATATGCTGACCCCTAAAGAATACCACTGCTTATGGATGACTACCTGTAAAAATTAAAGTTGAGCAGTTTCTTGCTGTGTAAGCCCCCAGACCTACTTATGTAAGAGTGAAAATATTTTTTACCAGGTAATGGTGTAGAAGTCTGACATCAAAGGTTTCAAAATTTTCAAAAAAAACAAAAATGCATGGCAGGTTGGTTAACTGGGCTGACTTATCCTTGGAGAAAGAAACCAACCAATGCATACAGGTTGATTACCCAGATTTTTTTGAAGAGTTGACACTGAGAACATGTTAAAGCTTGCTGACCTCTGCAAAAGCTTACTTCATTTGGGAGCTTTTTTGCAAGATAGTGGCATGTGCCCACTGCTAGATATCCAGCACACATTATTTGTTAGCATTTGTTTAGAAAATTGATAGGCTAAATGTTTTTAAGTTGTTATAAATGTGCCATGAATTTTATTCATGTGCCATTGGTACTGTTTTAGTTTTTGGTCATCAAAAGTATACTATACATTTTTACTGGGTATATTCCAAAAATGTTAAACCTCATGAGAGAAATTCAACAATTTGAGAAGGGAGTCTAATCTTTGATTTTTAGCTCTAAATTACCACTTCACTGAGAAATGGCTTGTCCTGTTTTATTTCTTGCTGTTGGGTACAGTATCACCAATATATAATTTTTGGGGTGGCGAAAGGGAATATTAATGGCTAGACTTATATAGGCCCTAGGGCCGATAGCCTAGTTACCTACCTGTGAACCTATAACCTACCTGTGAACCTATAAATGAGTTCATAGGAATGCTTTATTTCCCCCTGAGAAGGTAGGTAGCCAGGCTTGGTGAATCACATTACTTGAGCAATAGAAATTAAACAGACACTTTTTGGAGAGAGTTTTGCAGTTGTTATGTTAACATTCTTGGGATTTGTGGTTCATAGTGGATGCTGTCTTGGGGATAATTTTGAGTAATTTCAGAATTAATTGCTTTTTCTAAATTTGCTTATACTACTAGGAATGTCCAGAGCACACTGGTGTAGTAGATAAGACATTGTCCATAATGAGTTATTTAACCATTTGTTAGGCTTCCTCATGATTGCACATTCATTGTGGTATATTCTCTAATTTAGTTAACATAGGATTGTATCTGGCAGACTTGGAAAGATCTTGGGCATTTTCTTTCCAGCTTCAAAACTAAAGTCAGCAGTGGTCTATCACTGTAGCAGAGTACAGCTTTAGGTGGTATGTTCTAATTTTTTTTAATTCTTTACATCCTGGCACATAGAAGCTGGAAATAAAATATAGACTACAGCATGAAGTACAATTACAATGAAGGAAATTAATTTATTTCTATTTATTTGACATTTGTTAACTGGGTTAGTCTGACTGGGCAGAAAGCCCTTTTTCAGCAGACACGAGGAGAAAAGCTCCATTACAAAAGTTAGCAATAAAGTGAACAAAACATTAAAGGACAGCATATTTAGACGTTCTACAAAGCAACTAACAATAACCTAGTACAGTGGAGAAACATATGAAGTAAACTGTGGTAACATTTTACACAAATTATGCATATCATGGATTAAGATAATTTATGTTATAAAGAAGTCAGCAGGCAGTCCTAACCTTGTTAATCAAAAAAAAAAAGGATTCAGGAAACGAGGAGAGGCTGAGAGAGGAGACTGAAATAGAGGTGAGTTAGAAAGATCAGGAATTTGAGTTACTCTGCACTCTGAAAGGATATGGGGTCTTAGAAGTTGAGAGAGGCAAGGGGGATGATGTTCAGGTGAACATCATAATACAGGTGAATAATGTAATATTTTGAATAACTAGGTTGAAGAATTTAATGTGCGAGATAGAGTTGATCTTCATATTCATAACCTTTAGTAAGAAAAATTTTGTAAATTCACAAAAGAAGTTAGCAATGTCTACAGGGATGAAGATTAACTGATAGAGTTCTCAGAACCTTTGAAGCCTGGACTGAAATTTTGACGTTTTTTGGGAAATTGATATGAAGGTAATTTTGGTTCATGTGGGTAGTGCCAAGTCTTTGAATTATGTTCCTTTCATACGGTATAATACTTTTATCTAATTTTGCCAGCAGGATTATGGATAGCCAAGATGACTCCTACAGCATTTCCTCAAGCCACAGCTCAGATATGGACAAGTCTTGTAATACTGATCGAGTGCCTTCCCCACGAGTACAGCAACGCTCACTTCTAGGCCGTATCCCACTTAGCAGAACCACCAGGACTACGAACTTGCAAGATCATGAAGATGAGATTTTTAAACTCTGACCTTCATGCCAGCAAGGGTTGTTATTGTAAATATTTGTTTTTGCTACAAATTCCACTCGTGGTCAGTCAAGACAATGTTTGTTTCTTTGTTTTTTTTTTTTTTTCAGACCACTCAGGTTTAGAGACTGTGATCTGCAGAAGCTCAGCATGCAGTACAAAATGCAATTTTTTTAAAGTTTCATTTGTGTTATAAAATTCCATATACATGTTTTTATTGCATCAAGTGATTTATTTTATCCATTATCCCAAAGTTGCAGAAACTTCTAATTGTAGCATGGAATGTAGTTTCAGTAGAAAAACACAAAAATAGTAATAAAAAAGTAATGGATCATGGTTTCATTTTGATGCAGGAGCCTTTCCTTGCTCTACGAAACTCAGCTTGTCTGTAATGCTTGTATTAGGTGTTTTTTTTTTTTTTTAATGTAATGTAGTTTGTAGCATTCCTGTCATCATTCAGCATTAGAATTCTAAATTTTAACAATGTTGTTGAAACTGGGCCTCCTCCTACTACCTCATTGTGTTTCCCTTTCTTTGTTTGCTGAATTCAAAAGAAAAAAAAAATCAAGGCATGGATCTCTTCCATCTTTTTTGCTGTCAGAAAGAAGAGATGTGCTTTAGTTAAGTTTAAGCATTTTTTTCTTTTAGATTAATAGTCAAGACCAAAACTATAGTTTTGCTGTAAGGGGAAAACAGTAACTTGATGACTTTGGAAACTTTCTGAAGTAGATAAACTGAGATGTCGTCTTCTGTGTTTTTCTGTGCTGATGTTTACATATCTGCTGGCACACACTGCCGCAGCATACGTCTGATTAAGAGAGAGCACCTAGCTCATGTACCATTCAGTTCTTTTTTGCCACTTGAACAGTTTAGACTTCAGTCCTGATATTCATCTTGGATAATTTCCTGTGTTTGCCTAAAAGTTTGAAACTTGAATATCTTGTCAATGTCATGTCACATTGCGAGCCAGAACTCACACCAGCACTGTCTTTACTGCTTGATCAAAAACCATGGTGTGATACAAGTTCCATCACTTCAACTGGCCACTCAGTAAGAGAAGGGAGAAGCTCATGACCTACCTCTGTGTTTGGTGTCTTTTTGAGGGTGTACATTGTAGACACTAGCCAAAATTATCCCTTGTGCACTGCTAGATTGGTGCACAAGCATTGTATAATGTCTGCTTATCAACTTCCTTACCTTCATTCACATCTTCCACCTTCTGTGAAGGTTGTCCATGAAGGTAGCCTTTTATGCTTTGAGTCTCTCATTTCTTCCAAACTAGCAAGGTGAGAAATCCACATGGTCCAGAACAGCTGCAGTCCTGGTAACCACATTGCAGCACGTCCCATAGTGTTCTTGCTGACTATATCAGCATAGAACATCTTAAGCATACTTATGCTTGGCCTGCTCCCAATGCTATAGGACTGGACTATTTTCTTTCTCTTCTAGGACTTGAGGTTATCAGTACTTGGCTTGGCATATAAAACTTTCTAGGCTACCAGATTCCTCCCCTTACTCAAAATTCTCTCTCTCCAGATCTGTTTTACCAGTTGTATGGTTCAGTCATGTTTCTGGCTACCATTATTGTGTTTTTAGAATTCAAGCGCATTTCTTTCAATCATTTCTAACCACAGAGCCTTCCATTTCATGTCCGTATTTGAAAGTTTGGCTCAGCATTTGTCATTTTTCTTGATGCTAAACTCCTGCTGTGCAAATGTTAGTAGTTTCTTTGATGTACCTCTAAGTCATGGTTTTTGAAAGTGGTTGAACTAATTTAGGAGGAATGTCTTTTCATGTGCTCCCTTCATCCTTGGACATTGTATTTTTTGTCAGCAATTTCTTGCAGTAATCTTTTGCTTTGTGCTTCTAACATTATTCCTTTATTATGGGTGTCCTCTTTTCAAATGTGTTTTTTTAGTGGTCATAAATATCTTTTGCTACATCTATACCTATTCTTCTCCGTCTGGCCTTTGATGTCACTTGTGGCTCTGTTTGTTTGGTTTATGGACTTCATTTCACTTGCCCACACTATTTGGTGCTCAAAGCCATTACCGTCAGTGTCGTCTTCATGTTGACTTTTATAGTCTCAGGAATGTTCTGCTTCTTGCTTTATGCTGAGGTCAAATCTCCCATGTCATTGTTGACCCTGGTTCCATGTCGAGCTTTAGATAGGGCAATTTCTTATGGCATGGAGACTAGCATTATCTATACTTTGAACTTTGACCTTATTTCTGAACACCTACCTAGTTTTCATGATCTTTGTTCTAACATTGACTGTGAGATCCCTGAGTACTGGTCCCTAACCATTCTTCCCTGCATAGACCTAGATTCTTATGGTTTGGGGGTGATGTTATTGACCAGGATTTCAGTACATTTTGGTCAGTCTAGACCCCTTAAGCTCAACCCCATGAAGAAAGCTTTAATTTAGGGTGGATTTGACATAATCACTGTTTCAAGGTTTTCAGGATCGCCCTTTTCACACCAAAATGTACCTTTGAGTCCCCCTTGATTTAGGGACTCTCATCATAAACCATCTGCTCTTCCCAAAGAGCTAGTTTCTGTGACTCAGATGATGTAAGCATTCTAGAATACTTCCACTCCAGATTCAGTACTTGTTGTTTTTGTTTAAAATTTGTCACATATTATGCTATTACCTAGTTAGTTATTCCAAGTAAGACCTGTTGTCTTGTTCCTACTGGACATGGAACTTAATGTTGTACCATTTTACACAGCTGCCCTTAGGGTCAGGCTATGGATGAGGATATCAGCTATGATAGTTATTTAATTTTAGCACATGGCTAGCATTTGCTATAGTACATGCTTATGTAATGTGTCAACCATCTTTCCCGTATCTGTAGGCGGAACCAGTTTTGGTATTAGAGTAGTTTGAAGATGCTTCCTGTCACTTGGCTTATAAGTAGGTTCATGGACATACTTTTTCTTCTGTCTCTAATCCATTTCAGTTTTTGACCAGACTGTACTTTGTACTTGAACACACCAGGATCTTTTCTTGGTGTGTAATTCATTGGGCTATTTTGCAGCATGAACTTTAGCAATGCAACTAACAACTTGTACCTTTAATCCGAACTGAACGTGACTTTGCTTTTTTCTACCCTTGCTGTCAGATGCTCAGTGGGATAGGTATGGGGGAAGCAGACATCCTTCCCTGTTTCTGTGGTACAGGGTGTTCCAAATCCTTAACAATAATAGTTTTACCCTTTGACGTATCTTGGGTATGAGCTGTTTTGGATGATCTGTTTTTTCTTGGTTCCTCTACTTTCAGGTTGGTTATATGTCACAATCTTTTATTTAGCTCCTTCACTTGCCCATTGTCTTGCTTCTTTCTCATAATTTCTTCCTTGTTCTGAGGGACTTAGATGCTTCAGCCTTTGCATAGTTGTTCAGATCTATCCAAACCATTTGCATTTAGGTTACCATATGCACATTCCATCTTGTTTTCTGTATTCTTGGTGTATAGTTTAATCTCTGCTGAGATTCGTCTCACCAGATTAGTAATATTTTCATGCACTATCCCTTCTAGTTTTTTGAGGATGCTATTTTCATTTTTGCCTTCAGGATTCACTATAATATAGTGAGATATTTTCTTCTCAAAGACACACTACCTTCTTGTTTGCTGTACCAGATCTGTTACTACCTTTGGGCCTAGCCAGGCCACTTTCACATGCCCCTTGATCTCTTACTTCTCACGTTATTGGTCTTTGGGGGTTGAACTGTTTGCTCATCTAATTTATCACCAGTATTTGCTTCATATTAATAATTGACAGATATGTCAGTATGTACAATATACTATTACTTGAATGTTTTGAAAGCCTACATTCAGTATATTATATTCACCAGTCTTTATGGAGGTGCAGGTGTAGATGTGAGCACTTTGCCATCCCATGTAATTTCAGACATCCAAAAGCAAATGCAGCTGTGATTATATAATATTTATTTCATGCACGGAAAAGATTTCCAGTTTCTCACAACATCTCCTCATAAGTGGTTAAGCTGTTAGCCTCTACAGTGGATCTGTTCATCCCAATATACTGGATCTGACAGTATAACATGAAGCTGCACTGCATTTCCATATGTGTAACTATTTGTTGACAGTTGCTATTTTGGCCTTCAAATTGGTAGATTTGTAGCATTGCTTCAAACCTGTGTAATTCTTTCATCTTGACCCCAGTGGTCTATTGCTGTAACTATCCTGGCTTGTTATTGAGAACCTGTGATATTTTCTGTACTTCAGCCTTTATACCTGCCCTTTTCTTCAGTACAGCATATTTAGTCCACCCTTTAATCCCAGAGTCAATGCCCAAGACAAAGGATGTTGTCCTTCCATTTCACTGTTGTAGTACTCTTAACCTGAGGAATCCTCTGCCAAAGGCAGCCCAACGTCCAGCCAGTATACCAAAGCCTTTAGGTTAAGGCATAAAGGTGACTTCCGGACATATCATCCTCAGAACTTCTTTGCTGCCAATGTTAACACCATTTTGATCATCTGTCTGATTGCCTGAGTTGTTGCTGGTTACCTAGCAGTTTAGATAAGTGCCCTGTTGGGGTTTTTTGAGTTATCTTTTTTTGTTTTTTGCATTTGTGGTTGTGTGGGGTTTCGTGTCATCCTGAAAGGATAAATGCCAGTGTGGGAGGCAGATTCCCCATAAAGACAGTCACAAGCAATGCTTGTTTTGTTTATGAGCTTCTCATGACCATACATCCTGTACTATTTGTCAGGATTTTGTTCCAGAGAACTTAAAGTAGTCGTCTTTCATCCCTCACCATTTATCTTGAAAACCAGCTTCTAGCAAAAGACACAGTGGAAGATGCTTCCTGGCCTGAGGGTTAGCCATCTTCGAAGAAGGCCAAAAAGTCAGGTCAGATTCTTCGGCTGTGCCTCCTCCACTGGGCATCTTTTGAGTTTTGTGAAAGCCTGGAAGATCATCCGGTTTCTGGACTGGATTCCTCTGCCATGACGGGTTTGGAGGCTGGCATGGATCTGGTTTCTCCCACATCCTCTGAGGCCTTGCAGACGTCTGCTTTGGATGCTCAGAGGGAACCATGGCTGATTATTACCGAAGGGCCTAGGGGTTCCTTAGATGCTGGTTAGGAAGAAGTCCAGACTACGATGATAGAGTGTAGGCTGGCATCAGTGGCTTCTACTTTCATAAGGTGGGTATCCCTTTAAAAAAGAAGCAAATGACAAAATTTATTTCTTCTGCTCCCAAGGACCCTCAAAGTGAATGGCAGAATTTTACACAAGGTTTGTTTAATGCTCTTAAGGCCTTGAAGCCTCCTCAGGGGGTCTCTGTCCTGGATCTTCCTTGGTCATCTTCCCCCCCTCGAAAGGTCTAGGAATCAGGATTCCTCTGAAGATGATAGGATTCCTCATCGGAATCGGAATCTGTAATTTTTCTATGTGGAGCTTTTCTCCCTGGGCCTCTGCTGACAAAGGGCCTTTTCGACTCAAGTCAGACACCCCCGGTTAACAAATGTAAAATAAGTAAAAAAAAAATAAAAATAAATACATTATTCTACCCAGATTTCTTCTCCTTTGTGTTCTGGTTCTGAGGAGGATGATTCTGCTAGTACTGAATTTCCTCGTGTTTTTCTTTGGGGGTGCCATTGCCAGGATGATGGAATTCTTTAAATGGGATTGTTCCCAAGTTTCTGAAGTGCAGTGGGAAATATGATCTCCTTCAGATGGAATCTCCAAGGCCTTCTGCTGTTCCTCCTATTTTGGCTGCTGTATTGGATGCCTTTCTTTTGCATCTCTGGCCACAGATTCTCAGCCCCCTGCTCCTAAAAAAAATGCATACATTTTATAAAGCGCCTGATGACTGCAAATTCCTTTGAGTGTCCATTTGGAGACGATTCAGTGGTTTCTGTGGCTTCTGTCAAGCCTTCTAAATTACTGCCTTCTACCAAGCTTCTTCCTTCTTTCTGATAAAGACAGCAGGACTATGGAAAGGCTGGTTTAAAAAGGAGGATACTTAAGCCACCCTAGCCATTTTGGCTGCCGATTATCAAACTCCTTCGACCAGATATATTTTGGCTCTTCTTTCTCAGGCTTGCCAAGTTATTTCTGACCTTCAAAAGTTGAGAAATACAAAGTGCTCAAACCACTGTCACCATTTAAAAAGGGTAAGGGTTGAATACATCTGATGAAGTCTCATTCTTGACGAAAACACTATGTGTTGTTAAGCGTTTATGTATTGTTACCATGATTGGTGTTCAGTAAAGAATTGTCAGCTTAAGAGAACGTGGTGGCCCTTTGAAAGTGCTCACTTTTGAGTTTTATTTATTTATGACCTTCCTGATTCTGAGGGGAAGCCTTCTGCCTTGTCTCTGCTAGGAGTTCTTCCCAGGTAGCTTATTTAGGCTTAGTTATGATGCAGCAGATGCTTCTTTTAGGGCTGCTGCTTCTGGCTCTGTGTTGAGGTATTCCTGCTACGGCTTCAACTTCTGCCTGATATTAAGGCTAAGTTGATGGATGTGCCTCTGGGCAACAAATGTTTGATCTGGAGTAGGGACTTCATTTGTCAGCAACCTGTGAGTCTTGGATCCGATATCGGATCCGAGCCGGCAACTATTTATACAGCTATGGATCCGAGCTCCTAGCTCCTCCCCTCACCCATAATCCCCTGCCAACCCCAAATTACCTCAGATCTAGTTTGCCGCTCTAGAGTGTGTCAGCTGGATTTTGAGCTCCTGGCAATTATTGAGATAAGTGTTCCCTTTTTATCTCTTTAGCCTGTTTTTCTGTCAGTTAATTAGTGTGCGTGTAGTAGGTTTCCCGTTAGTCTGTTAATTAAAAATTTTTAGTGTTTACTCTCCCCTCGCTGGTTGTTAGAGTGTGATTGTGTGTGCTTGCGTTTGGGGCCTTGTGTGTTTGTGTAGTTTTACTTAGTTTTGGGATATGTCAGAGGCCCCAAAGCCTATTTTTTCTAAATGCACCGAGTGTGGCCATAAGCTCTCTCCGGCGGATGGCCACACTCGGTGTGTTCGGTACCTTGGGGTTGAACACCTGTCCTCAGGATGCACCTGGGCACTGAAGGAGCGGAGGTCGAAGCTGGTCCTGGCGGGACTTTTGCCCCCGGAGTCGGCTTCGGCCTCCGCTACTCCCGTAGCACCTCCTCAGCCTGTGGTGGTGGCCACTCCTGCCCCCATTCCTCTGGCCGGGATTCAAACTCCCACTAAAGCGCCGGAGGACAGGGAGGCCAGGAGGGAGAAACGGAGGGAGAAGCACCACAAGCGGCGGGCCGAGGCCTCCGCTTCGGCACCCCCAGCTAAGCGGGCTTCTCCCTCCACGGCTTCCAGGTCTCCTCCTCTGCTCCGATCACTTTGTTTCTCCCCGGGGTCTGAGGAGGAGGAGACCCGATCTCCGTCGAGGTCATTGAGGCGACACTCCAGGCCTGCCTTGGTGGCCTCGTCGAGATCCACTTTCAGCCTGTCTGATGCAGACTTGGACCGGATGATGATAATGTTCATCCAGGCCCAGCTGCAGATGTGAGTGCTCCTGCCTCCCCCCCCCTTCGGGGGGGGGGAGCTAGACACCTTTTTTTGCTCCGATAGCTCCTTCTCCGACCCGCTTTCCGGGTTCGGAGCGCTTGGAGCTGGGCAGCGTTGGAGCCGGGTATGGGTCGGCACAGACGGTACTGTGTACTTCGGATCCGACGCTACCCTCGAGTCTGTCTGTTCCATCATCGGATCCGACCTCTCGGAGCCGTGGCCTGAGCTTCAGATCAGAGGGATTCAGTGTGCCTTCGGCTCCATCCAGGTCGGAGCACACTGGTCCCTCGGATCCGACGGCGCCGGTTCCGATCCCTTCATCGGATCCAAGTGGGAGTCTGCTCTCTGAGCCCAGGGAAAGCGGCTCCCCCTCGGCCTTCGATGTAGTGGAGAGGGCTCTGTCGAGAGCATCCAGACCTCTGGCCCTTGTCTCGGCTCCATCCTGCACTCCCTCTCTGCTGGGTCAGGCTTCCATCACCCGGCCACAGGGACAGCCTGCTTCGATGTCCCAGGTTGTTCCTTTGGAACAGGACATTGCAGACCTCCTCGGACAGCCCCCCCGAGGAAGTGCCTCGCAAGCATAAGTATAAGAGGAGGCACGTGGACTCCCCCGAGTCCTTAACAGAGGACACTGACTTGGATGAAGGGGAAGGCTCCCTAAGGTGACCCCCTGAGGATGTCTCCTTTGGAGACATCATGGAAATGCTCAGGCTCAGGGGGGGGTGGTCTGCCCCCATGGCTTCCTCTGACGAGTCCGTGTTCCTGGAGGCATTCGAAGCAGGCCCGTCTACCTCTTGGGTGTCCCCTCCGGCCGACCCCCTGGTGGACCTTGTGACCACCAGGGCGTGGAAGGAGCCGGACACTGTGGAGCCAATCCCTAAATGCCCGGATAGGATTTTGAGCCCCCCCCCCCGCAGACCGGCCCCACTGGAGCAAGGGTCCCCCTGTAGATGCCATGTTGACAGCAGCAGCCACTAAGAGGGAACTAGCTCAGGAGAGCCCCTCGGTCCATCCTCCGAGCAAGGAGTCCTGCTCGATGGATCGCCTTGTGAAGCGGGTTTTCAGTTCAGCGACCTTCAGTAAGGTCTCTGAACTACATGGCACATGTCATCAGGATGCAGCGGGATCTTATTAAAGAATACGCTGCCCCCCCCCCCCCGGAGTCCATGTCGGCGGAGGACAAGCAATTGTACTCCACTCGTATGGCCACTCTGAGATCTATTTCTAATACCTCTATGCGGCTGTTGTCTCACGCCACTGAGGGAGCCGCTAGAGCTAGCGGAGCGGGCCTAGTTATGAGACGCCAGGCCTGGCTCCGACATTGCGACTTTGCGGAGCCCTTCAAGGCGTCCTTTGCGAATGCCCCCTTTGATGGTTCTGCTTTGTTTGGCAAGACCGTTCGCGAGACACTTGTCCAGAGCGAGAAGGACGGGAAGACGTTGTCTGCCATCGGAGTCCACTTCTCTGTTCCCCAGAGGTCCTTCTCCAAGAACCAAAAGGGACAGAAGAAGATGTGGTTCCGGAAATCGCAACATTCCCAACCTGCTCCGGACAACCAGTCCTGCCGTGGCAGAGGAGGACAGGGAGGTCGCCGCCCTAGAGGCAGAGGGGCCCAGAGAAATTTTGGGTCCACTTTCACTTTTTAAAAAGGGTAAGGGTTGCATACATCTGATGAAGTCTCATTCTTGACAAAAACACTATGTGTTGTTAAGCGTTTATGTATTGTTACCATGATTGGTGTTCAGTAAAGAATTGTCAGCTTAAGAGAACGTGGTGGCCCTTTGAAAGTGCTCACTTTTGAGTTTTATTTATGTATGACCTTCCTGATTCTGAGGGGAAGCCTTCTGCCTTCTCTGCTAGGAGTTCTTCCCAGGTAGCTTATTTAGGCTTAGTTATGATGCAGCAGATGCTTCTTTTAGGGCTGCTGCTTCTGGCTCTGTGTTGAGGTATTCCTGCTACGGCTTCAACTTCTGCCTGATATTAAGGCTAAGTTGATGGATGTGCCTCTGGACAACAAATGTTTGTTTAGTGCTGCTCCAGCTGATTTGTTCAAGTCCCTGTAGAAGAAAGGCCAGGAGTTACAGGCCCTGAAACATTTTTGTTTCCTGTGTGCCAAAGTTCCAGGCAATGTATAGTAATAAATTGGCGTTTGTTAGAAGGCAGTCTTGTCCTTCTAAAGGCAAGAAGGGTGGTAGGAGGGTTCCCCCAGCTAAGTCTACACAGACCCCTCCTGTTCAGAAGCCTTACTTTCTTGCTAAGCTCGGTGCTGACTGACTACCTGATTCTTCTCAGCCGCATTCCTCTCGCATCATCTTTCTGTGTGTCTTCCTGTCTGGTTAAGCATAACCCAGTATTTCTTGGTTCTTTCCATTTGCCAGGGATATTTCATGGTTTTGAAATCCCCCCCCTCCTTCATGGGCATTCCTCAGCCACCTCAAGACTGGTTGAGTTCTTTTTCAGAGGTGCTTCAGGGTCTTTTGATTTAGGGAACTATGCAAGCGGTTCCAACTTCTCAAAGGAGGAAGGGGTTTTATTCCTGAATGTTTTTGGTTCCCAGGAAAGAAGGCACTTGGAAGACCCATTCTGGATCTTTCTCACCTGAATACTTTTCTGAAGGCTCCTTCCTTTCGATGTTATCCCTTCAGACTTTGTGTCCTCTTCTGCTTGCTCAGGCTTTTATGGTTTCTCTGGATCTCGAGGATGCTTACCCTCCATATCCCTATTCATTCCCTTTTTAGGAAGTTCTTGTGTTTCTCTGTTGCTTCCTGGCATTTTCAATTATCTGCTTTGCATTTGGCTTCTCTATGCCCCAAGAGTATTCATCAAATGCCTAGCTGCTGTGATTGCTTTTTGCAGGCTCAAAGGCATTTAAGTCTTTCCTTATTTAGACGACCTGCTTATTTAAGCCTCTCCAGAGATTCTTTTGCAGCACCTTCAGTGGGCCATCGCTGTGTTGCAAAGCCTGAGGTTCACTGTAAATTTTCAAAAGTCCTTCCTGTCCCCATCACGGGGTCATGCTAAGGCCATTCTTCATGGGTACCTAGAAGGATTTTTTGGCCCTTCCTCTTCCTGAGCTTTTGCACACTCCCTCACGTCAAGAATACTGCAGCAGTGAAATGGAAGGACATAGTACAGTTGTGTAAAATCTTACATAACAGTAGATGCCCTTCTCTTCACTGTTGCACTATTCGCCCCTCCCTCCGCCCCCTCATTTTTGTCCTGCTGGATGTGTATGTTACCCTCTGGCATCCTAGGGATTGGTTCCTCCTAGGGTTCTCCATTCTGAGGATGATACATCCAGAAGTCACCTTTATGCCCTATGTCTTGTGTAGGGCACATACGTGTGACGTACAGCGTATCAATAACTTAAAGGTTTTGGTATACTGGCTGGACGTCAGATTGCCCTTGGCAGGGGATCCCTCTTGTTAAGAATACTGCATCAGTGAAGAGAAGGATGTGTTATGGTAAGACTTTACACAACTGTACTTTCTTCATATTGTTCACTATTGCAGTAAGATTAGCACCTGGGACTTCGGTGCAGAAAGCCTGACAGTTTGGCCCAAATTGCAGCATGATTCGCTCAACTTTAGCAGTGCAACTAACAACTTGTACCGTGAATCCGAACTGAACGTGACTTTGCTTTTAACCCCTGCTGTCAGGTGCTCAGCGGGATAGGTATGGGGGAAGCAGACATCCTTCCCTGTTTCTGTGGTACATAGTGTTCCAAATCTTAACAATAATAGTTTTACCCTTGGACATATCTTGGGTATGAGCTGTTTTGGAGGATCTATCTTTTCTTGGTTTCTCTACTTTCAGTTTGGTTATGTGTCACAATCTTTTATTTAGCTCCCTCACTTGCCCATAGTCTTGCTTCTTTCTCATAATTTCTTCCTCGTTATGAGGCACTTAGATGCTTCAGCCTTTGCATAGTTGTTCAGATCTATCAAAACCATTTCTCTTTAGGTTACCATATGCACATTCCATCTGTCTTGTTTTCTGTATGCTTGGTGTATAGTTTAATCTCTGCTCAGATTTGTCTCACCAGATTAGTATATTTTCATACTCTGTTGAGCAGATGCCTTGCCATCCGTACATCAAGACACCTGTGGGGTATAACAGGAGGTTTTGTCCGTGCCATCTTTCAGTCTTTCTTACCACAGTTCTTGAAAGGTATAATCCATAGTCAATACAAGTACTAAGCATCATCGGTCCACAGGTTTAGCCTGCATTCCAAAGGAGTTATAAGTAAACTGTTGATCTCTTTATTGTGGTTATTGTTTTGTCCAGTTGTTGTGCACTTGGTTTTAGGACACCTGTTGTTGCTAAATTTGGTGTAGGTTGCTAGCTGTCATGCAAAAAGTTGCATGTCAGTATCTAAAGTGACAAAGCATATTTCTTGCAGAACACAAGTTCCACACCAAGACCTTTCTTGTTGGTGTTTATTTTGTTTGCATAATGGGGACAAATGGTGATATTATACTTTGTGCCCAGACTTCGTTAGAGGACCATCAAATAGAAAACAAGAAGTTTGCAAGACAATTAAATCAGAAAAGATTATGTACCTTGTCTAGGTTTGCCATAACATCTGCCATATTGTCCACAGACATCACACCTAAAAAGCACAAAGAGAATTGGCCATGCAAGAAGGGACACCGACATCAAAGAGCTGACAAGATAAGTTTCATGGTGGTTCTTATATTCAAAGGCATCAGGTCTGATGAGATGCCTTCTTATTCCCTGTCTTGGACACCTACCTGAACAGAGGTCTCTGGAGGCCTCCATGCCATCTGAAGGAAGCAGTTTCTCATCAGCAGAAGTCACACAGTCCGTACATCTGGACACCTTTCCATGGGCATCTGATTCCGATGACCATATCCTAATAGCTGAAGGTAAAAGCAGTATACCCATGGCACTTGTGCACTAGTCAATGCCTGCCCGTGACAGGAGACTTTGAAGGTAACTACCACCCCTTGGAACTGGCTTAAGATTCCAAAATCTCAGACATCTGTCAACTTGACTCAACCTGAATTTGGTAAACTTCCCCCTTTCCACCTGTCCAAGCCTCCTTTTAGGACTTGATGAGACTGGTGCAGGACTTCATTTTTTTCCTGACAAATCTGCAGTTTCTCTTAGATCAGCCATCAGTGTCAAGGGCTCCAGTAAAAACAAGGTATAAGGAAACCTCCACCATGAAAAATCTGATTCTTCAGGCTCAGACACAGACCAATTGGCTTATGCTAACCAGATGTCATCTGCCCTTCCCTACATATATTGACGTTGAGGACATTTTATCTTTTGCATCCACACCAGAGGATTTCTCATTTAGAGGCACTCTCCATAGAATGATAGATGTTTTTCAGTTGCAAAGCTAGGGTCTAGTCAGATGTTGAGATAGAGGTGATGTGAGACCTCCACAACTTAAAACCTTAGCTATTCCTGCAGTTACTGTAGTGTTGGAAGATGCATTTACTATTGCACCGTTGGTGCTGGATTCACAACCCCTGCTTCCAGGAAATGTTTGTTTGTATTTTTGTCATGAACCCTACTGCTGATTAAACTGTGCTGTCCATGGACAGCAAGGAATCCTTTGGAGCTCAGTCCAAAACCCAGTCCCCAGTGATGAAAACCACTGAATGCTTGACCAACTGGGGAAGAAAATTTGCACCTTTGCCATCCTGTCCTTCAGAGCTCTGAATTACCAGAAGTATACACTAATGTTCTGAGGGCTATGCTGTCGCAGCTTAAAAGTTGGATGAGATCCAAGACGAGCCATGATGGAGAAAGACTATTCTTGCCACCTGTCTTCCCATATTGGGAGGCACTGTATCGGATGGGACGTTGATGCAATAGATGCATCATGCAGGGCAAAAGTTACAAGGCCTGTTGCACGATGATGTGCATAGCTGAGGACTTGACCCTTGCCGGAACATTTGAGGATTTTTTAACTGTTTAATGTGCAATTAGTCAAGGGACTACTGTTTGACTCGCAGCTGAACAAATGTTTAAAACAAAAACTGAAGGAAAATAGGAAGACTGTGCAGGAGAGCAGCTTTGGACTCCCCAGAGCTGTGTCCTTCCCTCCCCTGCCACTCTAATTTCACCCCATCTCAAATCCTTCTACCTATCTCACTCTCCCTTTGGACTATTTATGAAAGAATGAGAAAACAACACAAGATGTTTGGGTCCTGTGAATCCTGAGAGAGAGCTGCTGTCTTTAGTTCCTGAATCAGCCAAAGTTCTTGGGTATTCCTGTTGTAGCAGAAGAACGAAAGCACATTACTGAGTTAGTATTCCTAAAACATGTAAGTGATGGGGACCATAAGGAGAGTACCAGAACATGAAGAAAGCAGAGGTTTTCTAATAAGAATATTCCTAATCCAAAGAAAAGACAGCCTTTGGAAGTATATATTAGGCCTACCAAGGCTCAACAAATTTTAAAGAATTTCATCCAACTGCTAATCCTGCAGGCCCTGCTCCCTTTCCTTTTTCCTGTGGTATTCTTGGTTAGCCTGAAGCTCCGAAGTCTGTATCCAAATAGATATTGCCAGGGCACATAGTTTGTCTGTTACTCAATGCTGGGGATGCCATTTACAGATTTATCTCCTTGCCTTTTCTTTTGTCTACTATACTGTGGGTATTAAAGTGCTTGGCTGCAGTAGTAGCACTGCTGAAGGACCAAAGTCCCCCATATTTACCCTTAGGATATTTGCATCATTTATGCTGTTCATGTAAAAGAAGATTTATTTGGCCCTGCAATTTATTCTGACATGCTTCCATACTGTGGGACTGCCTTTGAGTCTGTCCATATCGCAGCCAACTCCATCCAGACAGGTCTAGTTAGGTCTAGTTGGTGGAACCCTTTTGGACACCACTACTCAAAGGGTATTCATGTCTTTAGAGGAGGTGCTGTTTCTGACTACAATCTTTAGTTCTCTACAACAGCAGAATTACATTACCACCAGGGGGTACTTTAGGACCCTATGCTAGACGGCGTCCCTAGTCTTTACGGTTCCTTTAACAAAATTTCACATGAGGAGACTACAGTGATACTTGTGGAGCAGATGGTGTCAATATGCTCACTCCCTGCAGTGTGCCTTCCCTGTTTGCCATGTATCAGAACAAAGCTCTTTTTTGATGGATTCAGCAAGTGAATCTCTGGTAAGGGCATTTCTGTCAAAACAAGTTCAGGCACCCAGTCATTGTAGATTCTCTGAACCGTAGCTTTGTGGGGCTGATTCAGTGAAGCCAAGAATCCAGGGCACCTAGAAATGTAGTTTGGAGAAAACGGCACATTGGTGTAAAAAAGAGAGTGGCTGTAGTGTTAGCCATAAAATCATTTAAAACCAGTATGGCAACCAGGGTCACTGCATATCTTTGCAGCATCATATTGGTCATGTGACAGCTCAGTAAGTGGGGGGAGCTTATGTTTTGTAGAGGTTGGCCATGGAAGCTTGATATCTGACCAAGGAGGTAGGTGTGACACTGGGCATCTTGCATCCTCTCCAAGGAGAATTTTCTGGCAGAACAGAGATCATCAGTTGTGAATGAATGTAGAAGAGAGATGCATGTCTTGACTTGTACCACAGGTGGGGTACACCAGCAGTGGACTTTTGCACCAGGACACAGACCTCTGGAACCTGGGTAACCAATACCTTTTCAATTGTCTGGGAAGGTCTATTCCATTACCCTTTTCCTTTTTCTCCTCAGTCATTTTGAAGGTACAAGAAGGCAAACTAAAATGCTATTTCTGATACCTTTTTAGCTGAGGTAACACTGTTTTTTGCTGCCTACTGAATGTATAAATGATGGTCCTTCTACCACTACCTCATTGCTAGTATATGGACCTCTAATATTGGAACAGAGTTTCTCTCGTGTACCCCAACCTGAAGACTTTAAGGTTTACAGCGTATAAGTTTTAACACTTCTGTTTTTCCATCACTTGTTTACTGAGGATGTGCTTTCAATTACAAGGAGGGGGTGGGAGTCTAGAAAACCACATACAAGGAAATTGTATATAACACAATGGAAAAGGTTCTCTGTTTGGGGCCATAAACAGGTCCCAGACTGAAACCGGACAACAAATACATGTCAGTTTTTTTTTTGCAAATCATGTTTATTTTATGCTTCCTTTAATGTATATGGATGTTGCTATCTCCACCTAGCATGGGATCCACCCTTTACTCCTTACTGCCAGTGAAGCTTTTTCTTAAAAGTTCTGCTCTTGAGATCCATCCAAGAAGAAACTCTTATACTCATTGGGATGTGAATTATTTATGGGAAAAGTTTACACTGCCACCATTTGAACCTGTAGCTGCACTAGCTGTCAAATGGAGCACTGTCTTCCTAGTAGCCATAAATTCTGCTAGAAAGATTTCTGAACTGTTTGCCCTTAATGCAAATGGCAGATTCTCAACTTCCACAAAGACGGGAGTTCCCATTTCATGAATCCAAGCTTTGTACAGAAGGTAGTGACAGCAGTTTCTTCTAATCAGAAAAGAAAAAGGACTTGAAGACAGGACAGCTGTTTGTACCATTTGCAGAGGGACAGGGAGGATGTGTCTAAACAGTGTCTTGAAATGACTAAGCATACTGTATTTCATTTTGTTCTGCTTAAGCCAAAACTGCATCAGGGCATGTCATGGCACACACTACCAGGACAACAACCCCCTTCTTTTGCGTACTTAGCACCCAGGCTATCATTGTAAAAAGCTGCCTGGTCACCTGCCCACACCTTTTTCCAAGTAGTAGAACTTGATGTTACCACCAGAGTCAGGGCAGGGTTTGCCATAGTCATACTGCAAGGGCTGTTATCATCCACTTTTTCATAGGGCCAGCCGACGCACATTGCAAAAGTCTTTGAGAATCACCCCCAGAGTTAGTACTATTACAGAAGTGAAATATAGTATGCTGCTACACAACTGAACTTTTCTGTATAGTTGTAGATGTTCAAGTACGTTTACTTGTTGCAGTAATTTATCTCCCCCTGCCTCTGCCTTCACCTCTGGACAGATTAAGATGAGTACTCTGTCACACTATATCCCCACTTCTATTATTCCCAATTGTGTAAGATGCAGCTTCTCAAGTTTTAGTGCTTGTTGAAGGAACTTTGAGGATTTTCCTAGTTGTACTGTCTTCTGTAGGGGTATTGGCCATCTGGTTGGCAAGTGCTGTGACATTTTACCAGGCCTTTACAGTTCAAGACAAAAAAATTACTAAAGATGTCGTAGATGGACATCTGTCTGTGGGAGTGTGTCCACCTGGCTGAGATTAGAAAGAATGGAAATCTCTTTAATTTAGGGTTTCTGCAATAGGATTCTCAAACATTAGTGCTACTGCAGCAGTGAACATATGCAAACATCTCTACTTCACTGGGTACCATTTAACCTTTAAAAAGTGGTCCACACGCACTCAACTAGTGTGGCTTGGATTGTTGCCTGATTGAAGATCTCAGTTAAGCAGTTACTAGGGTTGTGATCCCTTGAGAAATCACCTCATTTTATTAATTTTTTTTAGTAATAAACAATGGGATAAGACATCACTCTGAGTACCTTTGTAAGACATTGAAAGTCAGGTGAATGCTGTTTCTCATTCTTTTTGGAGATGCGACCTGTAGAGATGTATTCTTTATTGAGAATCACGTAGCATTTTGAGCTTGAAACTCTGTCCTCTAGGTAGATGAAGATGGACCAATTCTATCACATAACACACTAGTAATTGTATAATTTTTGCAATAGATACATAACCGTAGATTTGTGTAGGACCAGGTCCATCTTCCTCTACAACCCAGCTGTTTTCCCCATGTCATGATTGGTCTGGTCCAGAACTCTTTCTGAAGACCCTTGCCCCTACTTCTTAGCATTTAGTCCTCTTGCTCCATCTTGACACGGGTATGCAGAAATCAGTAGTATCTTTCGCATAGGATTATGTGTAATAGGATGAGTGTTGATAGCCTGATAATGTATCACATTCCAGACTGACAAGAGTTCTGCTGGCCTCATGTCTTTTAGGTATAGCAAGATGGACATGATGATACGCTTTTCAGGTAAGTACATAACTTTTGTTTATGGTGTACTGGTTGCATTTGGAACTAAAGTCTTCCACAGGCCTCCCCTGAATCCTATAGAACATGCCAGACCAGAAGTAAGATGACAACTAGGAGATTTCTCATACTTTTGCTCAAAGGGTTGGCTCAGGTATTTGTTTGTGTGCCTTCTGTTCAAAATTTGTTAGGGTCTGTGTTTGTGGATTCATGAGTGCTCTTGTAGGGAGCACACTGTTGATGCTTCTGTTTGGCCTTGTGCTGGTTTTTCTTTCCTTAACAAATCTTGTGGCAAGTGATCCCCTCTGCTGTAGTGCTGTCTGTCATGTAACCTGAGGCATTTGCCCTTCTGTTGCTCAATTGCTTGCATATAAAGCATTCACGCATGCAAGGAATCGAGAGGGGCAAATGCTTGACTCTTTTTTTATATCAGGCATGCATGCTGTTGCTCTGTTTTTTCACCTAGGAATAAGGGGAGGGTTCTCGGGAGTCTTGAAAGGAAACTTAGATGAGCAAGAAGGCCAAATCTCAGAGACCTGAGGAGGATAGTGTATTTTTTTTTCCCTTTCCTTCCTATAGCTGCCTCCAGATGACCATCTTTTGGAGAGACTGTCAGATGTATCTAAACTGGACTTTGCCAGTGGATCCTTTTGTCTTCCCCCACAAAAAAGTCATAGTACAGGAATGAGCAGGGTGGAGGCCTTTAGTTCACCATCTCATGTCCCTGATGATGCTAAATTTGCAACCTGAAAGCATCCAGGTGGTGTTGCTTCTGTTCCTGTTCCTTGGAAGGTGGGTGTACCCCAGCTAAGTAGTGCATCAGCCTGACTGCACATTTTGATCAGACTGCTTTGTGTTCTTTTGTCCACTATAGGTCTAAGAGAGCGCAGTACCTTTCCAGCTTACTTAATGTAAATAGTCCCAAGGTGTCTGATATAGCTAGCAAGAGTTTTTCTCCACTGCTCTACCAAGACTTTTGTCCTTCAGGTATTTGTCTTCTCTGTCAAAAGGTCTAGTCTTCTTTAGTGATTCAGCATGGAAGAAGTTGTAAGATCTTTCCGATGGGATGATGGTGGATCTGGTTAAGGTTATTATCACTTTCTTCACAGAGGGATTTTATATTTAAGCAGTAACCCACGCCTGGGTGTGAGTAATGCTGGATTTACTCACGGTTGATGTGGTTTGGTCACAAGGGCGAAGTGGGTTATTGTTTTTTGGTCACATGGGCGAAGTGGGTTATTGCTATTATATAATGACATTATTTAAGAAAAAAAAAATATTTACTTTCTTAAATAATGGCATTGTATAGGCCTCCGTGCTGCCCTTCCGCAGCTGTCTGGTATTCTGCGGCAGTTCTGATGTACTGCGCATGCATATGCTTACGCAGTACATCAGAGCTGTGGGTGGAAGCAACGGAGAAAGCAAGATCTCCGTTGCTTTTTACAAAGTGTCTCGCTATGTTAAACCCATTTAACATAGCGAGACAGCTTTAAAAAAAGCAATGGAGAAAGGAAGATCTCCGTTACTTTTTTTTTTTTTTTTTTTTAAAGCTGTCTCGCTATGTTAAACTCCTTTAACATAGCAAGACAGTTTCTAAAAAGCAACGGAGATCTTGCTTTCTCCGTTGCTGTAAAAAAAAAAAGACTTATACTAATGGAAATAGTCCGGGTGACCGGACCTTTTTCCATTAGTATAAGTCTTTGATTTACAACATGCATGCTCACCAATCTGCGTGCACGTTTTAGAATATTACTGGGGGGGGGGGTCATTGTATAAATATTACTTTAATGTTAGCTCTGATACAGCGACTAGTGCAGCAGACACAGGAAAGCATCTACACAAGTTGGCACATGGCTGTGATTCACCTTTTAGGGTGAGGGTAGGCTGATATTCTTGATTATTGTTCTCCAAGATGAGATTCTGTTTGGGTGCACCACCCAGTAGCTGCTGGAGAACCTTCACAGGAGAAAAGGTGCACTGACCACTTTTGTGTTTTTATTATGCTTTCTTGCCCTTCCCCTTTCTGCCAGACCACCATAGATCTCTCTGAAGAAGCCTTCATGTAAAATATGTAGGACTTCTAAGTGTCCCATATTGCTGCTTCCCTATTATGTGCTGGCTATGTGCCCCAGTGACTTGTTTATATGTTCATAGACCTGTACTAGGCGAATGACCGCAAGGGCCTTTTTAAGTCTATCCATGCTTCCCAAACTTTTACCCTTGGTAAGTGTAAGCAGGGGGCTGATAGATGAAACATTTACAATCAGGGGCCTGGGAGATGAGTTAATTACAGTCTGCCTGTGTCCATTAGAGAGACAGGTGCCAACCAGGGATGAATTTCCTGTTCCCCATCCAATTTTCTAAATTACATTTGAATTGAGATAGAGAGGAACTCTGCTTCACATGAATGGGGAGCCTGTTCCAGACAAGGTGTAGTCTCTGGCATACATGCCTGTCTTTCCAGCAGGTCTAGTTATGTCACAGGCAAGTAATTCTTTAGAATGGGCAATTCAGGTGCTTTTTGTTTTGCAGATATGCAGGAGGTTTAACAGGGTTTAGTCTGACAATACCTTGTATATTAGGCATAGATCTCCCCTCAAAAGTCTGTAGGAAACCAAATACAGGGATAGGCCTTTGAGATGGTCTGCATAGGACATGTTACTTATGCTGTGTATTCTTTTCGTACAAAACCTCTGTGGACTTTGCAATTGCTGGATGTACTTGATGAGGCACATACCAAAGGGGGCATTGTAATTAATGATATGGCTGATGGATATTGGATGCAATGGAACAGTGACTTTTTTGGACCTACCTTTGTTTTCAAGTTTCACAGCATAAAATTATGTCCTCACTGCTGTAGACATGTGATAGTCGAGGGCTAGATTACTGTGTGTGTGTGTGTGTGTGTGTGTGTGTGTGTGTGTGTGTGTGTCCTGTGTCCCCAAGTCCCTGACTACTGGGTTGACTCCTAGGGGGTGTATTGTCAATATGATAGTTACCAGGAGTGGATGATTTCCAAAAGGATACGAATATGCATTTCTTGGCATTTAGTTTTAGTCCATGGCTGTGACCCAAGTTGTTTGTCTGTGTCAGCCCTTTCTGGAGAACATTTAATGTCTGTGGGGGATTCTGTGTCTGCTGCTAATTTGCAATCATCTGCAAAGTTGTCTACCAGAGACCCTTGACAGTGGCCTTGACTTCAGAGAGGTAAATGCCAAATAAGGAGCTGTCCAGGGACTGATCCCTGAGGGACTTTGCTTGTGAGTGGTCTCTCTTGTACAGGTCGGTTCCCTTATTCTAACATCCTGGGTTCTGTCTGTGATCCAACTGGCTATCCACCAGGTGACAAAAGGCTTTATATCTAACCTCTTGAGTTTGTCAACAGTGCCTGAGTGGGGTACTTAGTGCCTGAGTGGGGTACTGTGTGAAATGCCTTGGCCAGGGCAAGGCAGGCAGTGTGAACCATTTTTTCTTCATCCATTGCTTTGGTGACCTTCTCAAAAGAAGTCAACCAGGTTGAGTAAGCATGACCTGCCCTGGACAAAACCTAATGTCTTTTCCAGCAGTCTCTGTCCTGACTACTAAGAGGGCTGGTTTGGAAAGCCACCACAAAAGACTTTTGGGTGGCTAGCATGATCATAAATAGCCATGTTGTGGAGCTTTTCCCTCTCCTGAACAGGAGTTCGATTTGGAGATCGAGCTGTGTGCATAGGACTTTGGGACAACCCCAGACTCTTGCACAGAAGAGCATATGGTGAGAAGGCGGCAGACATTTCTGTTTTTTCCATACTCCAAAGGAAGCAGAATTCTTCTGTCCCACCTTTCTGGCTCTGTGGCTTCAGGAAGCACATCCAGTGTTTGAGATTCTGGGTGGTGAATAGTACAGGGGGATCCCATCTCTCCTTTCTTAAGATAACTGGTTAATGCAACTCGACATTGATGCCTTTTGGCACAGAAGTGTCTGGGGTCCATACAGGTAAGTTCTCCCTGGGTCTTCTCTACAAATTTCAGTCAGTACAGAGTGCTGTCATTTGGTATTGCCTCCAGTCTCAAGTATTTACTAGTGTGCTAAACATTCTGTAAGGAGCCCATGCAGGTGAAAAAGCATCATGTGTTTCCATACATGGTTGACTAGCTACTAGCTGCTGTGTTAAACGATACCATTAGCAACTTTGGCTTGACACTTGTGGTTGCAGAACTTTGCACTCTACATAAAAACTTGCAAAGTATCCTTTGAACCCAACTTAGACCATCTCCATACATTAGGAGAAGTTTTCTCTGAGCACAGCTCATAGAAATGCATTTGCCAAAACAGTATTTTATAAACTACTGCTGGCCATTCCTGCTTGCATTAATGGCCGTTGTGGTCATAGCCATGCCAGTGTTGATGAGGATGCTGGAAAAGTTCAGATAGACACTGTTGTCTTTGCCCGGTGGCATTCTTATCACAGCATATGTTGGTGTCACAGTGAATATGAAGTATCAGTTGAAACAGTCATAATGTTTACTTACCAACACTTGGTGTTTGATCCTTTCCTCATCACTGAGCTTTAAAGTTGCGGATGAAACCTCTCAGTATGGGCTTTCCCTGGGTGCAGTAGAACCCATCATAGGACCAAAGTGCTAGTGTGTTAAGGAACCCATCTTGATTGGGTCATGAGTTAATAAGCTCATGGCTAAAGTAATTAATGAGAGGGTTAGCCACATTAAAAAGTTTCCCATGACTGTTCCATTATGCCCCATATGTGAATTTAAAGCCTCCAATCCATTTGTCAGACTACATTTTGAACGTAGCTAGGGAATTATCTTGTTTGATGTGCAACGAGAATCTGTTCCAAAAACATCACATACATTGGGTTAGGTACCTAGTTGTGCCAGCAGGTGTTAATGGGACAGTGAATGGTTAGGTTTTTAGAGTAGAAGTTTGTTTTACCACTGGCTCTGCGGACGTTTAAAGAAATCCAAATGCTTGAGGTCTTTCATAACACAGAGAACTAAACAGAGACCTCGTTGCAGGAGCCTGTACAAAATATATACGATTTGTAGAAAGTCTTAATCTTTTGGAGTAATGTATGTTACCTAATCCTGTGATTTCTTTTGGTGAGGAATCTCTGTGGTCTTGCAAGTTAGAGTAGCTGCTGAGACAGTTGCATATGAAATGAGGCATATTTAATGGTAGCTGTAACAAAGGATGAATAGTGCAACTATGACTTTTTAGACCTAGAATAAATATTCCAACAGGTGCATTTTACAAGGCTGATTTTTTTTTTAATTATGACTGAGAGTTATGGTGGTCGAATGAAATCTAATTTTCAACATAAGTACCTAGATCTCTGGGGGAGAGTCAATACTACAATATGAAGTAAGAGTGCTGGATTTCCCAAACTTAACTATTCTTAACACCAAGAAGTAAAGGGGTGAGCCCATGGTTAACGCAACAAGTAGTAATCCATATCCCTTGCTAGTGAATCTGTGTGTCAGGAGGGGATTTGAAAGCTGCACCCAGTCTGCAGTCATCAGCAGTTTTTCAGTGGTATCTAAAGAACCTTTGGTGTCGGTACTATGTCTCTAGAGACCTCTCCCCCTCTCCCATGTATAAAGGGCAAGTTTCTCTGGTGGGCAGGGCCAGATCATCACCACCAATGCCTCAGACATTGCTTGGGGCACTCACTTAGCAGGCAGGTGCACCCAAGGTCTTTGGGATGCCCAGCACCTTCCCTTACACATCAGTCAGAAAGAAATGATGGCAGTACAAAAGGCTCTGACATCCTTCAAACTCCATCTCAGACCAGGGGTTCTCCTTATAAAAACAGACAACACCACAGTAATGTGGTATAGCAACAAACGGGGGGGGGCAATCTAACCCTCTGTGCAGGCTAGCCATGAACCTCTGGCTGACAGCCGCCTCCACGGGTCTACACCTAATTGCCCAATACCTACCAGGGGTCAAAAACACCCTGGCAGACCACCTAAGCAGAAACTTACTGGACCGCCATGAATGGCAGCTCCACAGGAAAACCTTTCTGCAAATCACTCAAGAGTGGAGGACTCTGGAGGTGGATCTCTTTGCTTCTCATCTCAACCACCAGCTGCAAAAATTTTGTACCAGGGAGTATCGCCTCCTAGTGTGGAAGATAGATGCCTTGACCTTCCCCTAGAACTCTCTCTCTGTGTACACGTTCCCGCCTCTGCCTCTTATTCCCAAGGTATTGATCAAAATAAGGAGAGACCAAAGGCCATCCTCATTGCTCCAGATTGGCCCAGACAGCATTGGTACCCCTACGCAGCCTGTCTTTACAACCCCCCAAACAGCTTTCCATGATCTCAGACCTTTTGACCCAGGTTGGGGGGGTGGGGATACTGCACCCGGACTCGCAGACTCACAATCTTTCATCATGGCTAATACCTTAAAAGCAAACGAGGTCCCTGTTAAGCAAACAGGTCCTAGACATTATCACAGAAGCCAGAAGGCCCAGCACCAGAAAACTTTACACAGGGAAATGAAAAAGATTCTGCTCCTGGAGCCAGTCCAGAGGGGCCAGTACCTCACATCCTTCTATCCCTCTTATCTTGGATTACCTAGCAGAGTTACTCAAAAGTGGCCTCTCCTTCTCTTCTATTAAAATCCATGCCTCAGCCATTTCAGCCCATTATGATTCAGACCTACCCCTCTTTTCTCATCCTTTGATTAAACAATTCCTCAGAGGGGCTTCTAATATTAGACCTCCCAGAAGGCCTCCCACGCCAGCCTAGGACCTGAATTATGTTTTAGAAAAACTAACCTTACCTCCTTTTGAACCTGCTGCTTCAACAGAATTTAAATACCTCTCCTGGAAGACTGCCTTCGTACTAGCTATCACCTCAGACAGAAGGGTTTCAGAACTTCAGGCACTCATGGCTGTTGAGCCCTTCATCATTTTCCATGCAGATAGGGTCTCCCTGAGGACTAACCCCTCCTTTTTATGCCCGAGGTGGTATCATACACCTACCCACCTTCTTTCCCAACCCTCAAAACAAGGGGGAAAGAATTCAGCACTCACTAGATGTGCACAGACAACTCTGATACTATCTGGACCATGCTAAACCCTTCAAAAAAAACAGACCAGCTGTTTGTCAGCTTTGCTCCAGGAACAGAGTGGAAGCCCATTTCCAAGCCAACAGTTTCCAAATGGATATCACACTGTATCCATTTCTGCTACAGGCTTCGTGGACCCCCCCCCCCCCAAGTGTATTCGTACCCATTCCACTAGGGCCGCCTCCACTTCCACAGCCTTCCTCAGAGGTGTCCCCACCAGGGGAAGCTGCCACCTGGACCTCTGTCCATACCTTTAAAAAGCATTACCACCTACCTCTTTTTTTCTAAGTCTAGGGTAGGGTTTGCCTTTGCAGGGCTTGCTGACCCATGCCTAGGGCTCTAACTTACCCTTCCACTCCTGTCCTCAGCTTTGGGAATCCTCCCACAGGTGATGACTGCAACAGTGAAACACAAAAAACATAGTACAGTTGTGTACACTTAACCTTAAATGTAGATGTTCGAGTGTGTTCACTGTTGCAGTCCTGGTTTCTCTCCCTCCACCCCCCTTATATCCTGTTTCCCTAGGGGGACATAAGTTTCTCATGGTGGCCTTTAGTCACCAGGACCACTTTACCTTATTTCCTTGTGCTTCTGACAGGTTAGGGCAAGAAAATCTGATGTAAAGATGTTGGCTGCCTTGCTTTATAGCACTGATGACCTGACGTCAGACTACAGGTGACTGCAGCCGACACAGAAAAACATTGACTCTGGTATTCGGGCTGGCGAGGGCTACCACAGCAGGGATAACCCACAGGTGATGACTGCAGCAGTGAATACACTCTAACATCTACATTTATGGTAAGTGTACACAACTGTACTTTTCCTCTGCTTCCATACTTATTGCAGAATTCAGGGGTGAAAGACCAGGAGTTAATCAAGTTACTCATTTGTAGCCAGGATACATGTAGTTTCAGGCCCCAGACCCTCAGATCCACAGTACTGCAGAAAAATATTAAAAACCTTCTCTGTTCAAGCGAGATAAGTTCCCATCACTTGGATCACTAGCAAGCAGCAACTCAAGTCTGGATACTAGTTTAGATCAATCATTCCAGTTGGAAACTCTGCTTAGAGAATCCAAGATTACTGAGGCTACTGAGGAGCCTTGCACTCATATTTTGCTAAGTGGAAGTATGTCTCCATTTGGGCAGAGGTGCCATGTCCCAGCTCAGTTGGTCAGTCTGACTCACTTTTAGCCACCTGTTAGGTTTGGATCTTTGGTTTCTGTGGCCATTGTTCATGTGTCTAGTCTAATTTGTGTTTTAACAGCCTTGTGAGAAGCAGATATGCTTGGTAGTGAATGGTTAAGCAGTTCTTTAAAGGAGACCTGCAGTTTCATCCCCACAGAAGAACCATTTTCCTTTTTGGGTCTAACTAATAGGCTTCCCTTTTCATTTGAATTGACTAGTTTCAAGGCTTTAAGTTATTCTCCATGAAGATGGCATTCTGTATGACTTTCACTTCTTTGAGGATGTCTGAGCTTCTGAGCTGTAGAACTTTATCTGTAATGAACCCTTTCCCTTTATGGCATATGACATAGATTGGTGGTCTTTTAGGAACCAGCTCATGTTCCATCGTGAAAGTGATGCTGCTGAGATACGTATAAACCAGTTCATTCATTGCCCTGTTTTTCTTATTTGCATCTCCATTTTAGGAAGTGCACAAGATGTCCTTCAAGGATGCATCTGCAGTCCTTACAAATGGGTTGTCCTGTCATCAGGCAGCCCTTCGGTCGGCCGGATTCCAAAGTCTGGGTCTGGCTTCGGTTGGTGTCGCACTTCACCCGACGTCATTGCTGCAGTTACTCTGGTATAAAGGCATCAGCCAAAGCCATTTTCCTCAGTCTTTCTTGCCGCGTGGCGCCCAAAGCAGAAGCTGTTTGCAAGTGCCGGTCGGTCAGAACCAGAGATTACTACTACCGAATACTTCTACTACTACCGAAGACTTCTAAAAAGCTAAGTACCCCATTGGGGACTCTTTCTTGCCATTGGGGACTCTTTCTTGCCTCAGCCGATGTCAGAAAAAGTGAATAACTGTTTAACTTGTGGGAAACAAATACCTCATAAAGATTTACACTCTTACTGCTTACCTTGTTTAGGCCCAGACCACGACGTAGCAGCTTGTCTAGCCTGTGCTTCTTTTAACCGACGAACGCTTAGACGTCGGTCGGAATTTGCTGAGCAGTTTTTCGGCTCTGATTTTGCTTATATTATGCCGTCGGATCCTCCGACTTCACAAATATCCAAAAAACGCAAGGAAAAGGACCGACACTCGCGGTCCGCGGTTTCGGCCGAAACCGCGGTTAAGCCAACCGCGAGTGTCTCTGTTTCGGCTGAAACCGAACAAGCGGTTCTTCCTTCAGCCGAAAGCTTACTTTCTACCGAGGCCTCTTCCAACCTGGTGGAATCGGCTTCTGAAATCCAACCTGCAGTTGTGGTTTCTCAGGAATTATCTGACACTATTCCCCTGGATATTTCAACCCCTGCACGTGGAGCTGCTAGGCCTCCTGCAGCCATGTCCATTAAGGCCTTTGCCAGGGCTAAAGCTACTAAATCTGTGCCTGTTAAGACCCCCTCTCACAGGTCTAGCTCCAGTTCCCAAATGCTTAGTCTAGCAGAGGATCTCATTTCTTTAATCCGGAGATCCCAACCTCACCCAGACAGGGCCTCTCACCCACCTCCTGAAAAGAGGCCTAGAGCAGAGCCCCCTGAGCCAGTTTCCACAGATGATTCCTCTGATGATTCAGATAATACAGACCCTCCGGAGGCTCCTTTTTCCCCTTATGAAGACTCCAAATGCTGAAGAGTCCATTCCTTCTGCCTCTCCGCCTGAGGAATTTTCCTTTGGGGAAACCTTGCATGCTATGAGGGAACAATTTCAGTGGCAGGGCCAAGATTTTTCAGACTCCAGAAAAAGGCTTAGAACCTTTTTGCATTTACCACAACATAGGCCTTTAGCTATACCTCCAGTTCTTTCTGTTGCAGATGATGCATTTAATGATGCTTGTACTACTCCTGATTCATTACCTCCGGCCCCTGCTAAGCCCGATAGGTTCTACAGGGTCCCGGACACACATCACCATTTATACAAGGCTCCTTTTGCAGATCCCGAGACGATCTCACAGGGGCCTAAGGCTGTAGCATCTACCTCTGCCAAAAATCCCCTCCCCTCTGAAAGGGAATCCAGGTCCTTGGAGAGATGGGGTAAAAAAGTTTACACTTCTGCTACTCTGTCAGCTAGGGCCTTGAACTGTCAATTTCATATGATCCAGTATCAAGAATTTATGCTAGACCAGTTAACCAAAAAACTGTCCTCTGATGAGCCTTTAGACAAGAAATATGTTTAGGAAATGGTACATAACATTCAGCAAGTTAGTAACCATTCTTTAAAATGCGGCTATGATGCACTGGAGGCTTCCTTTAGATCAGCCATGACTGGCACAGTTATCAGAAGGCATGCATGGTTAAAAGAGCAGGCCTTACCGGACCATGTCAATTCAAAACTATTAGATGCTCCCATGGACAAGATCGATTTGTTTGGCTCTCCTGCACAGCAGGTGCTGAAGAAGATGGAAGAGAAGGCAAAATCTGTCCAAACAGTGAAAGATTTCTTACAGGTCCAACCTCCAAGGTTTAGCAGGAATTGGCCCTCCAAGAATTGGTCCTTTCCAGACTCCTCCAAAGCACAGAGAGGCAGGAATAGGCGTTCAAGAGGCAGAAGCCAATCCAGGGGTGCCTACAGGGGACGCCAGTGGCAGGGTAACAACCAGCGAGGCACAGACACAGCCACCACCACTACTACAGGACAATCACAGTGACTTGGCGCTGGCACCGCCTACCAGTGAACAACTAGAAGCACCCTTAGGCGGGAAGCTAGCTTTATTTTCAAAGAACTGGCATTACATCACAAGAGACAAGTGGATTTTGCAGACAATAGACCAAGGTTACAGGTTTCATTTCCATACTCTACCAGGAAAGAGAGGAATGCCAAACCTACCTCCAAATCAAAAGGCAGAAGCTCTAAAACAAGTAAATCAATTATTAAAGATGAGAGCTGTGGAAAAGGTACCATATATGGAGCAAGGAAAGGGCTTTTACTCCAGACTCTTCCTAGTACCAAGGAAAGAAAGCAAATGGAGACCTATTCTCGATCTGTCCGCCTTAAACACATTCCTCATTGTTCCAAAATTCAAAATGCTGACCCTACAGCAGCTTCTTCCCATGCTGGGCAAGGAGTCTTGGCTGGTAACTCTAGATCTCAAGGAGGCATACCTGCACGTCCCCATACGACCAAATTGCAGAAGATACCTCAGATTTCTTGCAGGATCAGAGCATCATCAATTCTCAGCATTGCCCTTTGGCTTATCTACTGCGCCCAGAGTGTTCACGAAATGCCTGGCATCAGTAATCGCTCATTGCAGGCTTCAGGGGATCCAAATCTACCCTTACCTGGACGACTGCCTGATACAAGCGGACAACAAAAACAAGCTAGCAGAAGACTTGAAAAGAGTCATTTACCTTCTACAAGCCCTGGGATATACAGTCAATATAAAAAAGTCAAGGCTGATACCATCCCAAAAGATAACCTTTTTGGGTGCGGAGCTGGACACATCCAAACAAATGGCATTCCTAACAGTAGAAAAACAGGAGCAACTCCCTCTCTACTTCTTGGCATTAACGAAACAAAACCATCTAACAGCAAGAAAAGTCCTACAAGCATTGGGCTTCATGGCATCCTGCATAATATTGGTCCCACATGCCAGACTGCATATGAGAAAGCTACAGTGGTACCTAAGGAATTTATGGTCTCAGCACAAGCACAGCCTAGAAACTCAAATTCCAATAATTCCATGCCTGAAGCAAGAATTCCAATGGTGGGCTCAGGCCTGTCAATCAAACGAAGGATTGCCCTTCCACAACACTCAACCAAGCCAAACCATCACAACGGACGCTTCAGACCTCGGTTGGGGGGCCCACATGACGGACAAATGCATACAAGGTTTATGGACTCAAGAACAACTGCACCTTCACATAAACCTAAAGGAAATGCTGGCAGTAAAACTGGCAATTCAGACTTTCAAACCATTTCTTCGACAAGGCCAATTGATGATAAGGACAGACAACACCACAGTTATGTGGTACATCAACAAGCAGGGAGGCACACATTCGTACCCTCTATGCCAGATGGCCCTGGACCTCTGGAATGTGGCCCTGAGTTACAACATACAGTTACAAGCAATCTTTGTACCAGGAAAAGAAAACACTCTAGCAGACATATTAAGCAGGACTACCACGGATGCCCACGAATGGATGCTACATCCGGACATCTTCAAAACCATTACAAAAAAATGGGGTCTCCCAGAAATAGACTTATTTGCATCCCCACACAATCACCAATTAAAGAAATTCTGCACCAGGACGTACCACCCACTGGCATGGAAGGTGGACCCCCTATCCTTCAGTTGGAAAAATCTGACAGCATATGCATTCCCACCACTTCCTTTGATGCACAAGGTGCTATTGAAGATCAAAGAGGACCGTCCAAGGATCATTCTGATAGCTCCAGATTGGCCAAGGCAACATTGGTACCCATTACTGAGGAGCATGTCTCGGGAACAGATATGGCCCTTACCCCTAGTTCCCTTACTGTTAACTCAGAACAATTAAAACACCCTGCATCCAAACCTAAAAACTCTGCAGCTGACTGCCTGGAACATTGCATAAGACAAATTAACCCAAATTTATCCCAAAGGGTTAAGGACATTATCTTGGAAGCTCGCAGACCTTCAACAAGGAAAACCTATTCAGCAAAATGGAAAACATATCTCATTTGGAGTACTGCAAAAGGGGAAGATGTGTCACTGGTAAACATAGCCAACATCCTGGAATACTTGGCAGAGCTATTCCACAAAGGCCTGTCCTACTCTTCCATTAAGATTCATGCCTCAGCTATTTCAGCAGAATACGACTTGGATCCTCCAGTTTTCTCACATCCTCTGCTCAGACAGTTTCTGAGAGGAATTAAAAATGTAAAACCTCCTAGGAAGCCACCATTACCTGCATGGGACTTGAACTTTGTGCTAGAAAAATTGACACTACCTCCTTTCGAACCAGCAGCAACAGCAGAATTGCAATACTTATCATGGAAAACTGCTTTCCTGCTGGCAATCACTTCAGCAAGAAGGGTTTCTGAGCTACAGGCATTAATGGCAGTACAGCCCTTTCTGATCTTCCATCAAGATAGTGTCCATGAGAACAAATCCTACTTTTATGCCTAAGGTGGTCTCCAGAGTATCTTTAAATCAGGCTATCCACCTACCTACATTCTTCCCCAATCCACAGAACAGGGGAGAAAGACTGTTGCATACCTTGGATGTACACAGGCAATTACGCTACTACCTGGACAGGACCAAGAGCAATAGAAAAACTGACCAGCTACTGGTAGCATATGCAACAGGAATGGAAGGGAAAGCAATTTCAGAACAGACAATATCTAAGTGGATAGGAAATTGCATTAGATTTTGTTACTCCTACCATGGAAAGAAAACTCCAGAAAACATCAGGCCTCACTGTACAAGAGCTACAGCCACTACCACAGCTTTTCTACGAGGAGTGGCTACCAAAGGCATTTTAGAGGCTGCTACTTGGAGCTCCGTGCATACATTTGCCAAGCATTATAATTTGCCTTTATACTCTAGATCCCGAGCAGGTTTTGCCACTGCTGTTTTGCAAGGGATCTTAACTACACCATAATTCTATCTTTCCTCCTCCCCCAGTTTGGCTATGGTATTCTACCCATTTGTAAGGACTGCAGATGCATCCTTGAAGGACATAATACAGTTTTGTACCTACCATAAATGTAGATGTCCGATAGGAATGCATCTGCAGTCAGGATTACCCACCCACCTTCCCCTCTGTGGTACTCCTAGGGTATTTGCCCCTCTTATAGCTAGCTGGGGGAATCTATTATGGTGTATTTGTTTGTATATATGTACATACATGCTTATTTTTTGTTTGCTCTCTAATATTTTGAATCATTGGCATTTATCAAAATTTAGCCTTCCTAGAGGGCACCTGGCATCTGGGGCAAGAAACACTGAGGAAAATGGCTTCGGCTGGTGCCTTTATACCCGAGTAACTGCAGCAATGACGTCGGGTGAAGTGCGACACCAGCCGAAGCCAGACCCAGACTTTGGAATCCGGCCGACCGAAGGGCTGCCTGACGACAGGACAACCCATTTGTAAGGACTGCAGATGCATTCCTATCGGACATCTACATTTATGGTAGGTACAAAACTGTACTTTTTTGGAGGCAAAAGTGATAATCTGTTAAGCGGTAACAGATCCTCTGTTCTTCTTTCGGCTTTTCCCAGTTAGGGGTTGCCACAGCGGAACTCCGGTCCGCTAATGATTGGCAGTTGATTTTTACGGTGCCGAGGTGCCAGCTCAACGCCCAACCTTCAATGAAGGCACGCCCATTTACGCATGTCTTTTAGAACGCCACTCGACCGCGAGGAGGACATGCAGACTGCACACACAAGGCACTCCAGCCGAGAATCGAACAGGAGAATCTCTTGCTGTGAGGCGACAACGCTACAGCTGCACCAGATCCTCTACAGTACTGATATTGGTGTCTTTGTATTTAGGCCTCTACCCACCCTCAAACCACTTCATTACTGGATGCAATGACTAGCTTTCTTTTGGTACTGGAGGGCACGACTCTCAACTGAATTTAAAAGTCTTCACGTATTGTTTATAGTCATTTGAGTTTGAAACCCCTGATTTTAGAACTAGTAGCTGATGCTGCAGGTATTAGCACTGCTCAACAGATAAAACATTCCCAGGATGCCATGTGCATACTCCCATTCCCATCATGCACCATGTATCCCTCACTTTCCATTTCTTTGCTGCATTCAGATTTGATTTGAAGACGTTCCCTTATGATGCCTTTCTGAAACTTTTGGTGTAAAGTAAATTTTGATAGGTTGTTTGCGTTTTTTTTTCTTTTCTTTCTCTTCTGAGTTCTATATCCTTGAAAACCAAATTTGTGTGAAAGGTTTTACCTGATAGGAAGAAGGTCCAGCCCCTGTGATAGGGCAGCTGATGCCACAGATGTCTGTGCTACTCATCAGGTAAAACTATCACAACAAATCTCGTGCATTTCCTCTGTTCACCGAGTGCCCTCTCTCTCAAACATTCTTGCCACAATTTCATTCAGTCAAGAAGAAATGTCTGCAGACTTGTATAGTGAATTTGAGCAACTTCTTTAACATTTTCACTGCTTAATTTTAAAATCTTTTTTTGTTACTTCCTTTCTTTTTCTCTGTTCCACCATTGCAAGAATTCTAATGGATGTGACTTTTATTCCAGTCAGGTCATTCCCTTGTGCCTAAGTTATGTGAGCCTAGCTCCATTTCGTTTCTTGTAAATTATTACATAGGTGTGCTTGTGGTAGGATGTTGCCACCTACCAGTAGGAATGTACAGCAGCCTTTTTTAAGGAAGTCCCACAATTCCCAAAGTTGGCATTTTTCCGCAGGTCCACAATTGGGTGTCTTGAGTGTTTCTCTTTTGAGCAGCACCTTGAAGATGTGGAGAAGGTGAGTTGTTTATAGAGTGTTATGGATAAGGGGAAGGGTTAGAACATGGGACAGTTTCAGGTACAGGGTTTACCCAAGTCTTTTGGCTTTAGTCCTATTGGCTTGAAGATGGACTGTGATCACCTTAAATCAACCATCATGGTAAGTGCAAAAGTTCTGTATTTTCAGAAATAGTTTGGCACCTTGCATGTTAATTTATATCAGAATTTGTTGACAGCTTGCCCATAATTGTCATGAATTCATTACTGACTTTTGTACAGACAGAAAATCATCAACATAGAAAAAGTTATTGTATTCTTTGTGTAATATATATCCTATCCAATAAATTAATTCATAAAATGTAAAAGATCTTTGGATTTCTGTGTGACTCTAGTCACAAAATGTTTCATGAGTTATGAGTTAATTTTCCTATTTTTAAAGCTGGCATTCAAATATTATGGATATGCTTGAAGGGATTAGATTAGTTTTTATGCACTTTTAGTAAACAAGAGAAGGTTGTATTACTGCGCAATCCTTCACCTTATCAAGGAAAGTAATTATATTTATAGAGCCTGATTACATGTCTGTCATGTTTAAACACCAGAAATTAAAAATATTTCTTGATGTTCATCGTGTTACACTGCTGCAGTCATTACACTTGGGTTATCCTGCCATCAGGCGGTTCCCCAGTTGGCCTTAGTGGAGTCTTGGTCCAGCATCGGTTGCTGTCGCCGCCTCCCTGACGACAGTGCGACAGGGGTATATAAGATGCAGCCGATGCCATTTTCTTCAGTCTTTCTTGCCGCGCGGTGCCCAAAGCAAAATCAGTTCGCAAGTGCCGGTCGGCCGACTCCTGAGATTTTCATTCCGAATCCAGAACCGAAGTCTTCTACAAAGCGAAGTACCCCGTTGGGGAAACTCTTTCTTACCTCAGACCGATGTCAGTAAAAGTTAACTGTATTTCTTGTGGGGAGCAAATACCTCATAAGGATTTCCATTCCTATTGTATCCCATGCCTAGGCCCAGACCACAACGTCACTGGTTGTCGGTTTTGTGCTAGGTTTAACAAGCGCACTATTAAACGTCTGTTTGATTTTGCCCGATATTATTTTGGCAGAAAATTCAATTACACCATGCCGTCAGAACTGCCGATGACCGGAATACATAAAAAGTGCAGAGACAAGGATAGGCATCCGAGGCCCAAAACTGACGATGAAGCCTCTTCTAGGCCAGTCACTGGTTCTCCGGTTTTCAGCGAGGCACCTTCGCAGCCCCTGACGACTGCCTCTGCAGAACCGCAGGCCGCCTCCGACTCCCACGTGGAGATGGCTGGGCCTTCGGATGCACAAGTTTTTCAGCCTACCGAAGCTAATCCTTCAGAGGGATCCGGAGTAGCTGAACAACCCGCAGTTTCAGAGGGTGTTTTCAGACCTACTCAGTTAAGTATTAAACCCTCTGCTAAGTCTAAACCACCTTTAAAAACAAAGAAACAAATGCAGCATTCTCCAGGACAGGCCTCCATGCCTAAAAAACAAATGCGTAAAATGGCCGAAGACCTAATCACTCTGATCAGGGGGTCCCATCCCCCTCCTGATAAAAGGCCTAAACAGGATGCAGACTATAACTCATCCGACCAGGTGTCCATCTCTTCAGATTCATCCACAGACCTAGGATATTCTTTACCCCCCTTATGAGGATTCTGATGCTGAGGAATCAATTCCATCAGCCTCTCCGCCTGAGGACTACTCCTTTGGGGAAACCTTACATACCATGAGGGAGCATTTCCATTGGGAAGGCCAGGATTACTCAGAATCCAAGAAAAGGCTCAGAGACTTCCTTTTATTACCTCAACACAGACCCCTTTCTATTCTGCCAGTGTTAGACATTGTGGATGATGTGTATACTGAATCCATCTTAAATCCTGATTCTTTACCTCCAGTCCCAGTTAAGCCTGGCAGATACTACAGAGTCCCTGACTCGCACAAATTTCTTTATAAAAGCCCTGTTGCTGACCCTGTAACTATTTCTCAGGGACCCAAAGGGGTTAAGGCCTCATCAGCAAAGAATCCAGTTCCCTCTGACAGAGATTCCAGAGCATTAGACAGATGGGGGAAGAAAGTATATACGTCTGCAACATTAGCAATGAGAGCTTTAAACTGCCAGTTTCACATGCTAAAATATCAGCAATTTTTGATGTCTCAGTTGAAACAAAAAATGCTTCCAGATTCAGATCCTCCTAATTTTAAAGAAATGCAGGATTTATTGCATGCAGCTGAACAAGTGGGAAAACATACTTTGCAATGTGGTTTTGATTCTTTAGAGGCCTCCTGTAGAGCAGCAGTTACAGGCTCTGTCATTAGAAGACGTGCTTGGTTAAAATAACATACGTTACCAGATCATGTTAAAGCAAAATTATTGGATGCATCTTTGCAGCAGGATGTGTTATTTGGAGTTAAGGCAGAAGAGGTATTAAAGAAAATGGAGGATAAGGCAAAATCTATGCAAACGGTGAAGGATTTCTTACAGGTTCAGCCTCCTCGATTTAGCAGAAATTGGTCAACAAAGAATTGGTCCTTTCCAGTTTCAGACAGACCTCAAAGGGGAAGATGCAGACGTCCAAGAGGTGGAGGTCAACCACAAGGTCCTTACAGGCCTTGACAATGGGGTGCATCAGACCAGAAAGAAGGGGAAGACAGGCCCCAACCATATAAAAAGCAGCCCCAATGACTTCCCACTACAGCTGCCAAACAGCTCTCTCTTGGCAGCCCCCTTGGGGGGAAAACTGGCACTTTTCTATCACAATTGGCATATGATCACCAAAGACAAATGGGTTCTCAACATTGTATCTCAACGTTACAGGTTCCACTTTCACACTCTGCCAAGGTTAAAAGGAATGCCAAATCTGCCACCAAATCAATGGGCAGAGGCTCAAAAACAAATTACAGCACTCGTAGACATGAGAGCTATTCAAAAGGTACCACCACAGGAGCAAGGATAAGGATTTTACTCAAAACTCTTTCTGGTTCCCAGAAAGGACTAAGCCTGGAGGCCCATTCTGGATCTTTCTTCTCTAAACACTTACCTGGATTTTCCGAAATTCAAAATGTTGACACTACAGCAGCTTCTTCCCATGCTGGGCAAGAAAGCATGAACTTGGACCTCAAGGAGGCATACCTGCATGTCCATATCTGACAAAACTGCAGAAGATACCTCAGATTCATAGCTGGTTCAGTGCACTACCAATTCTCTGCACTGCCCTTTGGCTTATCTACTGCACCCAGGGTCTTCACAAAGTGCCTGGCACCAGTAATTGCATTTTGCAGACAGAAAGGAATTCAAATTTATCCGTACCTGGACGACTGCCTGATTCAAGCAGAGAGCAAGGACATTCTTCTAAAGCATCTGGCGTTTGTAAAAAAGTTAAGTTGCCTAGGGTACACAGTAAACGAAAAGAAATCAAAACTAGTGCCCTCACAAGAGATAATATTCCTGGGTGCCAGCTTGAACACAATGGCCCAGATGGCGTATCTCATGCCAGACAAGCAAGAACAACTGACTCAATACTTTCAATTGTTGGCAACAAGGGCCCAGCTCCCTGCAAGGAAAATTCTGCAGGGCTTGGGTTATGTGGCATCTTGCATACTACTAATTCCATATGCCAGACTGCATATGAGGAAACTACAATGGTACCTAAAGAGTGTCTGGTCTCAACACTGTCAAAGTTTGGAAACAGTTATACCACTAATTCCTTGCCTTCAACAGGAATTTCGATGGTGGGCTCAAGCTCGTCACCTCAACAAGAGACAACCTTTTACTCAACCCACAGCCAGGCAAACACTGACAACAGATGCATCAGATTACGCCTGGGGAGCACACATGGCAGGAAAATGTATTCAGGGCAAGTGGCCCGCAGAACAAAGGCATCTTCACATCAATCAAAAAGAGATGCTAGCTGTACAAAATGCCCTTATAGTTTTCAAGGACCTGCTGCATCCTGGACAACTACTACTAAAGACAGACAACATCACAGATGTTCATCGTGTTTCACTGTTGCAGTCATCACTGTAGGGTTCTTCCTGCCGGCAGGCAGTCCTCGGTCGGCCAGAATCCCAAAGTCTGGGTCCGGTGTCGACTGATCCATCATGCTCCCTGACGTCAGAGCGCCAGGAGTACAAAGCTGCCAGCCAACGCCATGTTCTCCAGACTTTCTTGCCGTGCGGTGAAAGCAGTTCGCAAGTGCCGGTCGGCTGACTCCTGATATTTTTTCGTGCTTCAGTCCGAAGACTTACTACTACTTCTCAAAGCTAAGTACCCTGTTGGGGAAACTTTTTTCTTGCTCCAGTCCGATGTCAGAAAAAGTTAACAATTGCATTTCTTGTGGGAAGCAAATACCTCATAAGGATTTCCATTCTTACTGTATTCCTTGTTTAGGCCCTGACCATGACATAACTAGTTGTCGGTTTTGTGCTAGATTTAACCAATGTACGATTAAGCGGAGGTACGAATTTGCTTTTCACTACTTTGGTAGGCGATTTAATTATAAAATGACGTCTGACACTTCCGACTACTGGAGTTCACAAACGACGCAAGGATAAGGACAGGCCTCTGTGGTCCAAATCAGACGACGTTACACAACCAGAGCCAGCATCAGGTTCGACCGTCGTCAGTGAGGTGCTTTCGCAGCCCCTGTCATCAGCAGTTTCATAACCGATAGCCGTAACAGACTCCCATGAGGAGCCAACTAGGCCTTTGAGCACTCCAGCTGCAGGACCTTCGGACAGTGCTCCCTCGATGGGTCCGGAGCCGCTGTGCAGGTACCGGCTTCCGAGGGGGTTTTCAGGCCTACACAGCTTCTGATAAAGGCAAAACCTGGGACAAAGACTCCTTCTAAATCTAAGACACCAGCCCAGGCCTCTTCTGATCCAGCACCCAAATCACAGAAACAGTTACTTAAAATGGCAGAGGACTTGCTAACCATGATTAGGGGTTCACATCCCCCTCCAGACAAAAGGCCAAGGCAAGAGTTGGACTATGATTCTTTTGATCAGGCATCTATTTCTTCAGTGTCTTCCTCTGAACAGGAATATTCTTTCCCTCTTTATGAGGATTCTGATGCTGAGGAATCTATTCCATCAGCTTCTCCCCCTGAGGATTTTTCTTTTGGGGAAACTTTACATGACATGAGGGAACATTTTCACTGGGAGGGATAGGAGTACTCGGAATCTAAGAGAAGGCTCAGGGATTTCCTTCTTCCCCAACATAGACCCCTGGCTATTCCTTCTATTTTGGATATTGTGGATGATGGTTTTTCTGAGGCTAATTTAACTCCTGACTCCTTTCCTTCAGCTCCTGCTAAGCCCGACAGATATTACAGGGTCCCCTGACTCCCACCAATTCCTTTACAAAAATCCTACTGCTGATCCAGAAACCATTTCTCAGGGTCCTAAGGGGGTTAAGGCTGCCTCTGCTAAAAAATCCTATTCCGACAGATAAGGATTCCAGAGCTTTGGAGAGATAGGGTAAAAAAGTGTATACTTCTGCTACTTTATCGATTAGGGCTTTAAATTGCCAATTTCATATGCTAAAATATCAGCAATTTCTGCTGTCTGTTATGAAACAAATTAGGCATCATTCCTGCATGTGCAGATAAGGAATTACATGATTTGATGCATGCTACTGAACAAGTGGGGAAGCATGGTTTACACTGTGGTTTTGATGCCTTGAAGGCTTCTTGCAGGGCGGCTGCCTCTGGCACAGTCATTAGAAGACATGCTTGGTTAAAGGAACAAAATTTACCTGATCAAGTGAAAGCAAAGTTACTGGATGCTCCTGTTCAGCATAATGTTTTGTTTATTAGGTCCAAAGAAAATGGAGGATAAGGCAAAATCCATGCAAATGGTTAAGGATTTCTTACAAGTTCAGCCCCCTAGATTTAGCAGAAATTGGCCAACAAAAAATTGGTCTTTTCCCAGCTCAGATAGGTCTCAGAGGGGTAGATATAGGCGCACCAGAGAGAGGTCTCAAACACAGGTCTCTTGCAGACCTAGACAATGGAGTGCTTCCACCCCCAGGGGTGGAGAGGACAGACCTCAATCATTTAGAAAACAGGCTCAATGACTCCCCCTGCATGGCTCCAGGAACTTCTCTCCTGGATGCCCCTCTAGGAGGAAAACTCTCTCTTTTTCAACTAAATTGGACTTACATAACCCAAGACAAGTGGGTTCTGGATGTAGTTTCAAGAGGTTACAAATTCCACTTTCATACCTTGCCAAGACCAAACGGATGGCCAGACCTACCAAAACACCAATGGTCCGAGGCATTAAACCAGGTGGGATCCCTCATGGCTAGACTGGGCAGGGCTTTTACTCAAGGCTCTTTCTAGTTCCCAGAAAGCAAAACTCATGGAGACCCATCCTGGATCTGTCGGTCTTAAATACTTTCCTGGAGATACCAAAGTTCAAAATGCTTACTCTGCGGCAGCTCCTGCCAATGTTGAGCAAAAATGCATGGATGGTGACATTGGATTTAAAGGAGGCTTACCTTCACATCCCTATCAGACAGGAGTGCAGAAAATACCTCCGGTTCAAGGCCGGCTCAAAACATTACCAATTCTCTGCGCTGCCCTTTGGCTTGTCTGCTGCGCCCAGGGTCTTCACCAAGTGCCTGGCACCAGTAGTAGCTTATTGCAGACTCCAGGGTATTCAAATTTACCCTTATCTGGACAACTGCCTTATTCAAGCAGACAGCAAGGATGTTTTACGCCAGCACCTGCTATTTGTTCAAAATCTTCTGAAGTACCTGGTATTCACTGTAAACATAAAGTAAAATTTGACCCCCACACAACAGATAACTTTTCTGGGTGCTCTCTTTATTTATTTATGTTTATTTATTTATTTAAATTTGTTGACCGGGAGTGACTCTCTTAAACACAACAACCCAGATGGCATTCCTGACATCCGAAAAACAACTACAGCTAGCTTCCACTTTTAAAACCTTGGCTTCTATAACTCAGCTAACTGCAAGGAAATTCCTGCAGGCTTTGGGTTACATGGCCTCCTGCATCCTTCTCATACCAAATGCAAGACTTCATATGAGAAAAATACAATGGTACCTAAAAAGTGTATGGTCCCAGCATTGCCACAGTCTAGACACACAGATTGCTGTCTTGCCTTGCCTACAAAAGGAATTCCATTGGTGGTCCATGGCATGTCTTCACAACAAAGGCAAAGCCTTCAGTCTTCCTCCAGCCAGCCAAGTGTTAACCACAGACGCCTCGGATTACGCATGGGGAGCCCACTTGCAGGGAAAGGGTCTGCAAGGTTTTTGGACAGAGGATCAGAAGCACCTACATATCAATTTAAAAGAGATGATGTCCTTCAAGGATGCATCTGCAGTCCTAACAAATGGGTTGTCCTGTCGTCAGGCAGCCCTTCGGTCGGCCGGATTCCAAAGTCTGGGTCTGGCCTCGGCTGGTGTCGCACTTCACCCGACGTCATCACTGCTGGTCTTCGGGTATAAAGGCATCAGCCGACGCCATTTTCCTCAGTCTTTCTTGCCACGTGGCGCCCGAAGCAGAAGCTGTTCGCAAGTGCCGGTCGGTCAGATCCAGAGATTACTACCGAATACTACTTCGAAGACTTCTATAAAGCTAAGTACCCCGTTGGGGACTCTTTCTTGCCTCAGCCGATGTCAGAAAAAGTGAATAACTGTTTAACTTGTGGGAAACAAATACCGCATAAAGATTTCCACTCTTACTGCTTACCTTGTTTAGGCCCAGACCACGACGTAGCAGCTTGTTTAGCCTGTGCTTCCTTCAACCGACGAAGGCTTAGGCGTCGGTCTGAGTTTGCTGAACAGTTTTTCGGCTCAGATTTTGCGTACATTATGCCGTCGGATCCTCAGACTACTCAAATTTTTTTAGAAACGCAAAGAAAAGGGCCGACACTCGCGGTCCGCGGTTTCGGCCGAAACCACGGCTAAGCAAACCGCGAGTGTCTCGGTTTCGGCCGAAACCGAGCAAACGGGTCAATCTCCAGCCGAATCCATGACTACTACCGAGGCCCCTTCTACCCTAGTTGAATCGGCCTCTGAAACTTTGCCTACTACTGTGGTTTCTCAAGATTTATCGGACACCATCCCATTGGATGTCTCTACCCCAGCACGTGGTGCTGCTAGGCCTCCTGCGGCCATGTCTATTAAGGCCTTTGCTAGGCTAAAGCAGCCAAAACTGCTAAGTCTGTACCTGTTAAGCCCCCCCTCTCACAGGCCCAGTTCCAGCTCCCAAATGCTTACTCTGGCAGAGGATCTCATCTCTTTAATAAGGGGATCTCAATCTCACCCAGACAGGGCCTCTCAACCCCCAGAAAAGAGGCCTAGAGCAGAGCCCCCTGAGCCAGTGTCCTCAGAGGACTCTTCTGATGATAGACAATACAGACCATCCAGAGGCTCCTTTTTCTACTTATGAAGATTCCGATGCTGAAGAATCCATTCCTTCTGCCTCTCCACCAGAGGAATTTTCTTTTGGGGAAACCTTACATGCCATGAGAGAGCAATTCCAATGGCAGGGACAAGATTTCTCAGACTCTAGAAAAAGGCTTAGGACCTTTTTACATTTACCGCAACACAGGCCTTTAGCTATACCTCCAGTTCTTCCTGTTGTGGATGATGCATTCAATGATGCTTGCACTGCTCCTGACACTTTACCCCCGGCCCCTGCTAAGCCCGATAGGTTTTACAGGGTCCCGGACACTCATCACCACTTATACAAGGCTCCTTTTGCAGATCCTGAGACTATTTCCCAGGGGCCTAAGGCAGTAGCTTCAACCTCAGCGAAAAACCCTCTCCCTTCTGAAAGGGAATCCAGGTCCTTAGAGAGATGGGGTAAAAAAGTATATACCTCTGCTACTCTTTCAGCTAGAGCTTTGAACTGTCAGTTTCATATGATCCAATACCAAGAGTTTATGCTTGATCAATTAACTAAGAAACTGTCCTCTGATGATACCTTAGATAAGAAATATGTTCTAGAAATGGTGAATAACATTCAGCAGGTTAGTAACCATTCTTTAAAATGTGGCTATGATGCACTGGAGGCTTCATTTAGATCAGCCATGACTGGCACAGTTATAAGAAGGCATGCATGGCTGAAAGAACAGGCCTTGCCGGATCATGTTAAAGCAAAGCTATTAGATGCTCCTATGGATAAGGTCAGTCTATTTGGTTCTCCTGCCCAACAGGTAATGAAGAAAATGGAAGAGAAGGCAAAATCTGTACAAACAGTTAAAGATTTCTTACAGGTTCAGCCCCCAAGGTTTAGCAGGAACTGGCCTTCCAAAATTGGTCCTTTCCAGACTCCTCTAAAACTCAGAGAGGCAGGAATAGGCGTTCAAGAGGCAGAAATCAATCCAGAGGAGGTGCCTACAGGGGACGCCAGTGCCAAGGCAATAACCAACGAGGCACAGATACAACCACTACCACTGCAACAGGACAATCACAGTGACTTGGCTCTAACACCGCCTACCAGGGAACAAAAAGCAGCACCCTTAGGCGGAAAGTTAGCCTTATTTTCAAAAAACTGGCACTATATCACAAGAGACAAGTGGATTTTGCAGACTATAGACCAAGGCTACAGGTTTCATTTCCACACTTTACCAGTAAAAAGAGGAATGCCAAACCTACCACCAAATCAAAAGACAGAAGCTCAAAAACAAATAGCTCAATTAACAAAGATGAGAGCTGTGGAAAGGGTACCACCTACAGAACAGGGCAAGGGATTCTACTCCAGACTCTTCCTAGTACCCAGAAAAGAGAAAAGTTGGAGACCTATTCTCGACCTGTCCGCTTTAAACACATTCATCATTGTTCTAAAATTCAAAATGCTGACCCTACAGCAACTTCTTCCCATGCTGGGCAAGGAGTATTGGCTGGTAACTCTAGATCTCAAGGAGGCATACCTGCACGTCCCCATACGACCAAACTGCAGAAGATACCTCAGATTTCTTGCAGGATCAGAGCATTATCAATTCTCAGCATTGCCCTTTGGCTTATCTACTGCGCCCAGAGTGTTCACGAAATGCCTGGCATCAGTAATCGCTCACTGCAGACTTCAGGGAATCCAAATTTATCCATACCTGGACGACTGCCTGATACAAGCGGACAACCAAAACAAGCTGACACGACCTACAAAGAGTCATTTGCTTACTACAAGCCCTGGGATACACAGTCAACTTAAAAAAGTCAAGACTGATACCATCCCAAACAAGAACATTCTTGGGTGCAGAATTGGACACAGTAAAACAGATGGCATCCCTAACTGCAGAAAAACAAGAACAACTTCCTCTTTACTTCTTGGCATTAACAAAGCTGAACAAACTAACAGCAAGAAAAGTACTACAGGCCTTGGGCTTCATGGCATCCTGCATAATCCTGGTCCCCCATGCCAGACTGCATATGAGAAAGCTACAGTGGTATCTAAAGAACCTATGGTCTCAACACAGACACAGCTTAGAAACCGAACTACCACTGATACCATGCCTGAAACAAGAGTTCCTATGGTGGGCTCAGGCATGCCGGTCAAACCCAGGTTTGTCCTTCCACAGCATTCAACCAAGCCAGACCATCACAACGGACGCCTCAGACCTCGGTTGGGGGGCCCACATGCTGGACAAGTGCATTCAAGGCCTATGGACTCCAGATCAGCTGCACCTGCACATAAATCAAAAAGAAATGCTGGCAGTAAAACTAGCAATCCAGAATTTCAGACCATTCCTCAAAGAAGGCCAATTGATGATAAGGACAGACAACACCACAGTCATGTGGTACATCAACAAACAGGGAGGCACTCATTCTTACCCCCTATGCCGAATGGCTCTGGACCTATGGAATATGGCTCTGAGTTACAACATTCAGTTACAGGCAATATTTGTACCGGGAAAAGAAAACATCCTAGCAGACATGTTAAGCAGAACTACCTCGGATGCTCACGAATGGATGCTACACCCGGACATCTTCAAGACCATCACAAAGAAATGGGGAATGCCACAGATAGACCTATTCGCATCCCCACTCAATCACCAGCTCAAGAAATTCTGCACAAGGACATACCACCCACTAGCTTGGAAGGTGGACTCCCTATCCTTCACTTGGAAAGGCCTGACAGCATATGCATTTCCACCTCTTCCTTTGATGCACAAGGTACTACTGAAAATCAAAGAGGAACGTCCAAGGATAATTCTGATAGCTCCAAACTGGCCAAGACAACATTGGTATCCATTACTCAGGAGCATGTCTCGGGGGGAAACGTGGACACTACCCCTGATTCCTTTGATGTTAACTCAGAGCAACTACAACACATTGCATCCAAACCTGAAAACTCTGCAACTGGCTGCCTGGAACATTACATAAGAGCAACTAACCCAGATTTATCCCAAAGGGTTAAAGACATTATCCTTGAGGCCCGCAGACCTTCAACAAGAAGGAACTATGCAGGAAAATGGAAAAGGTTTGTCATTTGGAGTACTGAAAGAGGGAAAGATGTGTCAAAGGTAGATATTGCCAACATCCTGGAGTATTTGGCAGAGCTTCTCCATACAGGCCTGTCCTACTCCTCCATCAAGATACATGCATCAGCTATTTCTGCAGAATACAGCTTCGATCCCCCTGTCTTCTCACATCCTCTACTCAGGCAGTTTCTGAGGGGAATCAAGAATGTAAAACCTCCACGGAAACCACCATTACCAGCATGGGACTTGAACTTTGTGCTAGAAAAATTGACACTCCCCCCATTCGAACCAGCAGCAACAGCAGATCTACAACACCTATCCTGGAAAACTGCTTTCCTGCTGGCAATTACTTCAGCAAGAAGGGTTTCGGAACTACAGGCTTTAATGGCAGTACAACCCTTCCTAATCTTCCATCAAGATAGAGTGTCCATGAGAACTAATCCTACATTTATGCCTAAGGTGGTATCCAGAGTGTCTCTAAACCAGGCAATCCACCTACCTACCTTCTTTCCCAATCCACAGAATAGGGGGGAAAGACTGCTGCATACCTTGGATGTACATTGACAGTTGCGCTACTACCTGGACAGAACCAAGGGCAATAGAAAAACTGACCAGCTTCTAGTAGCATATGCAACAGGAAGGGAAGGAAAAGCAATTTCAAAACAGACAATCTCCAAGTGGATAGGAAATTGCATAAGATTCTGTTACTCCTACCATGGAAAGCAAATTCCACAGAACATAAGGCCTCATTCTACAAGGGCTACAGCCACTACCACAGCTTTCTTACGAGGAGTGGCTACCAAGGACATTATAGAGGCTGCTACTTGGACCTCCGTGCATACATTTGCCAAGCATTATAACTTACCTCTATACTCTAGATCCCGAGCAGGGTTTGCCACTGCTGTTTTGCAAGGGATCCTAACTACACCATAATTCCTTCTTCCTCCTCCCCTAGGTTTGGCTATGGTATTCTACCCATTTGTTAGGACTGCAGATGCATCCTTGAAGGACATAGTACAGTTTTGTACCTACCATAAATGTAGATGTCCGAACAGGATAGCATCTGCAGTCAGGATTACCCACCCTCCTTCCCCTCTGTGGTATTCCTAGGGTATTTGCCCACCTAATAGCTAGCTGGGGGGGGATTTCTTATGGTGTATTTGTTTGTATATATGTACATGCATGTCTATTTTTTGTGTTTGCCTTCTACTTTTTGGAAACATTGGCATTTATCCAAAAATTTAGCTTTCCAAGAGGGCAACTGGCATCTGGGGCAAGAAACACTGAGGAAAATGGCGTCGGCTGATGCCTTTATACCCGAAGACCAGCAGTGATGACGGGTGAAGTGCGACACCAGCCGAGGCCAGACCCAGACTTTGGAATCCGGCCGACCGAAGGGCTGCCTGACGACAGGACAACCCATTTGTTAGGACTGCAGATGCTATCCTGTTCGGACATCTACATTTATGGTAGGTACAAAGCTGTACTTTAGCTGTTCAGAATACCCTCTTGGCTTTCAGGGATCTTCTACAACCAGGACAACTACTGATACGAACAGACAACACCACAGTTATGTGGTACATAAACTAGCAGGGGGGCTCGCATTCCTACCCCCTTTGCAGACTAGCCATGACTCAATGGAACACAGCACTAGCTTGCAAAGTGGATCTACAAGCTCAGTTCCTGCCAGGGAAACAAAATACTTTGGCAGACAGCCTGAGCAGGAACCTGTCAGACCTACACGAGTGGATGCTAGACACCCACATATTCAAGACAATTACAGAAGCCTGGGGCTGCCCGGACATGGATCTATTTGCACCCCCCCCCCCAACCACCAGTTACAGATTTGTTGCACAAGGACTTTTCACAGGCTAGCATGGAAAGTGGATGCACCATCATTCAGTTGGAAAAACCTTAAGGGGTATGCCTTTCCACCACTACCTCTTCTACCACGGGTGTTATTAAAGATCAAACAGGACAAGCTCAAGATGATGATTCTACTTGCCCCAAATTGGCCTCATCAGTTCTGGTACTCAACACTGAAGAATCTATCTCAGGAACCACCTTGGATTTTGCCTCAGATTCCCAATCTATTGTCCCAACACCAGGGCCAGGTTCTGCACTCTCATGTCAAAACTCGCAGCCTGGTGAATTCAGGATCTATGATTAATCCTCCCCTTCCCAAAAAGGTCATGGATGTTATCTTAGAAGCCAGACGGCCTAGCACTAGAAAATCTTATGCAAGCAAATGGAAGAGATTTTGCACCTGGATGCATGCTCAGGATTCGGATCCTCTCATTCCTAATATCCCTCTGATTTTGCTGTACCTAACAGACATGCTACATAAGGGTTTATCCTTCTCCTCCATAAAAACACATGCTTGGCTATCTCTGCACATTACAATACAGACCCTCCACTCTTTTCACATCCACTTCTGAAACAATATCTACGAGGAGCAAAGAATTTAAGGCCCCCTAGGACACCACCCATACCTGCCTGGGACCTCAACTATGTTCTGGAAAAACTCACTCTGCCTCCTTTTGAGCCTGCTGCCACAACTGATATTAAGTATTTATCATGGAAGACAGCTATCCTACTGGCTTTGACTTCAGCCAGGAGAGTCTCGGAGTTACAAGCACTCATGGCTGTGGAACCTTACCTTATTTTTCACCAAGATAGGGGGTCTTTAAGGACTAATCCTACTTTCATGCCTAAAGTGGTCTCCAAATTGGCTTTAAATCAAACCATTCACCTGCCAACTTTTTTCACTAATCCACAAAATAAGGGGGAAATGATTTTGCATTCCTTGGATGTACATAGACGACTTCATTTTTACCTGGACAGAACCAGGGATATCAGGAAAACAGAGCAACTGTTTGTTTCTTATGCAATAAACTCCCAAGGCAAAGCCATTTCAAAACAGACCATTTCTAAATGGATTGCGCATGGAATCAGATTCTGTTACTCTCATCATGGAAAGCAAATCCCAGGAAAAATTAGAACTCACTCTACCAGAGCTGCTGCTACTTCAGCTGCCTTTCTCAGGGGAGTACCTACCAAAGATATTTTGGAAGCTGCAACTTGGAGTTCAGTGCATACTTTCTCTAAGCACTATAATCTCCCTCTTTATTCTAAGTCTAGGGCAGGCTTTGCTTCTGCAGTCTTGCAGGGCCTTCTAGCCGCTCCTTCTTCTCTATAACCACCACCCCTTATCTCGGCTTTGGGATTCAACCCTACAGTGATGACTGCAACAGTGAAACACAAACATAGTACAGTTGTGTACACTTACTATAAATGTAGATGTTCGAGTGTCTTCACTGTTGCAGTCTGGGTTACCCTCCCTCCTGTCCCCTCTTATACTTTCACTAGTGTGCTTACCTACTTCACCTTTCTTCTAAGGTGCATTTGCTACAGGCTATGGGGTTTGTGGTATGTTTTTTTTTGGTTTTTGACTATTGGCCTTCATTTTTAGGCACCTGGCATCTGGGGCAAATAAAACTGGAGAACATGGCATCGGCTGGCAGCTTTGTATTCCTGGCGCTCTGATGTCAGGGAGCATGACTGAACAGCCGACGCCGGACCCAGACTTTGGGATTCTGGCCGACCGAGGACTGCCTGCTAGCAGGAAGAACCCTACAGTGATGACTGCAACAGTGAAGACACTCGAACATCTACATTTATGGTAAATGTACACAACTGTACTTTATGTGGTACATAAACAAGCAAGGGGGCACTCACTCCTACCTCCTTTGCAGACAAGCCATGACCTTGTGGAACACAGCTCTAAACTATCAAGTTCATCTGCAAGCACAATTCCTGCCAGGAGAGAAAAACACACTGGCAGACGACTTAAGCAGAAACATCATGGATCCCCACGAATGGGAATTGAATCCACAAATATTCAAAATAACACAGAAATGGTGGAGCCCGGACATAGATCTGTTTGCATCCCCAATGAACTGCCAGCTACAGAAATTCTGCACAAGGAGTTACCATCCACAAGCATGGAAAGTGGATGCCCTCTCATTCAGCTGGAAAAACATGCAAGTATATGCTTTCCCACCACTACCTCTCCTTCCAAAGGTACTCATAAAAGCCAGGCAAGAAGAGCCAGAGATGATCCTGATTGCACCAGACTGGCCACGCCAGCACTGGTACCCAATCTTAAAGAACTTGGCACAAGGACCACCCTGGATTTTGCCTCAAATCCCACATCTGCTGACTCAGCACAACAATCAGATACTTCACAGCCAGCTAAAGACCTTAAACCTAGCTGCATGGAAGATTCCTTAGTCAAGCAAGCAATGCCTCTCTCCAAAGCTGTTATGGATGTCATTCTGGAGGCCAGAAGGCCTAGTACCAGGAAAGCCTATTCGGATAAATGGAAGAGATTCTGTGCCTGGAACCAGGCTCACAGCCTTGATCCTCTTGTCCCAAGCATTCCTCAGATACTACAATATTTAACTGAGATGCTGGACAAAGGCCTCTCCTTTTCATCCATCAAAATCCACGCCTCTGCCATCTCTGCTCATTACAACACGGATCCACCAATTTTCTCTAATCCTTTACTAAAACAGTACCTCAGAGGTGCTAAAAACATAAGGCCGCCCCATAGAGCACCTACTCCAACTTGGGACCTCAACTTCGTGTTGGCAAAATTAACTTTACCTCTTTCTGAGCCAGCTAACACAGCAGATTTAAAATATATCTCTTGGAAAACTGCTCTGCTCCTGGCAATAACATCAGCACGAAGAGTTTCAGAATTACTGGCACTAATGGCAGTGGAAACTTTCGTCATTTTCCACCAAGACAGGGTGTCTTTAAGAACTAACCTGCCAAAGGTGGTATCAAGTGTGGCTCTAAACCAAACTATTCACTTGCCAACTTTTTATCCAAAACCACAGAATAAAGGGGAGAGACTACTGCATTCTTTGGACATACACAGGCAGTTACGCTTCTACTTGGACAAAACCAAAGCTTTCAGAAAATCTGAGCAATTATTGGTAGTATATACTGCAGGAGCACAGGGAAAGCCATTTCAAAACAGACTATTTCAAAATGGATAGGACATTGTATATGTTTCTGCTATACACATCATGGGAAACCTGTACCTAGCAGCATTAGATCTCACTCCACCAGGGCAACAGCCACTTCAGCTGCCTACCTCAGAGGAGTACCTACCAAGGATATTTTGGAAGCAGCAACTTGGAGTTCTGTACATACCTTCACCAAGCATTGCCATCTGCCTCTATACTCTAAATCCAGAGCAGTGCTGCAGGGTCTTATAGCCACCCCTAATGCCTTATAGAACCAGCCACCCTACCTCAGCTTTGGGATTCCACCCAAGTTTAATGACTGCAGCAGTGTAACACGATGAACATAGTACAGTTTTGTACCTACCATAAATGTAGATGTTTGAGTGTATACACTGCTGCAGTCCAGGTTACCCCTTCCTCCTTCTCCTCTTACTTGCTGGTACGTACCTATGTCTTCTACCCTTTACTACCTATGGGGAGTATTTGCTGGTAACTGAAAGTTATTGTTTGCTTTTCTTATGTATGTTTTATTAGCAATTTGAATTTCCTATGCTTTTGGGGGCACCTGACATCTGGGGCAAGAAAAACTGAAGAAAATGGCGTTGGCTGCATCTTGTATACCCCTGTCGCACTGACGTCAGGGAGGAGGCGACAGCAACTGACGTCAGACCAAGACTTTGGAACTCAGGCCGACTGGGGAACCACCTGACGGCAGGATAACCCAAGTGTAATGACTGCAGCAGTGTATACACTCGAACATCTACATTTATGGTAGGTACAAAACTGTACTTTATTCTGCAGAACAAGTATTTGATGAAGACCCTGATAATTCATGTCTGTTTTATAAACAGATGAGTCCTTAACGTGTGGAACTAATGCACAAGATGTATCACAATATTTGATATTTAATGCTTTCACTTCTATTTTTAATAGTGCTGTTGTTCTATAGGTATTCAACAGTTATCCATTCATTTTTGAGCTGTTATATTGTACTTGTAGCATGGTGGTGCCTAATGATATGAAATCTATATTCAATATATTTATAAAAGGCATTAGTTATTAAAAAGGTGAACAGAATTCGTATATTTCATACAGATATGGTCAGTAAAAACATGTGGCCTAAAAATTAACTAGAATTACTATCAGAAGTTGAAAAAAAATCTTCATCATTAATGCAATTATCAAAGACAGACTGTTTATCAAATCACGTGCATTATTTTTATAGTTCTTGCTGTACTAAAAGTGTAAGCATAAATATACTGTTTCTAGTTAGTCATAATCTTTCAACTTATGCAAGTTAGACAAGTGTGTAGGCACTAATTTATATATATATATATATATATATATATGTATATATATATATATATATATATATATATATATATATATATATATGTATATGTATCTAAACAGCTGACTTGGATTTATAACTTAATGTCCAGGTCTTTAAGAATGTCTCTAGTTAAGAAAACGTCCGAGGATAAAAAGCCCCCACTAATAGATGAAGCATTTCTCCTTCTGCCCTTTCTGAAGAGCAACCTTTTCTTGATCTGCTTTGTTCCTTTCATCAGAATGACTACCACTTTGTAGCTTTCCCTTGTGTGTAGAATTTCTCTTCAGTACATTAACTGGACTACTTTGTGAAAAGTAATTGTTTCTAGAGACATGCTGCTTGTAATATAAGAAATACAACTATTATATTCAGTTGGCCTAGCTCTGTGGAGCAGGGGAAGGATTCCTGACTGTGACCTGGGCATCTGGGATTTGACTTGTAGCCCTGGCATTGGAGGACCAAGTCAGAGAGGGGGGGAGGAGTGAAAGGGTGTGGCCTGTGTTCCTCTTCCAGGAAATGGTGGGATTTGCACATATTTGTGGTACACACGGGTCAGTATCAGCTTCTTGGTGACTACTTGGAAGTGCACCGTTCGTGGTCCAGGGGGTGAGGCAAGGATGCTTGGAGGGAATGCCTTTTGCAGAAGTGAGGAGGCTGTCTGCTGTAGCATCACATTACAGTAGACTCCCTCTTATCCTGTCTCGCTGGGAACAGACCTTAGGTTGGATAAGTGAAGGGGTGGTTAATCAGAAAAGCATACAAAATAGCATTCATAGGTTATAAATCAGCTAGAATAACAGGATTTGTGTTAGTGTGTATTTGTCTAATAAATATGAAGTCTAAAACTCAAATGCCTGTCATTTAGCGTAGAGGAGCTGGAATTGTTGTTCTTCTCTGTTGTCTTTTGGTAGGGCTATGGCAGAAATTTGATGGTCTGTAAAAGAGAGGCCGAATAAGAGTGAGTCTACTGTATGTGCCTTCCCCTGTGCATGTCGTTAGGAACCGGTGAACCTAAAAAAGCAGGAAACCTGAAACCATCTCTGATGGCATTGTAAGTGAAGGCCTTCCTGATCGCTGTTCACTCCGGTGATGGAGGTCAAACATGAGAGGGGGCTGATAAAAGTGGGAGCAATGAGTACAAAAGAAAAACAAATATCAAATTCGACATAAGCATAGCTCTCAACTGTTCAGATTTTCACAGAATGTCCAGATTTTTGACTCTGTCCGTTTCTCATAAAATTGTGGTTTTCTGGCACATCACTGAGGACTGAAGTCAGAAAATAATGATAGGCTTCTGAATTTCAGGCTTAATGTCCTTTAGAAAATTAATGTTAATGCAAAACCTGTAATTCTATCAACTTTCTAAGTTTGTAAGAGTAATATTTAAAAAGTGTCCCTTTTCTGGGCCTTTGTCCCCCCATTATTTATGACTTTGTCCAGATATCGCGCTCTAACAGGTTGAGAGATATAAGAATCCATGCTTATTTTTAAATATGACACTATACAGTCAGACTTAATACTGAATTGTAGAAATATCATCTTTAATTATCATTTACATAAAATAGCAGTTGATGTTCTATTGATTGCTTTGTTGTGATTGGCTTGTATTTACAGTTCTTTTTTTCTCTTAAGATTTGTCATTACTTGATAGGCTTGCAGCAGTCATGCTAGAGAGGTGAAGTAAGGGTTACTGGATTTTTTTATTGTTGTCTGCTGTTTGTTGTTTTATTTGTGGTCTGTAATACAAGAAGGGTAACTATAACATTTGTAGGAAGATACAAGTAGAAACAAAACCTTGCCATTTAGTAGATTTATATTGGTTCTTTTGTATTGCTTATATAGTTAAACAGATGCCCAGAATACAGCTGTTCCTGAAACATATGCTGTTCAGGTTAATAATATATGTCTATAAAGTGTGAATTGTTTGGAAAGCAGTAAACAGTTCTTCCTTGATTTGCTGCCCTTACCTAATATTTTTGTGGGATGGATGCTTTCTTGTAGACATTATTTACATCAGTATGTCGTGAAGTAGTAGTAGTCATTGCTAAAATGTGAGCATGAAATTGTCAGGTTTTCTCAAGACTAGGGAGGCACTGACGGTCTTTCTTTGGGGAATTTTATGCTTTTACCTCACTTGTGAAATTCTGCACTTCCTGCATTTATGATTTGAACTTGGTAACCTTTAGAGCTTAGAAGTTTGTTGACATATTACTGTTTAACAAAAATCAGAGCTGAGTGTTTATTGCTGCCCCCCAAGTCTCACTGCAGGTTTATTTCTGGTATTAAAATTGCCACATAACTATTTTTAATTTAAATGTAGTTTTAATATTTAGGATCTTGGCCATTGCAAAGGTTGAGATGGAATCTCTTCCCTGTGGAAAGGCATCTTCTTGGATATGTGGGTAACCAGTGGGCCCTCCCAAGATTCTCACACTAAGCTAGTTAGGATATCCTGCTGCAAGAACACCTCTAAAGTTGCAACTGAAAACTGGAATGAAAAGACAAGTCACAGGCATACCTGTCAACTGTACAGGTTTTCGCAGAATGTCCAGATTTTTGCCTTATATTTTTGATCTGTTTCTCATAAAATTGTGGTTTTCTGGTAAATCTTTGTCAAATTGAGTGCTGAAGTCAGAAAATAATTATAGAAATTTGAGTTTCCGACTTCATACCCTTCAGAAAATTCATGCTAATGCAAAACCTGTTATTCTATCAACTTTTATAAGTTTATAAGAGCGATATTTAAAAAGTGTCCCTATTTTTGGACCTTTGTTACCCCCATTATTTATGTCTTTTGTCCCGATTTCTTGCTGTAAGAGGTTGAGAGGTATGATCACAGGCACCTGGAAACTTCAGTCACCTGCAGAAGCACATAATAAAAAAAATGTATTCAGCAGCAACATAATTGTCTGGATTGCTGAATTCCCAATCCAGTTGCCTATACACACAAAGGTTGAGCTTTCCCATACAAACCAAAGAAAACGTCTCAGATGCGTTGAGTCTGTGAAATACCGTATAATATGAAAACAAAAAAGTACATTTTCCTGCTGGCAATCAAAGCAAGTAGTACCTTTGCATAACCTTCTGGTGCTTCTCAATGCAAGTCTTATTTGGTCATTTTGAAAATGATAATAAATTGATGACATAAAGTATTTTTTATTTGTATATTGAGGGTGAAGCGTATTCCACAAATATGAAGCTGTGCAGACATAGTACAGTGTTGAAAGACGAGTGTTTAGAGATTAATCATATTGATATCTGTACTGTAGTGGAAATCTTGGCTTTTACTGCTGTCTGGATAGAGGCCATTAGTGCAGAAGATGAATTGGATGCTATTGCCTTTGCAGTGGAAATGAAGTTGTTATTGCAGACCCTCTTTCTTGAGTCACAATTGTTAACAGTACATTTATAAAACCTTATGGCTACAATAGTCATGAGGCATGCTATCTTATAAGACCAAGCACACCCCATGTTTGTCATTGCAGATAGAGTAAGGCATTAAGAAGGCAAGTTAGTAATTCTCAGGTCAAGTTAATGATACTTTTAAATCAGAAGAAGAAGACAAAGAGAGCCAGAACTTTATGCGATTATAATCCCCCAAAAAAAAAGAGAAAGGCATGGACTATGCAACTTTTACAAAAGACTGGTACAGTACTTGGGTTGCCTGCCTGTCAGTTTGGAGAGAACTTGCATGGTGCACTTATCAGTATTAGGATTTACAGCCAGGTGACCTCAACACAGTTGGTGAGAGTCTAGTGTTTATATGCTGAGGAGCAGGTTTTATCTCATTTGTGTCAGCCTGAGGAAAGTTTGGTTTTGAGGAAAACAAAGAATGTACATCTGAGTATTTCACTCAAACAGCTAAGTGGCAAACAAAATGTTATTGTTACATGTCCATATAGACTGAAAGACAAAGTCTGAGTTGATGTATCCAGCTGTCTTGTAGGTTTTCTTTTCTACTAAAGCAAGCACAAGTTTAGATATTTTTTAAAATAATTTTAACACTTATGAGAATGACTGTTTTGATATATTGGCAGGCCAGAAAGGCATTATTGCCCATGCCTGAAATATTTGTGTGTGTGTGTGTGTGTGTGTGTATATATATATATATATATATATATATATATATATATATACATATACATATACACACATCAATGACATGATGATTGCAAGCCTGTACTGTGTGGCAAATCTAGCATGGGCCAGCAACCATTTTAACCCTATGGGTGAGTGATGGCTTCTCACAGTCTTTTTCCTCCCTGAGAGTGCCAGCCCATAATAATTTAGGGCCTCCAGGACAACTTAATTTCTGACGTGCAAAACTGTCTTGAAATTTCTGACGGGCAAAACTGTCTTGATGAAGCCACTGATGTCCAGACATACAACAAAAAGATGGCCAGATTTGTCTATTAACAATATTCAGTCGATCATCTATATCTGACAGGTATACCACATGCCACACTATGCATACAGTATGGTTGAAACCTTCCTCGCATATTCACAGTGACTTATCTACAGATGCATTATTAGGAAAGAACAGGAATATGCCGAGAAAAAAAAATTTCAGTATGTCCCCTTGTGTTCCCAGTGTAAGTATTTGCTAACAGTGTTTTCTTTTCATAAATGTTCACACAAATTTGTCAGCACTATTAATTCCTTACAGACATACATTACCAAAATGCAACCATTTGCAGTATGTTGTGCATTTCTCCAAAGCAATCAGCATAAATTAAATAATTGAGTTCTTATCAAACTTACTCGATACCAGAGTCTTGTGTAACTATGCTCATAATGCTGCAGTGCACAGTAAGTCTACAGAAAAATGGATTCATACATCCTCTGCAGCTATTTGTGTCTCAGTATGCCTTGCAGTGTTATTACATTTTCTTTTACTGAATGCCATGGAACAGCTTAGAATTTTTTAGCACAAAGGGGCACTCAACAGTAGTGAAGTGCATCAGTCTTTTAAATTGCATATCACTAAAGGCATCTTCAAGTAGGCTTCTCTCGTTTCAAAGCTGATTCCTCATCCATGGCCTTTGTCTTCAGCACTGACCCTCATCCTGTTGTCAACTCTGAGGGTATTGGATCCAGTGCACTCCACTCTGGCCCCATCAGAAGTGAGAATTTGACAATGACGCTTCAACACTGTCTTCAGGGTTGTCAAGTATGGCTCTGTTGGTGGTGGTGGAAACATCTGCAGTGCAATGAAAAAGTATTTGCCCCCTTCCTGATTTCTTATTTTCTGCATGTTTGTCACACACTTAAATGTTTCAGATAATCAAACCAATGTAAATATTAGACCAAGATAACCCAAGTAAACACAAAATGCAATTTTTAAGTGATGATTTTATTTATTAAGGGCCATGGCCGTATGTGAAAAAGTAATTGCCCCCAAACGTAATAACTGGTTTGTGCCACCCTTAGCAGCAACAACTGCAATCAAGCATTTGCGATAACTGGCAATGAGTCTTTCACATTGCTTTTGAGGAATTTTGGCCCACTCTTTTTTGCAGAATTGTTTTAATTCAGCTATATTGGAGGGTTTCCAAGCATGAACCGCCTTTTTAAGGTCATGCCATAGCATCTCAATTGGATTCAAGTCAAGACTTTCACTAGGCTACTCCAGAACCTTCATTTTTGTTTTTTTAAGCCATTCAGAGGTGGACTTGCTGGTGTATTTTGGATCATTGTCCTGCTGCAGAACCCATGTGTGCTTCAGCTTGAGGTCATGAACTGATGGCCGGACATTCTCCTTCAGGATTATTTGGTAGAGAGCAGAATTTATGGTTCCATCTATCACAATAAGTCGTCCAGGTCCAGAAGCAGCAAAGCAGCCCAAGACCATCACACTACTACCACCATGTTTGACTGTTGGCATGATGCCGTGTTACTTTTATATCAGATGTAATGGGATGCACACCTTCCAAAAAGTTCAACTTTTGTTTCTTCAGTCCACAGAATATTTTCCCAAAAGTCTTGGAGATCATCAAGATGTTTTTTTGGCAAAAGCGAGATGAGCCTTTGTTCTTTTTGGTCAGCAGTGGTTTTTGCCTTGGAACTCTACCATGCATGGCATTTTTGCCCAGTCTCTTTCCTATGTTTGAGTCATGAACACTGACCTTAACTGAGGCAAGTGAGGCCTGCAGTTCTTTAGATGTTGTTCTGGGTTCTTTTGTAACCTGATGGATGAGTTATCGCTGCAGTCTTGGTGTAATTTTTGTAGGCCGGCCACTCCTGGGAAGGTTCACCACTGTTCCATGTTTTCTCCATTTGTGGATAATGGCTCTCACTGTGGTTTGCTGGAGTCCCAAAGCTTTAGAAATGGCTTTGTAATCTTTTCCAGACTGATAGATGTCAATTACTTTGTTTCTCATCTGTTCGGAATTTCTTTATATCGCGGCGTGATGTCTTCCTTTTTGGCTGCTTCACTTTGTTTGACATGTTCTATTTAAGTGATCTCTTGATTCAACAGGTCTGGCAGTAATCAGGCCTGGGTGTGGCTAGTGAAATTGAACTCAGCGTTTCCAAAAATGTGATTAACCACAGTTACTTCATGATTTAACAAGGGAGGCAATTACTTTTTTCGCATAGGGCCATGTAGGTTTGGATATTTCTTTCCTTAATAAATAGAATCATCACTTAAAAGCTGCATTTTATCTTTACTTGGGTTATCTTTGTCTAATATTTAAGTTTGTTTGTTTGATCTGAAACATTTAAGTGTGACAAACATGCAAATAAATAAGAAATCAGGAAGGGGCAAATACTTTTTCATTGCACTGTACATTAGAGTCTTGGATTCCAGTCCTCCTCTTGAGGCTGTCCACCTTCACCACTTGGAATGGATCTGGTTTCAGAGGAGACATCTTGGATCTGGTGGAAGTTGAAATGCCCTTCTAGGTCATGGGGAGGATGATAGTCTCTCTACTGAGAGCTGAGACACAGACTTTATTGGTGTCTGCTCTACCCCAAGAGCCCCACTCCTCCTCCTTTTCCTTTGGCATCCTTGGGTTATAGTCAAGCTACAGGTCTCAAACCTACTACCCCACATAGGAAAGAATTCTCTGAGGAGTCCGGACATACCCCTGCTGATTTGCCAAGGAAGAGGGACATGCAAGAGGTAGCTCATAGCCTTCCTATCAGAGTATAGCACATTAGATACTGACTGCAATAGAGAGGACTCCCCAGTCACCTTCTGAAGTCCACCTGTTTTAGTAAAGAACTGAAACTTTTGTGGCAGAGGGGATCTTGGCCCACCAAGCCACCCTTCCCACTTTGGATGAAGAAGCTGTCTTTGAGAACTATGGCTCAACCCCATATACTTCTTGCGTGGTCCCTCCAGCAGATAAGCTAATTGTTGTGGCAGTAAGGAGGTCATAGCAGAAACCAGGCACATATGAAGTGGTGCCTCAAAAGCCTGACAAAATTCTTAGTCCTCCCAAGGACAGACAGTACTGGGCAAAGTCTTCTCTGATGGATTCCATTGTTCTAGTGGCAGCAACCAAGAAAGAGCTGACCAGTGGTTCTGCCTGTGTCCACCCCTCACCTAATGTGTCTAGGACAATAGATAAAGGAAGTGGACATATGCTTCAGACACCTTAGGGTCATTGAATCAAGTCACCTACAACTCATTTCTAGAGGGATTTGGAACAGTAAGCTTTAACCAGTCTGAAAGCAACCCTGTCATTTGATTCTAGGAAACAATTGGAAGTAGACCCGAATATGATATTCAACATTTTAACCTCTGCATGCACCTCATGCATAAGGTGGCATGAAGGCAGCTGGAGCAGGTATGACCATGAGGTGCCAAGCCTGGCTGTGCCTCTGTGACCTTTTGGACCACTTTAAGGCATCCTTCACCAATAACCCCTTTGCGTGGATCATCAGGATTGATCCATTGGTGAAAGAAAAGATGCGGATGTACAAGAAAGATAGCAAGATGCTGTTGGAATGAAATTTGAAGCCACTCAAAGGTCATATAGTAGGAACCAAAAAGGGACATGATCACACTGGCTCAGGAAGTCCAAGTGCTAGTGGTTTGACTTACCTTCTGACGGGGCAGCCTGAGCAGAGGCAGGAGCAGCATGTAAAACCATGGAAATTATGGGCAATTTTCAGACAGATAACCCCATAATTCCTGAAGGGCTGCTCAAGTGCTTCCCTCTGGAGACATTTGGGGGTCAGTTATGCCTTACCCAACTTCATGGGAGGCCATTGTGTAGGACAAATGGGTCAAAGGGATCATATCCAGAAGTTATTCTATCCCCTTCTTCCTAACTCTCCCCAAACCAAAACAACTGCAGGTGGATGTACCACTGAATCAAGTAAGAATGGCAGCGAAAGAAATCATCTTTTTGCTCCACAAAAGAGCCATCAGTAGGTGCCACCAGACTAGAATAGGTCAGGGTTTTCTTTAAGATTCTTTTTGGCTGTAAAGAAAAAAACAGGACCCCAGGCCCATATTGGCCATCAACCACCTAAACAAATATGTCAGGAAACCCAGATGTTCTTCGTGTTTCACTTTTGCAGTCCTGACTTTTGGGATTTCCAACCATGGAAGCCCTTGGCAGCCCAACTACCACAAAAAAATCTCTCTCCTCCTACAGTCTGTGGACGCCTTGACTGGCATTAGTATACTCTGGTATAAGGGGAGTCAGCAAACCTCATGATCTCAGCTTTTTCTTGCAGTTGGAGCCTGAAGCAGGGCTTCAGTCAGGGCATCAGTCAGTCTACACCAAAGAGAAAACTTCAGAAAGCTAAGTATCCCGTTGCGGAACCCTTTCGAAATTTTTTTTTTAACATGTGTCAGAGAAAACCAATAATTATCGCCATTGTAGTAAACAGATTCCATACCAAGACTTGCATTCTTTTTGTGTAACTTGGGCTCAGATTATAATATTCCCAGCTGTCATTTCTGTGCCCAATTCAGTTATAGAACTATGAGATGTAGGGCCTAGATTTTAGCTAGGCATCTTCGAGAAGTGTCAGGTAGACTGCATGTTATGGCATCCACCAGTCATTCCAAAGCCGATTTACCTTAGCATAAGTGGGGGAAGGGAAAATGCCCCAGGCTTAGGGCCTCTGATGACACCCTCTTTGGCCAGTCCTTCCAGGCTTATTATCACTGAAGAAGGTCAAGTGCTTTCAGAGCCCCCCTTCTGCTACTGAGGTGGTGACGCAGGCCTCTGTTGAGACCTTTTCAGAGACTGATAAGCCATCGGGTCACTCGATATCTGTCCAAGCCGTAGGACTCAGTTTGTCAGTTGGGTCCGGGACTGCTCTGCAGGTCTTTGTGTCTGACAACCACAGCACAACTGATGTTGAGTGGTGCCAGACCTTGATTTTGACCATTCTTCTGAGGGAGATGGGCGTCCGTTCTTCGGATGTCGCCAGGCATAAACCAAGAGCTGCTAGGGAAAGTGGCTTCCTGTCAGCCCCAACCAAGGCCTACCAGCTCCCACTCACAGGTTTATCAGCAGGACTTTGTGAGATTGGCAGAGGACCTTATTTCCATTGTTAGAGGCAGCCAACACCCTTCTGAATCCTACCTAGGAAAAATAGAGATTCCCACCCAGAAGTCTTTTCAGATCCCTTTGAATCAGATGAGGATTCTGACCTGGAGGATTCTGTTTTTGAAAAAGGCCCCTCCATAGCATTCTTTGAAGACTCGGACTCTGAGGATAATCATGCTTCTGCTTCCTCTCCTGGGAATTTATGTTATGGGAAAACATTGCACACCTTGAAGGAATAGTTCCAGTAGGAAGCCCAGGATTATCCTCAGTCCATGAAAAGAATGAGGGAATTTGTCAACCTCCTGGAACTTAACCCCTTGCCATCCCTCTTATTTTGGAGGTTGTGGATCACCTCTTTCTGGACTCTTCCATGAAGCCAGACTCCCTCCCTCCTGCCCCTAGGAAACCTGACAGATTTTAAAGGGGTTTGGATTCTCATATGCATCTCTTAAGAAATCCTGCACTGACCCCCAAATGAGCCAGAACTAGCTCCTCCAGAAATCCTTTGCCCACAGTTAGAAAGCAGGGCCCTAGATAGATTTGACAAAAAAGCTTACACTTCCGCCACCTTATCTTTGAGGGCATTAAACTGCCAGTTTGACATAAGATACCAGGAGACTTTACTGGATCAGATGAGACAGAAGCTTAACAACGGGCTCTCTAAGGACCTTTGCAATTCCAGCTGCCAGGTAGTAAAACATTCCCTCCAGTGTGGGTATGACGCTGTGGAAGCTGCCAGCAAGGCTGCAGCTACAGGCTCTGTTGTTGGGAGACGTGCATGGCTGAGGGAACAGTCCCTCCCAGAGCACATCAACTCAAATGTCTTGGGATACCCCCTTGGACAAGGAATTCCTCTTTGGCCCCAAAGCAGAAGCTGCCCTCATACAAATGGAAGACAAGGTCACATATGCAGGCTGCTAAAGATTTTCTGCAGGTGTAGCCTCCTTGTTTCAGTAGAAACTATCCTTCTAAGCATTGGTCCTTTCCCTCCCATTCTAGGCAAAGGGAGTCATGTAGGCCATACCTGTAAACTTTCCAGATTTTTGCCTCATATTTTTTGGTCTGTTCCTCAAACAACTTGTGGTTTTTTGGATTTTTTGTGGCCAATCAGTGAACACTGAATTCACTGTATAATAGGCATTTGAGTTTTAGACATCATATCCTTCAGAAAATGCGTGTTAAAACATGACCTTTTATTCTAACAACCTTTTAAGTTTATAATTGCAATCTTTAAAATGTGCCCCTATTTTTGGGGCTTTGTCTCCCCCTCCCATTATTTTGGCTTTGTCCAGATTTTTTGTGCTGAGAGGTTGAGGGCTATGACGTAGGGAAAGGAGCCAGAGGCAGCACCAAAGAACCAGGCAGTGGCACTCAGAAACCTCTACACCAGGAAGTTCCAGATCACAGGCCTCCGGCAGGGAACAATCATGACTCTTCCCTGATGGTTCTCTTTCCCTTACCCCACCTCCCTCTCCCAGACTTGGAGGAAAGCTAGCATTTTTACAGGAGAATTGGTCCTCATAACTTCAGACCAGTGGGTTTGTTTGTGTCTTTCGGCTTTTCCCAGTTAGGGGTCGCCACAGCGGAACTCCGGTCCGTTATTGATTGGCAGTTGATTTTTCCATACCGGCTTGCCAGGCCTGACACACAACATTCAACGAAGGTACGCCCATTCACGCATGTCTCCAAGCAGAAGACTCTCTAGCTGAGAATCGAACCGGAGAGTGTCTAACTGTGAGGCGACAACACTACCGCAGCACCACCACCAATATTTCAAGGGGTTACAAACTGAAGTTCAAGCAGCCCTGGAGGACATCAAACTTCCCAGATATTTCACCAAACCAAAGGGCAGAGTCTCTTTCCCAAATAGAGATGCTACATGCTCAGGGCTCTGTGGAAATGGTACCAGAACACCAAAAAGGAAAGGGTTTCTACTCCAGACTCTTTCTGGCATGGTGGCCTATAATGGGCTTGTCAGCCCTCAACCAATTCCTATACGTCCCAAGATGTTGACCCTTCAAAAACTCTTGCCTATGATTTCTCCAAAGGCCTTCATGGTTACCCTAGATCTAAAGGACGCATACCTGCATATTCCCATAGAGGAATCGTACAGAAGTTTTTTGAGCTTCAGAGCAGGTACCAGGCACTATCAATTTTGTGCTCTGCCCTTTGACTTATCTGCTACTTACAGTGTCTTCACAAAATGCTTAACCCCTTTAATTGCCTTCTGCAGAACCAAGGGGGTGCAGATTTATCCTTATCTGGACGATTGCCTCATTTGGCTACAAGCTTGACAAAACTCCACTCCGACTTAATGTTCACCCAGGACCTCTTAACCTCCTTGGGGTTCACCATAAATCATCAAACATCCCACCCAGACACAAAATCAGAATTGTGTTCTTAGGGGCCTTACTAGATTCCACAGGCCAAAAGGCTTTCTTGCCTCCATACAAGGTCTCCTCCTTGACTCTGTTTTTTGAAAGAATCATGAGTGGGAACTTTCTCATGGCCAGAGAGCACCTCAGGGCTCTGGTGCATGGCCTCTTGCATCCTAATGATTTCCTTGATCAAGTTACATGAGGAAACTCCAGTGGTACCTCAAGAATGTGTGATCCAGCATGCACAACTACTCTCAGCCAAGATCAAACTGATTCCTTGCTTCAAGGAGAAATTGCATGGTGGGCTATGGCTTGCTCGCTCACTCCAGATCTTCCCTTCCAGGAACCAATACTGACCACAGACACCTCAAAGGTAGCCTTCAGAGAGAAATGGAAACCAGGGGTGCTACTGGTGAAAATAGACAATGCCACAGTCATGTGGTTCATAAACAAGTGGGGGGGGGGGTCTCACTCCTTCCCTCTCTATTGCCTAGCAATGGATGTTTGGGAAACAGCACACTCAGTGGGGTTATACCTTTTGGCACAATACCTGTCAAGTGTGCACAATCAACTAGCAGACTACTTCAGCAGAAATCTGTCAGACCCCCACAAGTGGCAACTGCATCAATAAACCTTTCTCAGCATAGCCAAGTAATGAGAAATGCCTCCAATAGACCTTTTCACTACCAGGGAGACTACTCAATTGAAAACTTTTTGCCCCAGGGACAAAACAAATTTAGCCTGGAAGACAGATGCGTTCTCATTCCCATGCCAGGTCTCTTCATCTATGCCTTCCCTCCAATCCCTCTACTCCCCAGTGTGCTCTTAAAGATAAATGGAAGAGGGGCCAAGGGTGACGCTTACAGCCCCCAGACTGGCCCAGGCAGCATTGGTACCATGTGCTGCTCAGCTTAACCAGTGCAAAACCATGGCAGCTGCCACAGAGATTAGATGATCTGACACAAAACATGGGAAACATTGTGCACCTCAACCTACGGACTCTCAAATTATCAGCATGAAGGATTCCTTAACATATTGCAGGGATCCTATCCTGGGCAAACAGGTTCCAGACATCGTTAGAGAAGCAAGAAGGCCTAGCACAAGGAAATCTTATTTGGCTAAATGGAAGAGATTCTCCCTCTGGTGTGGGCAACATGCTCAGAATTCCCATATAGCCAAGACAGTCATTCTGTCTTATCTGGCACGTCTCTGTGACAAAGGCCTGTCTTATTCTTCCATAAAAAATCATGCCTCGGCTATCTAAGCCCACATTCCAGCCCAATCCCCTGTCTTTTCTCACCCTCTTATGAAACAGTTTTTTTAAGCGGGGTGATCCACATCAGGCCACCCAGAAGGCCTCTGACCTCCACTCTGTGACCGTAATTTTGTTCTGGAAAAACTTACTCTTTCACCATTTGAACCAGCTGTCTCTGCTGACTTAGCTAACAAGAAGGTAGGCTTCAATGTCAAAAAATCTATCACTTCGCTAGAAGGGTTTCTGGCAGTGGAACCTTTTCTCATCTTCCATCCAGACAGTCTTTCTGAGGACTAACCCCTCCTTTATGCCCAAGGTGGTGATAGACACCTCTCTAAATCAAGCCATACATTTGCCTACCTTCTTCCTCAAACCACAAAACAAAAGGGAAATAATTCTTCTTTCCTCAGATGTGCATAGGCAACTCTGTTACTGTCTGGACAGAACAAAAACTTTGAGGAAATCAGACCAGCTATTTGTGCCCTTTGCCACCAGTTCTGAAGAGAAACCAGTTACCAAACAGACCATTTATAAATGGGTCTCTGTGTATCTCCTATTACAGCCATCATATTAAAAAGCTACCTGATGTTATCAGGATACACACACTACTAGGGCAACTACTTTCTTCTTAAAGGGGTACCCACCAAGGACATCCTGGAGGCTGCTACTTGGTCTTCAGTGCATGCATACCTTCACCAAACACTACCATCTATCAGCCTTCTCCAAGTCCAGAGCAGGATTTGCCACTGCCATCCTGCAGGGCATCCTTTCCTCTCCTTAATTAATCCTTCTTCCACCCTTCTTCACAGTTTTGAGAATCCTCCCACAGGTCAGGACTGCAACAGTGAAATACGAAAAGCATAGTGCAGTTGTGTATACTTGCCATAAATGTAGATGTTGAGTGTATTCACTGTTGCAGTATTCTTTCTCTCCCTCCTTCCCCCTAACATACAGGGTAGGCTTGAACAAGCTGCTTCTTTAGTCAAGGGGTCCCACCTCTCGGCTCTTTCCCTGCTTAAATTCTCTGTCAAAAACCCTTGACTTTAACTTCCATCTAAGAGGGCTCCTACCTTCAGGAGGCTTGAAAAAACTGAGATCATATACGCATGTCAAGCTCCATTTGAGTAACTCGCATGCATGGCCTCAACCTGGTCTGTGACATCAATAGGACTTGTTGTCGGGACAGGTTTGTGCCCCAGAAACTCCCCCATCTGTGGAATAGACTCCCTTTCCACGTCAAGCAGGGTACCTCTGTACCCCCTTTTTAAGTGCAATCTGGATAACTGGATGGGCAACAGAAAATACATCCCTGGGATTCCACCCCCATGTCCCTGCCGGACAGGGGTGTCTGGTGATGACTTGTCTAAACATGAGCTAAACTCTTGGCTAGGCTTATAAGGGCCTCAGGACCAATAGCCTAGCAACTTCCTATGATCATGACGTCAGCTGACTCCTCTTATACCTGAGCTTACTGATGTTGGTAAGAGCGTCCACTGGCTATAGGAGGAGGGAGATTTTTCTCTGGTAGTCAGGCTGGCCAAGGGCTTCCTCAGCATGAAATTCTACATGTCAGAACTGCAACAGTGAATACACTTGAACATCTACATTTATGGTAAGTATACACAACCATACTTTGAGTGGTCATGGTGCAGTTGATATTGCCTGGTCTCAGAGAAGATGATTCGATCTGCTCTGTGGATCTCCAGGACAGTTTCTTGCTGGCTGTATGTAAAGGTAGGCTTCTCTCAGGGAACCAGATGTTCTTCGTGTTTCACTGTTGCAGTCATCACACTTGGGTAGCCCTCAGTCGGCCCGAATACCTGAGACTTAGTATTTCTGCATCGGTTACTGTCGCTCCAGGACTGCCGTCAGTGGTATAAAAACAGCCGGTCGACGCAGTTACATCAGTCTTTCTTGCCGAAGAGCCCAAAACAGAAGCAGTTCGCACGAGTGCTGGTCGGCCGCTACCAGAGTTTTTGTTTCCGAATTGAATCATCCTGAAGTCTTCTAAATCTAAGTACCCCATTGGGGATCCTTTTTTTTCTTGCTCTAACCGATGTCAGAAAAAGTTAACAATTGTCTCACCTGTGGAAAGCAAATACCACACCGAGATTTCCATTCTTACTGCGTCACCTGTTTAGGGCCAGACCACGACGTACTTCAATGTCGATTTTGTGCTTTGTTCAATGCCCAAACTATTCATAGTCAGGCCCTTATTGTCGCTAAATACTTTTGCTCTTGATCTCTGTATTCCGAAATGGCTTTGGTAAGCCATCCGACTACTGATCTTCCAAAAAAAAAATAAGGATTAAGACAGAGACAGACTGCACAGGTCCAAAACTGCCAATGACGCTTCCGTTAAAGTAGTCGCCAGTACTCAGTGAGGTGCTTTTGCAGCCCCTGGTGCCTGCTACGATGGAGTCACAGGCTGCTATCGAGACCCGTTTGGAATCCAGTATGCCCAAGACTCTTCTTTGATTACGGAACCTGCGTATGTCCCGCTGTGCAGGTACCGGCTTCCAAGGAAGATCTTCACACTACCAATATTCGACACAAAACAACTTCTTTCGTGTCTTCAGTTCTGTCTAAAACTATCAAGTTTCAAAGGCCAAGAGTACGAGCTAAAAAATGACAACCCAATCTCAAGCACCTACTTCCTTGCCACAACATCAAATGCTTAAAATGGCAGAAGACCTGATCATGCTGATTAGGGAAAGCCAGCCTTCCCCTGCTAAGAGAAAAAGATCTGTCCCCAGCAGGTCTAACAGACCAAGAGTCTGACTACTCTGAGGTTTCTGAATATGACGACATGCCTTTATCTGCTTATGAGGATTCAGATGCAGAGGAATCCATTCCCTCCGTTTCCGCTCCAGAGGATTTTTCTTTTGGTGAAACCCTACATAATTTGAGAGCACTTCCACTGGGAATGCCAAGACTATCCTCAGTCCAAAAAGAGACTCGGAGAATTTTTAGATTTGCCACAACATAGACTTTTAGCAATACCTACAGTTCTGGATGATGTGGATGATGTCTTTATGGAATCCAGTCTAACTCCTGATACTTTACCCCTTGCTCCAAGGAAACAAGACAGATACTACAGAGTCCCTGACTCTCACAAATTTCTTTTCAAAAATCCTACTGCTGACCCAGAGGTCATTTCACAGGGGCCTAAAGGTATAAAAGCAACTACTGCTAAGAATCCCACCCCTTCGGACAGGGATTCCAGAGCTTTAGACAGATGGGGTAAAAAAGTATGCACCTCTGCAGCTCTCGTAGTTAGGGCATTGAATTGCCAGATGTTCATCGTGTTACACTGCTGCAGTCATTACACTTGGGTTATCCTGCCGTCAGGCAGTTCCCCAGTCGGCCTGAGTTCCAAAGTCTTGGTCCGGCGTCGGTTGCTGTCGCCTCCTCCCTGACGTCAGTGTGACAGGGGTATATAAGATGCAGCTGATGCCATTTTCTCCAGTCTTTCTTGCCACGTGGTGCCCGAAGAAAAAGCAGTTCGCAAGTGCCGGTTGGCCGTCTCCAGAACCGAAGTCTTCTACAAAGCTAAGTACCCCGTTGGGGAAACTTTTTTTCTTGCCACAGACCGATGTCAGTAAAGGTTAATAACTGTATTTCTTGTGGGAAACAAATATCTCATAAGGATTTCCATTCCTATTGTAGCCCATGCTTAGGCCCAGACCACGACGTCACTGGTTGTCGGTTTTGTGCTAGGTTTACAAGCGCACTATTAAACGTCGGTTTGATTTTGCCCAACATTATTTTGGTAGAAAATTCAATTATACCATGCCGTCGGAACTTCCGATGACCGGAATACATAAAAAGCGCAAAGACAAGGATAGGCATCCGAGGCCTAAAACTGATGATGAAGCCTCTTCTAGGCCAGTCACCAGTTCTCCGGTTTTCAGCGAGGCGCCTTCGCAGCCCCTGATGACCGCTTCTGTAGAACCACAGGCCGCCTCTGACTCCCACGTGGAGATGGCTGGGCCTTTAGACGCACAAGTTATTCAGCCTACTGAGACTAACCTTTCAGAGGGATCTGGAGTAGCTGAGCAAAACCCACAGCTTCAGAGGGTGTCTTCAGACCTATTCAGTTAAGCATTAAACCCTCAGCTAAGTCTAAGCCTCCTTTTAAAATCAAAGAAACAAATGCAGCATTCTCCAGGACAGGCCTCTATGCCTAAGAAACATGCTCAAAATGGCCAAAGGCCTAGTCACTCTGATCAGGGGGTCCCATCCCCCTCCTGATAAAAGGCCTAGACAGGACGCAGACTATGACTCATCCGACCAGATGTCCATCTCTTCTGATTCATCCTCAGACCTAGGATACTCTTTACCCCCTTATGAGGATTCTGATGCTGAGGAATCAATTCCATCAGCCTCACCGCCTGAGGACTACTCCTCCGGGGAAACCCTACATACCATGAGGGAGCATTTCCACTGGGAAGGCCAGGATTACTCAGAATCCAAGAAAAGGCTCAGAGACTTCCTTTTATTACCTCAACACAGACCCCTTGCTATTCCACCAGTGTTAGACATTGTGGATGATGTGTATACTGAATCCAGCTTAAATCCTGATTCCCTTACCTCCAACCCCTGTTAAACCTGACAGATACTACAGAGTCCCTGACTCACATAAATTTCTGTATAAAAGCCCTGTAGCTGACCCTGAAACTATTTCTCTGGGACCCAAAGGAGTTAAGGCCTCATCAGCCAAGAATCCAGTCCCCTCTGACAGAGATTCCAGAGCATTAGACAGATGGGGAAAGAAAGTATATATGTCTGCAACTTTAGCGATGAGAGCCTTAAATTGCCAGTTTCACATGCTAAAATATCAGCAATTTTTACTGCCTCAGTTAAAACAGAAAATGCTTCCAGAATCGGATCCTCCTAATTTTAAAGAGATGCAGGATTTATTGCATGCAGCTGAACAAGTGGGAAAGCATACTTTGCAATGTGGTTTTGATTCTCTAGAGGCCTTCTGCAGAGCAGCAGTTACAGGCTCTGTCGTTAGAAGACATGCTTGGTTAAAAGAACATACGTTACCAGATCATGTTAAAGCAAAATTATTGGATGCACCTTTGCAGCAGGATGTGTTATTTGGAGTTAAGGCAGAAGAGGTATTAAAGAAAATGGAGGATAAGGCAAAATGTTTGCAAACGGTGAAGGATTTCTTACAGGTTCAGCCTCCTAGATTTAGCAGAAACTGGCCAACTAAGAATTGGTCCTTTCCAGTTACAGACAGACCTCAGAGGGGAAGATACAGACGTCCAAGAGGTAGAGGTCAAACACAAGGTCCTTATAGGCCTTGACAATGTGTTGCATCAGGCCAGAAAGAAGGGGAAGACAGGCCCCAACCATATAAAAAGCAGCTCCAATGACTTCCCACTACAGATGCCAAACAAATCCCTCTTGGCAGCCCCCTTGGGAGGAAAACTGGCACTCTTCTACCACAATTGGCAAATGATCACCTAAGACAAATGGGTTCTCAATATTGTATTTCAAAGTTACAGGTTCCACTTTCACACACTGCCAAGGTTAAAAGGAATGCCAAATCTGCCACCAAATCAATGGGCAGAGGCTCAAAAACAAATTACAGCACTCATGGATATGACAGCTATTCAAAAGGTACCATCACAGGAGCAAGGACAAGAATTTTACTCAAGACTCTGGTGCCCAAAAAGGGCAAAGCCTGGAGGCCCATTCTGGATCTTTCATCTCTAAACACTTACCTGGATGTTCCGAAATTCAAAATGTTGACATTACAGCAGCTTCTTCCCATGCTGGACAAGAAAGCTTGGCTCGTGACTTTGGACCTCAAGGAGGCATACCTGCATGTCCCTGTCAGACAAAACTGCAGAAGATACCTCAGATTCATAGCTGATTCAATGCACTACCAATTCTCTGCACTGCCCTTTGGCTTATCTACTGCGCCCAGGGTCTTCACAAAGTGCCTGGCACCAGTAATTGCATTTTGCAGACAGAAAGGAATTCAAATTTATCCATACCTGGACGGCTGCCTGATTCAAGCAGAGAGCATGGACATTCTTCTAAAGCATCTGGCGTTTGTAAAAAAATTACTAAGTTGCCTGGGGTACACAGTAAACGAAAATAAATCAAAACTAGTGCCCTCACAAGAGATTATATTCCAGGGTGCCAGCTTGAACACAACGGCCCAGATGGCTTATCTCATGCCAGATAATCAAAGACAACTAACTCAATACTTTCAATTGATGGCAACAAAGACCCAACTCCCTGCAAGAAAAATTCTGCACGCCTTGGGTTACATGGCATCCTGCATACTACTAATTCCATATGCCAAACTGCATATGAGGAAACTACAATGGTACCTAAAGAATGTATGGTCTCAACACTGTCAAAGTTTGGCAACAGTTATTCCACTAATCCCTTGCCTTCAACAGGAGTTTCAATGGTGGGCTCAAGCTTGTCACCTCAACAAGGGACAGCCTTTTACACAACCCACAGCCAGGCAAACACTGACGACAAATGCATTGGATTATGCCTGGGGAGCACACATGGCAGGCAAATGTATTCATAGCACGTGGCCTGCAGAACAAAGGCATCTTCACATCAATCAAAAAGAGATGCTAGCTGTACAAAATGCCCTTATAGCTTTCAAGGACCTGCTGCATCCAGTACAACTACTGATAAAGACAGACAACACCACAGTTATGTGGTACATAAACAAGCAAGGGGGCACTCACTCCTACCCCGTATGCAGACAAGCCATGACCTTGTGGAACACAGCTATAAACCTTCAAGTTCATCTGCAAGCACAATTCCTGCCAGGAGAGAAAAACACACTGGCAGACGACTTAAAGCAGAAACATCATGGATCCCCACAAATGGGAATTGAATCCACAAATATTCAAAATGATAAAACAGAAATGGTGGAGCCCGGACATAGATCTGTTTGCATCCCCAATAAACTGCCAGCTACAAAAATTCTGCACAAGGGGTTACCATCCACAAGCATGGAAAGTGGACGCCCTCTCATTCAGCTGGGAGAACCTACAAGTATATGCTTTCCCACCACTACCTCTCCTGCCAAAGGTACTCATAAAAACCAGGCAAGAAGAGCCAAAGATGATCCCTGGTTGCACCAGACTGGCCACGCCAGCACTGATACCCAATCTTAAGGAGCTTAGCACAAAAAACACCCTGGATTTTGCCTCAAATCCCACATCTGCCGACTCAGCACAACAATCAAATACTACACAGCCAGCTAAAGACCTTAACCTAGCTGCATGGAAGATTCCTTAGTCAAGCAAGCAATGACTCTCTCCAAAGCTGTTATGGATGTCATTCTGGAGGCCAGAAGGCCTAGTACCAGGAAAGCCTATTCGGATAAATGGAAGAGATTCTGTGCCTGGAACCAAGCTCACGGCCGTACCCTCTTGTCCCAAACATTCCTCAGATACTACAATACTTAACTGAGATGCTGGACAAAGGCCTCTCCTTCAAGATCCACGCCTCTGCCATCTCTGCTCATTACAACATGGATCCACCAATTTTCCCTAATCATCTGTTAAAACAGTACCTCAGAGGGTCTAAAAACATAAGACCGCCCCGTAGAGCACCTACCCCAACTTTGGACCTCAACTTTTTTTGGAAAAACTAACTTTACCTCCTTTTGAGCTAGCTAACACAGCAGAATTATAATATATCTCTTGGAAAACTGCTCTTCTCCTGGCAATAACATCAGCACGAAGAGTTTTAGAATTACAGGCACTAATGGCAATGGAACCTTTCCTCATTTTCCACCAGGTCTTTAAGAACTAACCCTACGTTTATGCCAAAGGTGGTATCCAGTGTGGCTCTAAACCAAACTATTCACCTGCCAACTTTTTATCCTAAACCACAGAATAAAGGGGGAGAGACTACTGCACTCTTTGGACATTCACAGGCAGTTACGCTTCTACTTGGACAAAACCAAAATTTTCAGAAAATCTGAACAATTATTGGTAGCATATGCTGCAGGAGCACAGGGAAAAGCCATTTCAAAACAGACTATTTCAAAATGGATAGGACATTGTATACGTTTCTGCTACACATACCATGGGAAACCTGTACCTAACAGCATTAGATCTCACTCCACCAGGGCAACAGCCACTTAAACTGCCTACCTCAGGGGAGTACCTACTAAGGATATTTTGGAAGCAGCAACTTGGAGTTCTGTACATACCTTCACCAAACATTACCATCTGCCGCTATACTCTAAATCCAGAGCTGGCTTCACCACTGCAGTGCTGCAGGGCCTTATAGCCACCCCTAATGCCTTATAGAACCAGCCACCCTACCTCAGCTTTGGGATTCTACCCAAGTGTAATGACTGCAGCAGTGTAACACGAACATAGTACAGTTTTGTACCTACCATAAATGTAGATGTTCGAGTGTATACACTGCTGCAGTCCAGGTTACCCTCCCTCCTTCCCCTCTTACTGGCTGGTACGTACCTATGTCTTCTACCCTTACTACCTTTGGGGAGTATTTGCTGGTAGCTGTAAGTTGTTTTTTGCTTTTCTTATGTATGTTTTATTAGCAATTGGAATTGTCTACCTATTTGGAGGCACCTGACATCTGGGGCAAGAAAAACTAAAGAAAATGGCGTTGGCTGCATCTTATATACCCCTGTCGCATTGACGTCGGGGAGGAGGCGACAGCAACCGATGCCGGACCAAGACTTTGGAACTCAGGCCGATTGGGGAACCACCTGACGGCAGGATAACCCAAGTGTAATGACTGCAGCAGTGTATACACTCGAACATCTACATTTATGGTAGGTACAAAACTGTACTTTTCACATGCTGAAATACCAGCAACATATTATGGAACTTATTAAGCAAAAATTATCTACCTTTACAGACTGTGAAGAAAATAGAGAGTTACAAGACCTTATGCATTCTGCAAGCCAAGTCAGTAAGCATACTTTGCAATGTGGCTTTGATGCCCTAGAAGCATCTTGCAGGGCAGCAGTCACTGGTTCTGTACTGAGAAGGCATGCTTGGCTTAAGGAACAGACTTGCCAGACCATGTCAAATCAAAATTACTAGACGCTCTGAACAAGAACAATCTGTTTGGCACCAAAGCAGAAGAGGTTCTAAAAAAGATGGAAGAGAAAGCTAAATCTATGCAGACAGTCAAAGATTTTTTGCAAGTGCAGCCTCGTAGATTCAGTAGGCATTGCCCCTCGAAACATTGGCCCTTTCCAGCCCCTCAATGCCATCTGAGACTAGTCCCAGGGGAAACAAACGCCCCAGATTACAGTCTCTGGGTATGCAGAGATCTAAGCAATGGAGTGCCTCCAGTTCAAAAACAGGGAGTGCTAAGCCACCCCCTTATGGAAATAATTCACAATGACTTCTCAACTCCACTCCTCACCTCTGCCCAACTATTTGTGCCCCTAGGAGGAAAACTTACCCATCATGCAAAAAATTGGACCTCCATCACTAAAGACCGATGGGTCCACAACATTGTATCCCAGGGTACAAATTTTGCTTCCACTCACTGCCAACCCCAAAAGGGTTCTCAGACCTTCCTCCAAGCCAATGGGCAGAGGCACAAAACCAAGTTCAATCCCTGCTCCCTATAAGGGCAATTCATCCTGTTCCTGCAGAACAGGTAGGTCAGGGGTTCTATTCCAGACTTTTCCTGGTACCCAGAAAAGAGGTCACTTTGCACCCAATCCTAGAGCTTTCCAATCTAAACCCCTTCCTGATGGTACCAAAATTAAAAATGCTCACCCTTCAGCAGCTTCTTCCTATGCTGTCCAAAAATGCCTGGTTAGCCACCCTAGACCTAAAAGAAGCCTATCTGCACATCCCTATCAGGGACTTATGCAGAAAATACTTACGTTTCAGGGCAGGATCTATGCATTATCAGTTATCTGTACTTCCCTTTGGCTTATGCACTGCACCCTGAGTATTCACAAAATGCCTGGCTCCAGTCATTGCCTATTGCAGACAGAGAAAAATTCAAATTTACCTATACTTGGACGATTGCCTGATTCAGGCATGCAGTCAGGAAAAGCTGTTGCAGCACCTGACATTAAACCTTCTAACCTCCCTGGGGTGCACTATCAACGAAAAGAAATCAAAGTTAGCCCCCAGTCAAAAACTTGTATTCCTGGGAGCAAGCTTGGGCACAGCATCCCAGATGGCATTCCTTACTCCAGAAAAACAAGCCTGACAGGCTACTTCACTCAAATGGCCACTACAACCCAGCTATCTGCAAGGAAAATCCTGCAGGCCCTAGGTTCATGGCCTCTTGCATTCTACTAATTCCATATGCCAGACTGCATATGAGGAAACTTCAGTGGTACTTAAAAAGTCTTTGGTGCCAAACATTCTGAGGACCTGGAAACTGTCATACCTATCATACCTTGTCTAAGGGCAGAGTTTCTTTGGTGGGCAGCAGCATGAAACCATAACAAGGGACTTGCCTTCACTCAACCCCATGCTGCCCAGACCCTAACCACAGACACATCAGACTATGCCGGGGGGGCACACCTGGATGACAAGTGCATTCGGGGCCATAGGACTCAAGTCAAATTCATCTGCACATCAACCAAAAAGAGATGTTAGCTGTTCAGCATGCTCTGACAGCTTTCAAATCCCTACTCTCTCACCAGGATGCCTGCTAATAAAACCAGACAACACCACAGTTATGTGGTACATTAGCAAGTAGGGTGAAGGCACTCTTACCCACTCTGCAGACTAGTCATGGCCTTGTGGAACACAGCCTTGGACATGCATATTCATCTGCAAGCTCAATTCCTGCCAGGCAAACAAAACTCTGGCAGACGACTTAAGAAGAAATCTCCTAGACCCACACGAGTGGCAATTAGAACCTAGCACCTTCAGCCTTCTAATACAGCAATGGGGGACTCCAGAGGTGGACCTCTTTGCCTCTCCCTGCAATCACCAGCTCACCAAAGTCTGCACCAGGACACCTTCCAGCAGGTCCTGGAAAGTGGATGCCCTTTCCTTCCAGTGGAAAAACCTCTCAATCTATGCATTCCCCCCCTCTGCCTCTTCTCTCAAGAATATTACTCAAGATAAGACAGGACAGACCAAGGGCAATCCTGATTGCCCCAGACTGGCCACACCAGCACTGGTATCCACTACTGGGCAGCCTGCCAGTGGTGCCACCCTGGCACCTACCCCAGATCCCAACCCTCCTCATTCAGCAGGGGGGACAGATTTTGCATCTGCAACTGCAAACCCTGAATCTTGCCTGGCTTATTCCTTGAATTCTCCCCCAGTGACCAGCCTAAACAAGCAGGTACAGGACGCAATTCTTGAAGCCAGAAGACCCAGTACAATGAAATCCTATGCTGATAAGTGGAAAAGGTATTGTTCCTGGATTCAATCTAAAGAAGAGGACACAGCACTGCCCTCCTTACCTAAAATCCTGGACTACCTAGCAGATCTACTCCACAAAGGCCTATCCTTCTCTTCCATTAAGGTCCATGCCTCTGCCATCTCGGCTCATTTGCAACACTGAGCCACCTCACTTCTCTCACCCTCTCATCAAACAGTTACTGAGAGGGGCAAACTACTGGGCCACCAAAGAGAACACCCACCCCTGCTTGGGGCCTTAGCTTTGTACTGGAAAAGCTCACGCTACCCCCCTTTGAGCCTGCAGCGTCAGCAGTTAAAATTCCTTTCTTGGAAAACAGCCTTGCTTTTAGCCATCACTTCAGCTAAAAGAGTGTCTGAGCTACAAGCACTTATGGCTGTGGAACCTTTCCGTATTTTTCATGCTGACAGGGTCTCCCTCAGGACTAACCCTTCTATTCCTAAAGTGGTGTTCAGTGTGGCTCTCAACCAATCTATCCATTTGCCAACCTTCTTCCCTAATCCTCAAAATAAAGGGGAAAGGATCCTGCACTCCTTGGATGTGCACAGATAGCTCAGATTCTACCTTGATAGGACTAAGCCCTTCAGGAAATCTGACCAATTACTAGTCAGTTTTGCACCGGGGCAGAGGGCAAGGCCATTTCAAAACAAACAATTTCCAAATGGATAGCACACTGTATCCATTTCTTCTACAAGCACCATGGAAAACCAACCCCTCAGGGGGTCAGAACACATTCCACTAAGGCAACTTCTACCTCTGTGGCATTCCTCAGGGGAGTCCCTACCAGGGACATTCTGGAAGCTGCTACTTGGAGATCCGCACACACCTTCACCAAGCATTACCACCTGCCTATGTTTTCCAAATCCAGGGCAGGTTTTGCAACAGCAGCCCTGCAGGGCATACTAGCCAGCCCCAATTCTTCTTGACTGCCTCCACCCATTCTTCAACTTTGAGAATCAACCTAAGTGTGATGACTGCAACAGTGAAACATTAAGAACATAGTATAGTTGTGTACACTTACCATAAATGCAGATGTTCGAGTGTATTCACTGTTGCAGTCCTGGTTTCCCACACTCCAGCCTCTTTGTCTCTCTCTTTCTCCCCTCTCTATGTTTATTGAGCACCCCTTACCAGGGCTATTGGTATTTAGTTTTTACTGGAGGTGTTTTTCCCACCATAACTTAGCTCCCTATTTGGGAGGCTCCTGGCATGTGGGGCAAGAAAAACTGATGTAATGGTGTCGCGTCTGCTGCCTGTTTTTATACCGACACAGAAATACTTAGCCTCTGGTATTCGGGCCGACTGAGTGCTACCTGCAGGCAGATAACCTAAGTGTGATGACTGCAACAGTGAATACACTCAAACATTTACATTTATGGTAAGTGTACACAACTGTACTTTATTTTTAATTACATGCCCTGCCTTTTGGTCTCACAACTCCCAGAGTATCTACAAAATGCATGGCTGTAGTAGTGGATCATCTATGACTACAGGGATTCAGAATTTTCCTGTACCTAGATGACTGGCTCCTGGCTGCTGGAGAGTCCCATGGTGGAATCTGTCTTATAATCCAGGAACGTAGAAAATTCTTTTCATAGGGTGCTACTTGGACGCAACAAAACTCATAGTTGCTCTACCAGTGGACAGAATTCAGATCTTGATTTAGGCAGTGCTAACTACTCTTCAGGCAGCTTCTCCAACTGCTGCTGTAGTTCTCATGGTTATGGGGCTAATGGCAGTTGTCAATACTAATGGTTCAGTTAGCACATTACCACATGAGAATACTACAATGGCTAGTGTATGGGTTTCTTCTTCTACATCCTCTCTCCAAACCAATTATAACAAAAATATGAAGGAAACATGCAGTGGTAGCTAGACTCCCCTGTTATCCACTCCAGCAGCCCTTTGTTCAACCTCCTTCAGTAGTAGTAGTGGTGGTGGTGAATACAGATGCCTGCTCTCTAGGGCGGGAGATGGTCAGTGAGGCTGACATTGACTTCAGTGTTCTTGAGATGGAAGCAGTCCTCTTTCTATTTTAGAAAGTTCAGAATTGTCTTCTGTGTGTGATCTCTACCCAAACAGATAATATGATTGTACTATGGCATGTTGATAGACAAGGAGGAAACATTATATCCTTTGTCAGAAAACAATGAAGATCTGGCAGTGGGTAATGGCCTTGCATTATTTTCTTATAGCAAAACACATGCACATATTGTGAACTCTCAACAGCCTTGCAGATGAGCACAGTAGATAAGTTTTAATGCCTCATGAGTGGTCCCTCAATCCAGTGTTAGCAAAGCAGATCTCCTTTCGTTGGGTTTCCCCTGGTGTGACTTTTTTACACCCCTGGACAACATCAAATGCAGCAGCTAATTTGCCATGATCCTCCCCACAGGAGCAGTCACCGAGGGATGCTTTAACCCAGAAATGGCCTCCTAGTGTTCTTTGTCTTTCCACCTTCTCCCCAATCCCCAGGATTTTTACAGAAAGCAATCAGGTGCAAGGCCCCTTCTGGCCTAGACTGATTTGATTTCCTCTTCTCAGGCCTCATCTAAAGGGATCTCTACTGTAGATACTAGATCCAGTTCAGGATCTTCTTTTGCACCCCTCACCCAGATCTCCACAAGTTAAAACTGGTTTCTTCAGTTCCAGTAATGCCCAGTGACTCATTCCCCTCTTCTGAGGTGATCAGGATCCTAACATCCTCTCAGAAAAGAGTCTACCCCTAGACTTTCCTGTGGCAAATGGAAACTTTTTACCTTTACCTCATGGGCCTTTTTCTCAGAATTTTGAGCCCTTCTCAACTCGATTCCATTAGCATATATATTTGACCCTGTCTAGTTTTTCCACAGTGAAAGTATATCTAACAGCTATTTCACATTTTCATGTAGGGCACCAGGAACATTCTCTCACCTTTTATAGGCTTTGTGAAACCTTCCTCAAAGGTACCTTATTAATTAGACTTCCACTGAGAACCTGCTCCACATTGGAATTTAAATGTTGTTCTACTAGCACTGACAAAACCACTATTTGAACCAGCTTCCTTATTTCCATTAAAGTTTCTTTCTTGGAAGAGATTGTTTTTGGTAGCCAGCACTTCTGCTAGAAGAGTTTCTGAGCTTCAGACATTTTGTTTGTTTGCGCATTACCTGGTTTTCCAAAAGAGCAGAGTTTCACTGCTTGCTATAATCCTTCATATCTTCTTAAAGTAGCTTTGGAAATGACTGTGATGCAACCTAAACATTTATCAATGTTTTTTCCCTATCATCCTAACAAAGGAGAGCATACTCCACACTTTAGATGTCCATAAGCAGTTATGTTTCTGTCTTCACAGAACTCGCTATTTGTTTCCTTTGCAACAAATAAGCTAGGCAATGTTTCCAAGGTTACTCTTCCCATATGTGATTCTGATTGCATTGCTCAAATCTATATTTCACTCAACTGGTCTGTGCTAGGTAAACCCTATGTTCATTCTGCAAGGACAGTGGCAACTTCTGCCTTTTTTTCTTCCTTCCAGGTGTTTATCATTAAATGAAATCTGTGCAGCTGCTGTTTAGTCCTTTGTGCGCACTGTCATTAAACACTACAAACTGAATTCAGTTTCTAGGGCTAGAGCATCCCTTGATGCCTGTAACCTCAAGGGTCTGCTGTCATGATGCCACCCAGGAGGACAACTTGGTATTCTAACCCACTAGTCATATTGGATGTCTTGAATGGATAGGATGCAAAAGTTTTATACTATCCATAACTCTAGATCTTTTTATTTATGTCTGCCCATTACTTGTTAGAGCTGAAGGATCTTGACCTTTGGATTTATGCATTTGTAGTGCATCAACAAGGCTCCAAACCCATTGTGAGGTAATGCAAGACTCCAGTGCATGATGGGAGGTAAAACCTTAAAGGGTCTTGAGGTTGGAACATGAATCTGACAAGCAGCTAGAGGCCCACAGGTCATATTGTATGGATATAAATGAAAGGCTCTAGCATTATGGTAAGTACATTACTTTTATTTACTATGCATGCAGTCACACAACCTTTAAATTACTGTACATGCAGACCCACTAGCTTGATCCTCTTGGTTATCTTTGGTTATAAATCTTTGTTTTAGATTGCAAGCTTCTAAGAAATAAGATGTGTGTACATTGTCAGAAATAAATGCTGAAAACTGAAAGGTATTTCTTTTGGTGCATGTTATTATATATTCCTGCCCAATAGATAAAATTCTGGGATGTGTTTGGTTACAAGTCGATGTATCAGTTTAAAAGTTACCCAGATACAAGAACTATCACACAATCAGAGAAAGATTCTCTGCCTTGCAATACATTTCCTTTTGCTGCAAAAACATATTGAAGGTTTAGTGAGTTATAACCATTATGTTTTAGATAAGTGTTGTATGACTGCATGATGCTCAGCTACTGTTATTAGAAAAATTGTATAGTTACCATCCTCATAACAAATGAAAGTCAGGAACTTGTTCATGATTTAGAAGGATATGGTGGGGTACTCCAACCATTATTTCTCATGCAATATTAGAATACCTCTGATAGGTCACGGTGGTGCAGTGTTTAGCGTTGTCGCCTCACAGCAAGAAGTTCTCCAGTTCGATTCTTGGCTGGAGTGCCTTCTTTGCGGAGTCTGCATGTCCTCCCTGCGGTCGAGTGAGTTTTAAGACACGTAGGTAGATTTTTTGTGTGTGTGTATGCATATGCCTTCTGTGAAGTTTGGTCGCCGGACTGGTAGCTCGACACTGTAAAAACTTCACTGCCAATCAGTCTCTGGACCAATGATCCTCTGTGATGACCCCTAATGGGAGAAGCCAAAAAAAATTGCTGTTAGAATACCTCTGATGGGTCTTTCTAGAGCTAGGAACACTTGTTTCTAGTGAGATGAGATTACCCCACAGGTTGCATGGACTCTTGTAGACCATTGCATCTAGCTAGCACCATCTCTCTCACTGCAGTTTTAATTTGTACCCCCGTAGTCAGAGAGTTGGTTCGTCAGGAGCATCTGGCAATACCTGCCCCGTTGCCTTTGTGTTATCGATGGCAGAGTACCTTTTAGCAGCTCCTGGAATATTGGCATATTCACCTGCACAAAGTATTTGCAAAAATCATAGCATTCTGTACCCTCTTATCTCATATTTTTTTTTTGTACATCAGAAATGATGCACTTGATCAACCGTTTTCTGCTTTGCTCATGTAGGTATGTTATGGTGCTATATAGACTTTCAGAATCAGGCATCTGGCACAGGCTGTCATGAAATGCTTGAATAGTTCATTTGTACATGCTGCGTGCAACAAATTTTATGGCATTGCCTGTGTTATTAATGTCTGCAGTATCAGTGAAACCTCTCGTGCCTAGCATAAGTTGTTGGAATCTCTCCATAAATGTATTTTCTTTACTGTTTTGCATGATAGAATAGACATGTTTGTGCAGGTACAGCCCAAAGAACTCTTAAGACCTGCATTCTGTGTCTAGAGTATGAGCAGTATTTTTTTCTGTAAGTTCTTTTTATCAAAAGTTTTAAAACTTTACAACCGTAATGCAATATTATTTTCCAAAGTATTCTCCAGCCACATAAAACAATGAATAAAAGGTGACATGCACAGTAGCAAGATTGTGTGCCTTGGGCACTAGGATCACTTGGTGCCTGGAACTTCAAGATTTTTTTTCCTGTTGTCACTGCCACAATTCTGTGCTTTTGATTCTGCATGTCTTTCTTGGTATCATAGTCCCCCCCACCAGGCCCTGAAACAGACCACTTCTATAACACTGGGCATGTCAAAGGAAAAATCATAGGAAGGATCCTTTACTTCCAAAGAAGTTATTTCATGGATAGTCAGCTCCCCAACATTCTGGATCACCACCAGAGCAGAAAAAAATGTATTCTGGGACCCAACCACCTCCAATTGCTTATGAGGACCTTAAAAGACTTGTAACTGGTGATGTGGGATGTCAGGGAAGAACACTCTGCTGTGTTTTCGTGCATGAGAGAACACTTGTGCCAAGACTTTCTGACCTTCCCTGGGGAATTCCAAGGATTACCATTTCCATGCATGATTTGTACAACATTGGTATTTTCACAGATAGTGGATCAGATGTTGGTACTGCGACCCTCTAGCTGCCCACTTTTATAACTATAATTAAGACCAGTAGAGATGATTTTGCTGCAGCTGTGGTACTTGATGCTGGTAACACATTTTCAACTTTTGGGACTGGTGTACTTGCTATACCTACCTTTGGGTGGTAGTAATTTAAAAACATCAGAAAACACTGTTTTTCCAGTGGCATCAACCATTGCCATTCCATCAGTGGTTACCAATATCTGACCTTTGGTAGTTTGTCCTGCCAAATTCTGTGTCTGAGCTGGCAATTGTGTAGCACTGCGGTAGCTGCCAACACAGCTTGTGTCAGTACCTATATAGCAAATGTCGGTTTAATTGCCATTACATGCCCTAGCTGCAGTACCCCAGAGATAATATATAGTAACATGAAAAGCCACTGCACTCACTTGGAGCCACTTAAAGACCTTCCCACATATGACTTGGACAATGAAGAAGGGTTGGCCTCCCAAAGACCCAAATGTTGCAGAATGTCTCTGGCATATGCAGGAATAAAAGGAATGACCCATGAATCCCATTCTGTCACTCCAGAGAAGAGTGAAGGATTCATGCATTTCAGAACTTAGATCTCATGGGTGATTAGCACTTTGCTGGATAATGCAAAAAGGTGCTACAAAGTGGTTTGGAACAACTGAGTCACAATGGTTCTCATGCCCAAGAAGGCAGACAATTCTTTGGTATCCCCCCATATATTGTTTGGTCTTTTCCAAGACCCCCCAAAACAGGATTCAGTTGTCAGTGCAACAGACCTTAAATGGTTTTTGATCCTCAGAGCCTCACCATTCATCCTCTGGGCATATATTGGACATGCTAGTACTTCAGTTGCTCATTTCTGTCACTAAGGATGTTAAAATTATCTTCCACATATCTTACATAAGTTTTATTTCTAGAGGAATCTAGTGTACCATTTATACCATGTTGCCAATGTTTTGCCAGATTATGAAAAAATACAGGTAATTCAGGATATTCCTGCCATATCATCCTTCCAAGTAAACAAATGACCTATTTGGAATATCACGTGTGTAAAGTTTCTGCCAGAGCTGTGACCACCAGTAATGGTGTGCAGTTTTACAAATGTCTCTGGCTCATGGATTTTGCAGAAGACACCAAGGAGACCTCCATAAATTCCCCATTTATAGGAGAACTGTTCAGCAAGGAGATTGGCGAGTATCTTAAGAATAGCAGGAGAAACCTCCCACTGCTGTGGGAGTCATTTCACCATCCTGAGTAAACTTTCTCACAAATACAGTGGAGCCAGAGCTGGATGTGGTTTCATTATGGCCTACAGCAAACCTCAGCAGTATGAAGTAGGAAGCGGTTCAAGAAAGGGCCCCATCAACAATCAGCAGTGAAAATTATTGCATGACCAGGAGAAATGTCTATTACTCAGAGCAGTTCCCAAATGAACAGTATTGAACTTGAAGCCTTCCTTTTCTGCCTCTGTAGGGAGGGAGAGATAGGGACTGTCCCTGCATGCACCCAGGTGGTACAAAATCATAAAAGATACCTGTTGTGTGACATGGAGGGTGATGCCCTCACTGCAACCCAGACAACATGAGCAACTCGGGCTCTGGAAGGGGAAAATGAGTAGCTCACACTGGCTTCGTTATCCAGGACAGAGAAGTAGTGAACTTGACTGTGTCAAAAACCTGGAACTTCATTTCCCTAACAGTAAGACAGAACTGCTTGTTAAAGTCATTCATACTGCAGCTAAAGTCTCACTCAATTCCTGCCTTTACATATCTGCTGCACCAGATTCCCACATCACTCTCCAACTCCCTCCATATTCCCCCTACCTGTACTGTAACTCACTCTCTTCAACACCTGTCTTCTATTTCTCAACTGTAGCTCTTTCACCACTACACCTCTTGTAAGACATATTGCTTTCTAAAGAAGATGGCAACAATAAGGCTGTCTGTACACTTTATTAAATTTGAAATTCCTTTTTTAAAAATGTTGTAAAGACTGTTGTATATTATTGTCTTTCAAATGTTAGTGTCACTGTATTAGTACATTGGTGCCTTTCTTCCTGGGCCTCTGCTGAAAATGAGTCCTTTGCCTAGTCAGACACTTCCAGTAAATAAAAGCACTAAAGAAATTAGCTCCTGTAAAAATAGAGGTTTCCACAACAACAACATCGCAAGACTGGGGATGTGGGCTTGGCATTCCAGTCCAGTGATGGATTTGTGCATGGGAGTACACACATACCAGGACAGGGAATAGAATGCCACTGTGGTGATGAAGGTGCTTGCATCAGCCATGAGGGGTAGGATTAGGAACTTTGTCACAAAAGCCTTGATGGCTGCTTGTATGATGGGTCATGAAGAAGGGGCAGGCTGATGTTCAACAGGAAATGGTTGAGAAATGGCATAAATTAAATGGGGCATAATATCCAGAAGTGACATCTATAATAAGACTCCCATCCCTTGGAAAGACCTTTCACAGCATCCCATCCCATCAAAAGTAACAGGCAGAGAGGAGGTAACTTTCCTTTAAGAGAAAATATCTTGAGGTCCCACCAATCCAAAGAGATCAAGAGTGAACTGGATGTGCTTTTAAGACCTTTAAGATGCCTAACTAAATATAAAAATTGCAAAGGAGTCATGAATGTTCCTGTACTTCTGAGTTGAAGCCAGTCACTATCAGTTCAGATGCTTGCCCTTTGGTCCTACCACAGCCTCTGGGGTGTTCAAGTATGTACAGTCATACTAGTTAATCAAAGGTTACAAGGAACCATTGTGTTTCCATACCTGAACAATTGGCTTCACTATCTGAACCTTAATGAGAAGTCTTGAAAAAGAAAACTCAGTAACTAGCTGACTACTTTTGTCTGCTGGGGATTACTGTGAATATGCCCATGTATTTTGTTTGTTTACAGCCCAGCACCTTCCTACTATATATAGTGGACACAAACCAGTACAAAGCCTTCCCGAATCAGGAGAAAATTCAGGCACGCCAAATGCTACTTGGGCAGATCCTGTTAGCACAGAGTGGTGTAACCTATTGCATCCTCATTTTTTCCTAGGTCACATGGCAGCAAACATTCCAGTCTTCCCACACATTCAGTTGCATGAGACCTCTTAGGTTCATAGGATGATACTAGGCTATTGGCTCAGAGGCTCTTATAAGCCTAGCCAAGAATTTCGCCCATGTTCCTTCAAAGTCAGCACCTGTTTCCCCTGTCCAGCAGGGACACAGCTGGGATCCTAGGGGTATATTTTCTGTTTCCCATCCAGTTGTCTAGGTTCCTCTTAAGGAGGGCTAGAGAGGTACTCTGCTTGACATGGAGAGGGAGTCTATTCCACAGACCACAGATCACAATGGTTTTGGTGCAAGCTGCCGCATATTCAGTTACTCTGTTACACTGGTATGGGCAATGTCTGCAGTGGTGACTGCACCCCCCCTGAAAAATGGACATCAGCAAACCATTCATAAGACCCTAGCCAATGTATGCTGATACCATGGATGTGTTTGCCTGAGGATGGAGGGCATTTCCAGGCTCCTGGTCAGCACGTGTCTAAGTTATAGCAGTGTCTTTAATCTTAGGACAGTCTTTCTGTCCCACAAGGCCTTTCAAGTCACTGTTTCCTCTAGGGATCACTGGTGCTCCACATGGACAGTATGTCTGTGGCATGATATATCAGCAAGCAAGAGAGTAGGCACTTATTTCTCAGTGTTCAGGGAAGCTGGCAAATTGTGGGACTGGGCACGGGATTACAATCTTTCCTGGTGACAAATGATATCCCAGAAGAGTCTGCACTACTCACAAACTCAGAACATTTTTTGTGCGTCATTTTTATCGATTTCATATAAAGATTTCAACATTTCTCAGTATATTGATTGGGTACTATTTTAAAAGAATGCAATATGTGTCGCACTTGTTCAGGAGTTGTTTCCTGATGGAGTACTCCATATGAGAGTTGAAGACTCTGTCTTGTTTCTGAATATGACCACTTGGTAAGAGATTCAGAAGTGAAGTTGTATCCTATCATAACGATAGAGGTTTACCAAGTGAGACATTTGCATTGAAACAATCCCACCCAGCTCCCCCACTACCCAAGTCCAGGGGGAGAACAATATGAACAGTTCATACTGCTGTTTTCTTACCATTCTTCTCCCTTCCATAGGAAGTTGCCTCCAGCATTTCTGCAACCAACCCCTCTTTATTAGACAACTAGCAGAGACCATGGTTGCACCTGTTCTTTCTGTCAGTGGTTATCTGACTACTTATTACCTGGCCTATATGTAAAAACTCAGAACTGGAGTAGTGAGTGCAAAACAGAATCATGGGAGTGATGCTGGGAGGAAAACATCTGAGAAGTTGCAATTGTTGAATTGTCCTAGTGTATTCTACACATAGACCTGTTACCAGCAATGTCCCGCTTAGTAAAAATCTATTATGGAACAGACAGATTTCATTTCCATTACGTTACCACAAACAATGTACATATTCCCTCCCCTCCACTCAAGTAGCCTTTTATATACATTACCTACACTGTTCAGTTAAGAAGTGTATTGTTTGCTACATCTGCTAGACAAGCAATTAAAATACACAATGTTATTCCCTTCATCTTATTCTATTAAACCTTTGAAAGTCATAAAAAATCACCACTTTCTTCACTGCTTTCCTTATCCTTTCCTGTCATGGTAGGTCTGTCAACCACACAGACAAGCATGTTATCAAACTCCATCCTTTTTAAGTAGCTTTCTCACCCATGCTAAACTTCTCTGCACTTCCTTAATACTCGCATTTCTTTCTGGAGTACCTCAGTAAATCACACTTACCCCAGCTGGCACCTTATTTATTTCCACTCGGTCTCTCTCAGTGCCAACTACTGGACAAATATCACCTTTATCTAATATGCCTTTAACTCTTTCCCACACTTTATGATGTATACAACCTATATATTCTCTTCTTCATCTTTTTCCAATAGCTTTCTTTCACCTTGAGACCATCTCTATTCAGCTGAGCCTAGTTTTTGCACCACCTGTGCAGCAGTCTTCTTTGCAAATATCCCACTGATCCTGCTCTCTTCTATTCAAGCAGGACTTGTGTTCTCCTTTCTTTCTTCTATACTTTACTCCCCTACCTGGATATTTGTAAACCTTTCCATTCCCAAGTCCCTTTACATCCTTTCTTTCTTCTGCATTATCCACACCTCCCTCTTTAACTCAGTTTTCCCCTGTTTATCTGCTTCTTTTCCTTTCAGTTTTCTGATGATCCTTTTTATTCTTTTGTACTCTGTCTAGATATCTAGCACCCTTTCCCCAGTCCATAGTCTTGCTACATTTCCTTGAATTCTCTAAATGCTCTCAACTCTCCATATACAAGTCCCATCATCTGGTAAGCTGTTTATTTCTTCATTTCACCAACACCATTCTGCAGTACTGTGCTGTTTATACCATTCTCAATCTTCAAACATTCATATCCTCAGAATCCATCTCATCATTTAGTCTCATACTTTTCTGCCTTTCTGTGGCTCATGCTTCCTTTTCCATGTAGTTCCTCCTTATGTTTCCCTACCATGTTCCTTATAGTCTTATTTATGCTAGCTTATGTTGCATACTGGCTAGATGCTATCATCCTTCATCCCATCCTGTCTGGTAGCTTCTTTCCTAACCCCAGTCCTCACCCCTTTCATACCCACTTATCACAGGCCTGTCTTTCTCGCAACTTTTTGCCTCTTGGTTCTCTCCCAGTATGTGTCAACAGATATTGCAGATCCACTACAAGGAGTCTGCTCTAGATCCACTGAATGAGTACTTATTGATCCAAAAGATTGATAGTCACCTACACAAACCTGTTGCCTGCACAGCACAGCTATGTTTTTCTTTTCAAGAGTCAATTCTCTGTCTTCACCTCACACAGCACTTTTTAGCATATTAACTCCATAATTAAACAATTATAGTGAAATGAGAAAACAAACTTGCAGGGGTGAATACAGTAACTGCATTGATAGTCACATAATAGAAATACACTTTGGAAAAGTAACACCAGGGAAACAGGATTGGTGAAGTAACCAACCAGTTAGTCATTGGCGACATACAGGGTAAAACCATAAACCTTACAACCTTTCCTTCCACAAAGTAAACCCGCTTTCTCTGTCCAGCAGACTTCTAACTTATCACATAACTGTTTATTATTTATTTGTCTTTGATTGGCAGAGAAGTCCAACTGGGTAATCTCCATTTTCAGCAGAGGCTCCGGGAGAAAAGCTTCATTTGCTTAAACTGCATTGTACTAAGGTCCAGTTAGAGAGAGAGAGCAGTTACATTTCCATTTAAGCACAAACAACAGTTACAGTTATACATTCCAAGATTTTACAGAGGTGAAACTTACTAAAGAGAAAGGCCACATGCAGTTTAGTGGATTGTACAGGCAGCAGTTATGTTTAAAGATTGTTTCATCATTTCAAGTGAAAGGTTGAGAATATTCTGTTTAAGGAGAGTGTTGTACAATGAATACAAAGTCTTAACCTTGTGATGAGCATGTGCAGGACCAGGACTGGTTAAGATGTTGTTTAAGCAGTGATGTAAAACTATTGAGTTTGTCTGAGAGTTTTATTTATGCGGGGAAACTATTTCAGAGTTCAGCAATGTACTGGGAGTGGAGTGAATCTCCTGCAACATTATTTGACTTATTTGCAAGTAATAAGAATTTGTTAATAGAGTGTGAAGGTCCCTTGCTGGACAGTAAGGAAATAAGTTTTGTAGTGCAGGGCATTTTTCTTGATGAATGAGTTTGTGTACTGTAGTTAGTTATGAATACGTTGGATAGTTGTGTAATTCAAGTTAGTTTAATTGCTTTAAGCTATGACAATGGTGGGCACTATGAGGGAGATTGGTGGTAAATTTAGCTATTTTATTGTAGCAGGAGGCAAGTTTCTTTCTTTGAATATTGTTTAAGTTTGTTAGGATAGTTGCAGCTTATAAGAGAGTTGGCAATAAGAAGATGGTGGCTAAGGTTTTTCTTGCAGTATCTGTAAGGAATCCATTGATTCTATAAAGGGAGCCTAGTTTCTGATGTGTAGATTTAATGGTGTATAGTATTTGCTGGTCATGTTTAAGACTGTCATCTATTATAATGCCTAGACGTTTACTGTGAGTTACAGTTTCATTGACAGTATTATTTGCTGACTTTATGGTAAAAGATTGCTTTCGATTTTGGCAACTTTTTGAGATAAAAATTAACTACTTTCAAATATTTTAACTATTTTCTGCTACACTGAGATAGACATTATTAACAACAGCCAGTAACAGCATGCAGTCATTTGCAAATAAATTAAAGCTTCCACCAATTCTGTGAGTAGTCCTTTACTTTCTGAGGTAACCTCTCCATCACCAGCAAAAGCAAGCCAATAGAAAATGAACAGCCATACTTTGTAACCCTACTCAGTTTATCCTGTACCTCTATCCACTTATGGATTATAGTCCTAATAACATAAAACTCAGTAGTTTCATCTTACAACCCCGTCTCCCAGGGTCTGTGGTAATGCCTAAAATAGAAATTGTTAAAGGATTGTATAAAACTATTCTTCCGTCTCCCTTGCCTTCCATTTCATAGTCTACAGAATCTTATTACAGTTTCCTGTAATTTACTAATAACGTTCTATTTACAATTCACACGAGTTAGAATGATCTCTTCAATACCAAAATGTCTGGACAGCAATTTAGGTTCTGCATAGTCTGGTACTTAGACAAGCACAACGAATCCTCGGTTGGGATTTTAAAATTCAAGTGGAAGTTTAGAATAAATACTTGTAGTGCCAGATGCATGTACTTTTCTTTCTTTATGACATCTTTGTTAAGAGTTCAGCTTTAATCAAGTCTCCCTTTTGAAAAGATTTATCCTCTGGAAGATGCTATTTGGACTATTACATTATTTAATTGACTGTTTATTGATTTATTGATTATTTAATTTCACTGACAGTGCCATCACAGTTGCTTAACAGCGGTGATGTGTACACATTTTCTGTAACAGTATCTTGTAATACATATTTTTAAAGTTTTCCTGATTTTCACTTTAAATTGTCGTCCCCTCCATCGTACAACTTTTGATTTTCTGGTAAATCACTGAGAAGGCCTGAAGTCAGTCAGTATATACCATCAAACAATGACATCTTCAGTGCAGCGCTCTTTACAAGTGTTGCGCCGATAACGGAAAGGTACCTTATTTAAAAACACACACGATTCCGCCCGTTTTCATGCTTGTTCACAGAATCTCATCCATGGTAGCAATATCTGACAAAGCTATAACTTTTACTTCACACAGTACTGGTATTTGGATATTGGTCTTTGTCCTAATCTCAAGCCTTTCTTTAAACCATGCATTTAGTCACATATCTCTGCTATAATTGGCACAGACTTCAGGAATGTGACTAATACTGGGCAAATGCTTACATCACTCACACACTGCCTTGTATTCTCAGTTATAAATATTAATTTCAGTCAAATACTACTCATTATGATGTTGTTGTTGCCTGTGGTCCAGATTGTCGCTGAAAGCACTTCCGGACTAGACCTTTCACTTGTTAACAAATGCTGAAATACATAAATGCCTGTCTGTGCATCTTGTATTAATAGCCTCTTACAGCCCTGGTGCACTTTATTTTGGTTAGTTTCCTGCTTTTTAACAACGTCTTGTTAAAATTGCATAAGATGGTGTCATCTGATCCTGAACTAGCAGAGCCAGTATTGCTTTGATTTCAGCATTTCTTACTGAGCTGATTTCAGATTACAGTTGCTCCTCATTTCAGTTTGAACTGACCTTACTTCTCAGGATTTCCTTCAGGTTATATACTCTATTATCCTTAGATGTTCATTGTTTTTGAACATCTTTGTTAAATATGACATATTTTCAAAAAGTAATGTAGGTATATGTACAGTAGAAGAAAAAAATCTATAATCACATTTCCTGTATTTTCATGTATTTCTTTTTAACAACTGTCACTAACTCCAACATTGCATAATTTACTCAGTTTCTGCTTTGCCTTAAATTTCACTCCTCCTCCTCCTAAATGTTGCTATGCATATATTGCTCCAGTAAATCCCATTTATTTATATACAGTTTGTTTATAGGTTCTTAGGTAAGTACTAGGTCACCTGCCATTGTGTGCCATTTTAAGCCTAGCCAATTTCCCTTGGTGAGAATCAAGTTGTGTATTTCTTGTCTGTGTGGTAAACACCTTAACCATTATGCCAACTTCCTTCCCTTTTCTGAAGATTTCACATCAGGTTAATTTATCTGCTTTAAAATATTCAATACTTCAACTATGGATGGTTTAGACTTTGATATCCATTTTCTGTATTTTTTTTTTTACAGCCAGTAGCATTAAACATAGTAAGGTCTTATTTATCTCCAAGCATTTTTGGTCCTACATTCCAGCTCGAAACAGTAATTTCCTTAGTTACAAACAAATTTTCACCAACAAAATTCTGACAAAGTAATTTGTAGGGAAGTTTTTAAATCTGCCATCTCATTAAACCCCCCCCCCCCCAAAAAAAAAGTTAACAAATATTGTACTTCTCTTTCCCATTATGCTTTCAGCATTTGCTGTCTACCAGAGAGACAAGTCTCTGAAGTTTGCTTAGTATAAAATAAATGCACGTGCAACATTCTGGACTTTGTTGTGTACTTGGGAGCCATACATATATCCTCCCAGTGTTCTTTTTTATGTTGCCTTTCCATGTTCTTTCTTCCCAATCTTTTTTAAACTATTCTTCTTGACTCTCGTTCTTATCGTGCTATATTTTACATATCCTACTAATTATTACTTTTAATAGTAAGATCTTTCACATAACACCTTGCCCATTTCTTTTGCCTGTACTCTTATCAGTCCTTGGTGTGGAAGGCAGTCTGTAACCTGCAGTGCAAACTTCTGCTTGGCCTCATCCTGCACTGTTATATTTTCCTCCCTAGTTATTTGCTTCCAAAACATTGGTTCCTTTGAAAATTTACTCCAATAAATTCCATTTCCCTTTTGCCTCATTTCTTTACCAGTACTTCCAATAAACCAAATTGATAAAATGCATTTTCTCCATTCTCATGTTGGCTTAGTTATTAAAATGCTGTCTGATACTTTATGAATGTAATATTTTATGTTTTTTATTCTTACGTACTTGTATCCAAATTCTACTCTCTTCTCTCTTTACTTCTTGAATTTCACTTCTATTTCATCACCCTTTTCCAGTTTGACTTATAATCTTCTGCTTATATATATGAGATTTACTTGCATTGTGTCCCCTTCCATTACCAAATAAATTCCTTTAACACTTTAATTATGGTCTACACTTACTCCTGTGTATAAAAGTAAAGGGACTAGAACAAATTTCACTGCTTGTATCTTACTATCCATATCCATAATCAAGAACTTTCAGCTTCTCATATTTTCTATTAATTTTTGTTTACTCTCTTCCCACATATTAACTGTTATAATATAATCTTTTTTAATCCATACACTTTATCTTATCATGGCCATCTTAAATATGGATATTGTTGAAGCAATTTATGTGTGGGTGCATTGTTTACTGCTATAGCTTTTGTTTTATTTTTTTTTATATCCTGAAAACACTTCAAACTGTTTCCGTATGTGCCACAACACTGAAATGCCCTTTTCTGGATTTATCAAGTACAGAAAATATTTGCGAATAAAGCTAAAGTTTCTTTATTACCTTGCCAATGTGAGTCCCTTAATTTCCTTTGTTAATTACTACATGTAATAAAAGCAAATAACAAATGGGTTAAGAGGGCACCCTGTCTTGTTCCTCTATTCAAACACAGCTAGCTGAAGAGGAGTCCTCCCTCCTTAATTCTTTGCGAACCTTCATATATCCTCCTAATTAACTCTAGTACTGCGGTGGTGGTGCTGCGGTAGCATTGTCGCCTCATAGCAAGACGTCCCGTTCGATTCTCAGCTAGAGCGCCTTCTGTGTGGAGGCATACGTGAATGAGGTGTGCATTCGTTGAAGGTTGTGCGTCAGGGCTGGTAACCCGGTACGTAAAAATCCACTACCAATCCTTAGCGGACCGGAGTTCCTCTGTGGCGACCCCTAACCGGGAGAAGCCGAAAGACAAACAAACATTCTATCAGGAAATGCAGATTATGCATTGCCCTGCACCTGAAATCCAAGCTGATTCCATATAATGCTTTCTGTGCAGCAAGATGCACCAACAGTAGCAGTGTTTTCTTACACTCTGCTTCTCCTGGATCATCATTGTTCTATTAATGGTGTCAAATGCTTGTGTCTCCTCCATAAAACCATATTGATCCATATCTATCAATTCTGGCAACACCTTTCCAATCTTTCAGCTAGTATAAACATAAACACTTTAATTGTTTAAAAATTTAAATATGTCTATATGAGAATAAGGCTGAAGGGTCTTTCCCCCTCTTTGGGTAATATAGCCACCACAGCTAGTATTTTCTCCCTATTATCATATTGTTAAATAAAAGTTTAACAGATCTTTAACACTTTCTTCCCTCCAAACGTCCGTAGGAAAACCACCTGTTCCTAGGGCCTTCTGTGTTGATTGATTATACATTACTGTTTTGCATCTCAACTATTTCTATCTTAGCCATTAATTGTTGAACCTTATCTGCATCTAACCTTGGGATAATTAATGCTTCCGTAAATATTTTTATTTGTGCCTATTCTTTGCTACCACATTCCTCCTCTTTATATAAATGTTCATAAAATTTCCAAAATACCTCTACAGCCTCTGGTTATTTTTCTTTTTATAGGCTCCTTAACTTTGGCAACAACCCGTTCTGCTTTTTGCTGCTTAAGTCTGTGATAATATTTTTAAGCTTTAGAGTTTTATTAAAAATAGCTGTTTAACAGCAACCTTTCAATTCTCATGCATTATATTATCCAAATACTCCCTTATTTTCTATTTTTTCTGCAATATTTAATCTTTGTTAATCCCTGTAAATATTTCCTATTACTTTTTTTCCCACATCTGTCTGTTGTCTCCACATTTTTAGACTCCATTTCATTTTATCTCATTCACTTATCTTTTATGAAAAAATTTCTATATTCCCTTATAACCATCAAATCATTTCCATGACCCATTCCTTAAACTCAATTCTTTTTAACTGATAAATGGAAAAGCGCCCATATCACATTTTAACTTTATTAATATGCATCTTTGTCTAAGTTTTTATTGATGCATAATTTAAAACAGTTACTGGATTTGCATCAAAGTTTTCAGTTAAATACACATGCTTATGTGAGACATAATTTTTGTCCAGTCTAGCCCAGCTCTTGTATCTTAGGGAATAATATGTAAATTCTGTCAGAGTTCCCACTACTGAATTCACATCTTCCATAACAAGCATTCCCGCACACACGCATCTATATATATATATAGGTTCTATATTAGAACACCAAACATTCAAAATGGTGAGTGTTCTAATATCTACCCATTTTCAGCGAACGCTGAAAATATTGAAGAAACAGAAAATCGAATGTTTTCCTAGGGAAAGAATTCAGTTGTCCGTTTCTGTTGCTTCAGTATTTTCAGCGCTCTGGTGGAAAGTTATGGGTCGGGTTCAGGTAAGTGTGCGATTGTGTGGACGTGAGGGTTAGGTGAGTTAGGGTTAGGGTGCGGGTGAGTGTGTGATAGTGACGGACCTTAGGGTTAGGGTTTGGGTTAAGGTAAGTGGATAGTTAGTGGTGTATGTATAGTTTATTGTAGGTTAGGTGTAAGAGTTTAAGTGTATGTGTGTGGATTGCTGTTTGTTTGGTGTGCTTGTGTTATCTGTATGTGTTGTGGAAAAGCAAATTTTTTCCCTAGGAAAAAATTCACTGTTCTGAATGTTCGATGTTTTGAATTTTCAATTGCTAGGGTTCGATATTAGAACACTCGACATTTTGAATGTTCGGTGTTCTAATATAGACCCTACATATATATATATATATATATATATATACAGAAATGGTACTCTCTTTTATTATATTTACCTCCTTACTATTGCAGATCTAGTTCCAATCCCCAGCCATAAATGTTTATTTTCTGCTGAAAGCTGATTAGTTCTACCAAAATTCTGTTAAACACCATAGTAGCCATTTTAGGTTTAAAATAAATACATTCCAGACTAATCGTCCTTCATTCCAATCACCCTTTACTACCACAAATCTAGCATTATCTTTTTCCCTCTTCTGTCACTACTTGAGCCCCTCTAGCAACCAGCAAATTAACATACTAATTTCTAATCAAACGTGACTCCTGCAATATTGCTATTTGTGTCCTGCACTTCTCAGTATAATTACTTTGTTTTTTGTTTAAGCCATTTCTATTTCACGATAATATGTGCAGAGTAGTCATTATGATAAAAAGCTGTTGCTCCCACTTGTTATACACAGCAGTGTATTTTAATGTTTTGTTTGTCTTTGTGGCTTTTCCTGGTTAGGGGTCAACATAGCAGAACTCTGGTCTGCTAATGATTGGCAGTAGATTTTTTTTATGGTGCAGAGTTGCCAGCCCGACGCCCAACCTTCAGAGAAGGCACGCCCATTCATGCATGTCTTTCGGAGGCCACTCGACCGCGGGGAGGACATGCAGACTCCACACAGAAGGCACTCCAGCCATGAATTGAACAGAAGAACCTCTTGCTGTGAGGCAACAACGTTACCGCTGTACCACCGCAGCCACAGCAGTGTATTGTAATGTAAATCTACAAATTTTAGCTTGCATGTACATATCAATGCTTGGCAGGCTGATCTTTTATGTAGTTGCTTCTTCTCATCTTTGTTTGAATTTGTCACATTTTCAAGGCTTTTTGCTTCAACAAAAGCACTCAGATTAAAAAAAAACCTAAATGTATTTTCAGAATCCCCACGTTTCCACAAACATTCTGCTCTCCCAAAGTTTTAGTACTTTTTCTTTCTGCCGTAATTTTCTTAGAATCAGCTTTCTTAAAATCAGCTCTTTCTGTTGGTATTCCTTTTAACTTAGAACAAACACAGTAAGCTATGTACATTTTCAAAAAGTGTTTACCCTCCAGAAAGGAGCATTTGCCTTAAATCAACAGCTACACCCACTGGCATTACTTAATCTAAATTAAGGCCACCCATGCTAAAAACTTTACATCCTATGTTCCCACTTGCACTAATCACTATCTGTACTTTAATTATATCTGTTCCCCTCCCAGATATGAAACACAGCACATGTGCTTTTAGTAAACATTAAATTTTAGCACTTAGAAAAAGTGCACTGGTTATGTTTAAATAAATACATTAAATTGCTTACTGTTATATCAGATGCATTGTACTATAGCAAATACTTGTATCATTTATATTTTACTGAACTGCTTTCCAATGAACCTTTAAATGTCAGTAACACTGTGCATTATACATTTTATTCAGCCGTCACATGAATAATTACACCCACGGCGCTTTTATATCCAAGTAAATGCTGTTAGCATTGAAAAATACAACTTGTGAATTTGTAGAGACATGAAAGAATATTTGCAAGTTTCACTCGTATCACAATGTTCAGTCCTTTCTTAATTAGTTGATTGCACTTATAGACTTCTTGTCTTCCAGACTGAAAGCCTTTTTTTATGGAAAAAATACCTAATAACTTTGCAGTTACAGGAAAGAACTACCATTGTCTACACCATTCATACCTTACAACTAATTAAAATACTTTATTGCTTTAATATCTTTAACATATGCCCAGCATTCACTAATAAAACACCTCAACCTCACATTTAAGATACCTCTGACTGTACACTATAAAAAACTGCTTTACAATGTAACATGCAGTTTACAGCATGGAATTGTTATACAAATATTAATAAGAACAAAAACTGTTTTACTTAGTTACTTGTCCAGTCCCTTCTTTGTCCTTTTAAACATTAATGGCACAAAGTGGGGTATATGCTTTACATTTCTAAACCAGTTTAACACAGTCAACAGAATTCCAATATGTCTTCAGTCACTTCTTGCAAAGCCCCATTTCATGTCTGTTTCTGTATCTAATAGGATCAATATTTTGTCTCCTCAGCATCTCACAACACCAGTTTCTGATTCATGTCAATGTTAATCTTGTTTTTTTCTAGTCAGCTTCTGTACATATTTTTCTTTCACTTCAGCATTTTCCTTTGGATCAGTGGAATGTCTTCGCAGGCAAAGTTTCTTTATAGGCTTTGTTATTGTCAGTAGAACAAGAACCAGAGTCCATTCTTCTTTGTTGGCTAAACTTCATTTCTCCTTAGCCAGGTCTGTATCCAAACATGCCTTTGATCATCTAGGCAAAATGTTTCCAAGACGGCTGGATATGGCAGTTTGAATCCTGACCTTTCTTGATTGATGGGATAAGCTTTCTTGTCTTCTGTCTGATGTACAGTGAATAGTCATTTCCACGAACATTCTGCTATCCCCAAGTTTTAATACTTTTCCCTTCTGCCACAGTTTTCGCAGGAGCTACTCTTTGTATAATTTTATCTTTACTAATATAAGTCTAGGCTGCTTTCTCATAGCATGATTAAGGGTGCACTGATGATGTGCTATCTCATTTAACAAAACCTGCTGTAGAAAACCACTCAAATTATTTATTTGTTCTTTCCTAAAAATGAATGCAGCCTTTTACTTCCAGTTTCTGTAGTATAGCAGAACATGTGTTTCCTCTGAATGTTATGTCTTCTAGCATCACTATTTTTTTAATTGTTCTTCTTGAGATGCCTTATGCTTACCTACCACTTTTTATTTTATCGTCTGATTTTGTGTAGTTTGATCAGTTCATCTCAGTAGCCTGTTAAAGCTTCTACTATGTTCCCCGCCTTTTATTTGACTTTATATATTACCCCTTATTTAATTTATTTTAAACATCTCTGAGAACATTTGATTTTTTTCCTCTAACTTTTTGGAAGCCAGCTTCTGTACCAAAGCTGGAAATGTAACTGATTTTTGCTGAATAGCTGCAAGATTCTTCCCAGCTGAGTTTTTTCCTTTCTGGTTAATTTTCCCTTATATTCTCCAAAGTTCTTTGCTGTCATTCGGGTAGTATAATTACTAGTCAGTGAGCGAATTCTATCTAAATTGATAGCCTTTACTGGCCTTCTTTTCTTAATTTCAGTTTTCACACTGAGAGAGCTCTAATCAACTGATTGATCAATGTGCAGCCATCTTTGAAGTCCATCCTTAGTTTTTTCTTTCTTTTTATTTTTTGAAAGACTTTGAATGTTTTTTTCTGCATCATAGACAATGGTGCAGAAATTGTAGCTCCATCCACAGGTTAGTATATCCATGTGTTACTTGAACTCCATACATTTTTAAAAATGTGCCTTCACATCTTGGACTACCTGTGACTTGACTTAGAAAATGTTGAATTCAGATAACTAGGGAATGATCCATAATGAAATGGGCTGCACACGCCTGAGTTATAAGATAACAGAACTGTTTAATTCCTAAGGAGAAGAATAATTGGATAGTCATTCATATTGAAATGTGGCCTTTTCCCCATTTCAATTTAAGTCTATCTAAAATGTCCAAATAATTACAGACGATCCAAGAAAGAGTTGTAACTTCATTACTTTACCTGATGAAAGGATTGCCACTGTCACCCCCTTTCAAAAGCCAGTAGCTTCCCGACAGACAGGAAACCGTGCTGATTCTAATTTTCTTTTGACTAAATGTATGTATTTTGACAACTGGCCCTTCTAACTTGTAAAGTATGTGTTGTGGTTTTCCATTTTTGGAAATTACCTGATTAACAGCTCTTTAGCTACAGGTGATGAGTTATTTCATTACTGTGGACAAGCTACATGAGCAATGACTGATAGGATAACTCATTTTCAAGAAACATTTTAACTTTTAAAATACATTACAGTTTGGTTTTAAAATAATCTCAGAACATTGTAGGTGCATTGTTTCATTACTATATTAACTGTATTAACAAAATAATTACTGTACCTCTTTCCATTAAAATGAACATGAATCGGAACCAAGAGGAGAAACTGCATGCTAGTAATTAGTATGTAGGCTCCCTTCTTCTCCAACTATATATTGGTAACTAGCCATGGTTAAGTTAATTCATGCCATGTTTTTTTATCCCATAAGCAGTGTTTGCATTCATCTGATCTTGCTGATTATGGGTAGTTCCTACTTACTCGTGTGGAGAAGCAGTCTTGCAGCTGAGACTAATTCATTTACTTCAGGTACAGTTGTTTAGGCTGATTGCATATCTGGGGGCACAAGAGGTGTGTGTCTTGAGCATTGAAAGTTGGAAGTCACTACTCATCTGGGTAATAGGACTTTTTAAGTTAAAAAAAAATGTTGATTGTACTGTGATGTACTGAGGGAGAAGACGGGGCTGTGTTGGGATTCTCTGTGTGTGATACTAAAGGCAGAGAGGGAATAAAGTCTCCTTTCTATTCAGGACAACACCCTGAAGTGGGAAGAAGCATTTTTTCTGTTTGGTAACACCTAATAGAAAAAAGCTGTAGTTACAGTTTTGGCCAAAACCTACTGAGTGATAGAGTATTTATGCGCGTCTTTATTCAGTTAGACTTGTATTGTCAATAATTCTGTGTATAGACATAACACTGAATGTTTATGAAATTTTTGTTTACATTGTTAATGTTGATATGACATATAAGGGAGGAGCTGAAATGGCAATAATATTTGAATACAGGGTACTCCCATCCCAGTTTAAAATTACAATATTAGTATTAAAAGCATGTTAAAATGCTTTCTGTTAAGGTGATCATACCTATTTTTAGTGCCTGTTTACTTGTTGGTCACGTGATTGTAAGATTCGAGAACTGTTGTAGAATGCTGCATGATCTGATGAAGTCTCAAGGTATTGTGAGGATGAAAGCATTAAGCAAGCAATAATGCCTGATGGGTGTGTGTTTATTGTGTAATTAATGCCTGTCCAGGGCAGTTGTGAGTCCGGACGCTGCAGGCGGAAGGCCTCTAAACCCCTGAAAGGGCATTAATTACACATTAACACACACCCTAGAGGACATTATTGTCTTAGAGAATGGGCTCTCTAAAATTCTTGTGTTTTATTTACTTATTTATATATATGTTTTATTACTAAATTATTTTTTTAATATATTTTTGATGTAAAATAGCTCCTCTGCCTAATGTTTCAAAGTTTCTGTAGTATATGTAAATGGTGTTAGAGAAAACATTTTAAATCAAAAATGTATCATTTTAAAAATATCTGGATATTTGCATTGTTTTTTGAACCCTTAATGCTAAAATGGTTCCTTGCCAGTCATTGGAGATTGAAGTTACTAAATAATGACATACATTTGACTTTCAGACTTTATTTCCTTCAGAAAATTCATGCTAATGCAAATCCTGTTTTGTAATGTACTTTTTAATTTTTTTTTAAGTATAACATTTAAAATCTCTTCCTATTTTGGAGCCTTTGTTCCCCCTTTATTTCAGGCTTTATCCACATTTATTGATCTAAAAGGTCAAGAAGTGCGCAAACCACTTATCTGCTGCTGTTAGTGTTCCAAGAATCTCACTGTATCTCCCTCTGTCACAAAGAACCCCCCCGCCAACTATACTTCAGAGAATGCATGCTAACACAAGTCCAATTATTGCAGCAAGTTTGTGATTCTTTTAACAGGAATATGTTCCTGTTTTGAGCCTTTGTTCCTCCTTTATTTTATGTTTTATTCAGTTAATTATGAGGTGAGAGGTATGTAATCCTCTTGAATGCTGCTGCTGCCGCTGTTCACTCTCACACACACTTAACTTTCATGCACACATTCCCACGCACAGACAGAAACATAAATGCACATACAGAAACAGAAACATACACGCACACACTTTTTTTGTTTAGATTTTGCACTCGCTAAACGGCAAAAGCACAGCTTAGCAAGTATAAAGTAACGGCTCAGTCATTCTCACTTTCACTCACATGGACACATACACTCACACACACAGACTTAAACACACACACACTTTTGTTTTACAGTTTTCTTTCCTCTTTTTTTAAATATATTTTACACTTGCTAAACAGCAGAAGCACTGCTTAGTGAGGATAAAATAATGTTGGCTGTTGTTTTTTTCAGTCCAAGCTCCACTGCAGCTTGATATGCTGCTGTGAAGTGGTGGACTCGTTTTTCAGTGGGCATTACTTGTACACTAATACCCTGCTGGAGAATTTTATTTTCCATTCAGGGTACTGATGTACAGTTTGTCCATTCTCTAAACATTTTTAAATAAATTGATTGTATTTTACAGTGAATGGATTATTGAAGGTGTTTTAACTTTATTTCGTTTCTAAGTTTCACTTCTGGGGTAGTATTTTTTCTTTTTTTCCCCTGGTGGTGTATTGAAGTTATTCTGTTATCTTATACTAGTTGTGTGCCTAAAAACAATTGCAGGCAATTGTGTTTTGTGTTTTTCAGACCAATGTTTTATGAAATTCAAAACTGTGTGTTTGAGGAACATAAGCCTAGTTACATTGCCTGAGAACACTGTTGAAGTTGTACACTTCTGCTGTGAAGACTGCCAGTATGTCTGCTGCTTTGATGGAAGATGGAGCTTGTATTGATTTAGGCGATTTCATACAGGAAAATGTAATCTTAATTTAACTGTTGAGGCTGCCCACTAAAGTGTGCTAGCCTGTGTAACTGATTTATCACTGTTTCTGCATTTTCTGTGTGTTTCTATCAAAAAAACAAAAAAAAATCCTTGTTTTCTCGCCTATCATCGACTAGTTTAGACCAGTTTACAGGCATTGCTGTATTCTGGGCTGTGGTGTAGTTCCTGTGTTGTCCATTACCTTACTTGGATAGAAGGAAGTTTCTTTGCTCACCAGTGGGAGTGGGGAGCCTTGAGCAGCCTACCTGTCCCTGTAGGAAGTGACCTCAGCACAAGAGCTGTAGTAATTGGTTGTTTTGGACCATTTCTAGCTCTTTTGTAGTTCCCTGTTTAAAATCTGCGTTTGCACGACTTTGCGCGGCGCCGGTTAAACTTCTTCTGGTTCCGCCAAGTCTGCTCTTCAAATTTTCCCTTAAGGAAGCTCTACTCTTAGTATTATCAGACTACTCGCTATATTATAAGCCTAGCACTTGTTCTCAAAACTTCTCTACTAAGTAAGCACTCTCGTACTAAGTAAGCACTACATCCACCTACCACCCCTGTGAATATCCACTTCCCTTAAAGGCACAGCACTCCTTTATACTGTTCTAACATGTCGAGTGGTAGAGTACTGGCATCCTCTCCAGCTCAGCTGGTTAATCTGGGTATCTTGAGACAATGCTACAATTGTCTCATGTACACAGACAACCCTCTCCTCCTCCCAACAAACACAAATACATGTGAGAGATGCAACTATATTGGCAAACTGGAGGCTGAACTCTCTCAACTCAGGGCTGTCTTGACCAGACAGGAGGAGATGGTAACCACACACACAGCAAACCCAGTCCCACATAGACCTATCACAACTGCAAATCAAACACATAAAAACACAAAGACATTCTCGGAGGCTGTAATAAAAAACTTACCAAAACAACAGAGGCTCCCAAAGCAAAAATCCACCACCTCAAAACAAAACACATGCAACACATACTTCAATAAATCAGTGTGTCAACCAATCACAGCCCTTAAGGCCAAGCACCATGCCTGATACACTAGTAATAGGTGACTCTATAGTCAGACACACTGATGTCCTGCTTACCAGGCTGAACAAGGAGAGGGTGACTGTGAGCTGCCTATCGGGAGCTAGGATCCGCCACATAACACACGCACTCAGGTCACTCCAAAGCAAGTACAAATATGACTCCGTCATTGTCCATGCTGGCGTGAATGACCTGAGACGTACCTCCCTGGACTACATGAAAAGAGACATAGAGGAGCTCTCTGATTATGTAGCCCAGGCTGGTATGACCCTGACCCTGAGCAGCATCTTGCCCTCACCAAAATTGATGCCACAATACAAAGACAAGATGATCAGCTTTAATAATTGGCTCAAGTACTGGTGTCATTCTAAGGGGATCCAATGTCTGTCTGCCTGGGATGACATGTTGGACAAGCCACACTGCTTCGCAAGGGACGGCTTGCACCTGTCACCACTGGGCTTCCGGATATTGGCCAAGGCTCTTGCCACCCCCATAGTGCCTTTTTTAGGCAAGGTTCAAAAGACAAACCCACCTCCTTAGAAAACAAAAATGAAAAAAAATTAAAGGTAATGCTGCTCAACGCCAGAAGTCTAAATCTCAAGATGCAGGCACTCGATGCACTCCTCAGTATGGAGAACATCGACGTCTGTGCAGTAACTGAAACCTGGTTCAAGGCTCCTGAGAGCACCCCAGCGCTACCAGGCTATACCTCGTATCATGCTTTTTGGCCCCAAAACCCGGGCCGAACCACAAAGGGAGGGGGAGTGTCCATATTCATCAAGGACACCCACACCTCCAGGTTAGTAACAACACATGAAGCATCAGAGACCATACAGGTGCAACTAACCATAGGCAAAACTGCTATACAACTGGTAGCATGTTACAGACCACCCTCCCAATCTCAGGAACCCCACTCAGCCTTCCTGAAGACATTGGAGGATATGAATGTATCACAAAATACCATCATACTGGGAGACTTCCCCAAACAAAGATTGGGTACATTATTCTATCCCTAACACCCTAGCCCAAAGGTTCCTAGAATTCATAAATTCAAATGCACTGGAACAACTAGTCACTTCTCCCACTAGGGGAGATAATATACTAGACCTGATCATCACAAACATGGGGACAAAATGCTCCACACCGGAGGTATACCCCTCACTAATGAGATCTCACCACAAACTAATCACCCTGGATATACATATCCCACCTCCACCCCCAACACAAAAGACCACAGTGAAAAACTTCTCAAAAGCAGACTTCACTTTTCTTAAGACTGAGATGGTATCCTTTAAGCCCACTGGGGCAGTGGATACCACATCCCACAATGCCGAATCCTTCACAAATGCTTTCTATGGACATCTCCAAGAATGCATGGATCATGCAATCCCAAATAAATCCAAGTCCCTCTCCACCAAAGGCAAGCGTCCTGTCTGGTGGACCTCAGCTATTAACAAATTGTATAACAAAAGAAGGAAGATACTGCACAACAGAGCAAAATCCCATAAAGGGAAGACATCTCTGATCAACATTAGCAGAAAACTATGTTCTCTCATAAAAACATCCAAGGCCAACTTTGAGTGAAAAATCGCTAAGGACACCAAAGATAACCACAAAGCCTTCTTCAGCTATGTTAGAAACCTGGGTGGAAACCCTCAGATATGCTCAGAGTTAGTTCACAACAACAAAACATACACTGAACCCACACATATTGCCAACATTCTGGCTGACAGATTCAGTGCAAATTTTTTCCCCTCCCTCACCCCCAAAAGAAGAAATACTTCTCCCAGCTGAATGTAATCTCCCTGTCATCTCAGATGTCCAAGTGAGAACTGCCCTCAACAAAGCTAAAAACACAGCATCAATGGGACCTGATGGTATCCCGGGTTGCGTGCTACGTGAACTCCAAGAGGAGCTAAACCCGCACATAAAAATGCTATTTAACCTTAGCCTTACTACAGGATATGTACCTGAACACTGGCGTACAGCAACAGTGGTCCCACTCCACAAGGGGGGTACCTCTACAGACCCTGGGAACTACCGCCCCATAAGCTTAACCAGCCTGGTCTGCAAAGCTATGGAAAGAATCATTATGGAACTCATAAACAGAGACATAGGGGACCTACAGACACTTGACCCCACCCAGTTCGGCTTTTAAAGGGCAGATCCTGCCTTTTGAACCTGGTTGACTTTTTCGAAACAGTCACTAGAGCCATTGATGAGGGCAAAGCAGTCCATACAGCCTACCTGGACTTGGCTAAGGCCTTCGACACAATACCCCACTCAGGCATCATAGATAAGCTCACCAGCTTAAACGTAAACCCTTATGTCTCTAGATGGGTTGCAAACTGGCTAAAGGACAGAACCCATAAAGTTAAAATCGCTGGAGCAATGTCAGACTCAAAGCCAGTCACAAGTGGTGTCCCACAGGGATCTGTCCTGGGACCCCTCTTGTTCGGCATTTATTTCTCAGATGTTAAAGCAAACATGAGAGGGTTGTGGCTGACAAAGTTTGCAGATGACTGCAAACTAGGCACCATAGTCGATACACCAGCGGACACATACATCCTACAAAAAGGCCTCACAGAAACGGACAACTGGTGCTGGAGTCACGGCCTTAAACTAAATGCCAAAAAATGTATAGTCATCCCCTTTGGGAAAAACAAAGTACCCACAAATTATCACATAGACAGCAACCCACTGAGTATGGAAAAAGGAATCAGAGACCTAGGGACCCAAGTCGACAGTGACCTCTCATTTGACACTCACGTTGCCAAAGTGGTTAGAAAAACATTCTACCTTGCACACCTCATCATGAAGGGATTCACATCCAGATCCAAGGATGTCATTGTACCCCTATACTCTTCCCTCATCAGACCCATGATTGAGTACAATGCCCCATTTGATATGTACCTCACCCGGCATTTGCAACAGCTGGAGAAGACCACAAAAGTACCTCACCAAGAGGATCAAGGGTCTCCAACATATGTCTTATTCTGCCAGACTAAAGAAACTCCAGCTCTATTCAGTAGCATACCACCTGCTCAGAGGTGATCTCTGCCTGACGTACAAGGCCATGTCCAATCAGGATCTGATGGACATGCTCCACCTCAAAAAATCCAAATCCATCAGGACCACGAGAGCTAAAGACTTAAACCTCAGCACAAGTACGAATAGGACATGCTAGAGGGATAGATTCATAACCCAGAGGCTTCCCATGCTTTGGAACAAGATCCCAGTTCATGTTAGGCAGAGCCCCTCACTGACTCTCTTCAAGAGAAATCTTGTTGAGTGGATGGGAGATCGTAAGTTTACCCCAAGGGTCACATCTGTGTCACTGCTAGACAGGGGCACAGTAAACTAATTCTATAATATAAGGGGGCCTTCATTGTGTCACTACTAGACAGAGGCACAGTATTCTAAATCTATTCTGTGCATTTTTTGTACCATTTCATGGGGTGGCGAAAGCCACATCACTATGCTAAGCTTACAAATGCCCCAGGGCAGATAGCCTAGTACTAAACTATGAAACTATGAATAGCATTATATTCCTTGTGTACACTGTGGCATGAAAACATTGCTGTTACTAATTAAAATTATACAGTTTCTGTAAGCAGTAAAGTGGGTTGTACTAAGAGAGAGAATTCCACAGAGGAAAAATGACTGCACTATATTGTCTGAGAGTACTGTCACACAGATATTGTCATTATTAACTAATTGTTATTATTTGTGACAGGGAAAATGGCAAGTGCTTATACTTTGATATATGAAACCACACTGAGAAAAAATAGCACTATACTGTGGCACATAGGGATTCATCTGTGAGTAGAAATTGGAGCTTATATTCATACAGGGAATTACACATGTCCTTTTTGCCAGGATGACCATTTACAGGTGACTGGTGCCTGTCCTTCCAACCACCCCATTCTGATGGACTTCCTTATTGCCTAGGCCCTGGCCACTGGCATGTGGTTGGTGGAGCATTCATTAGTCTTTGGGGAAAGAAGAGGAGATTGAGACATCTTGACCCTGTATCATTCATTCCTGACTATGGGGATTGTTTTATTCCTTAAACTTCGCCAAAGGGAGGGGTATGCAATGATGTAAGCAAGCACCCATGGATATTCCCAGCTATATGCTATATTAATGTCTGCTCTCCCCTTTGTGAGTATACACATGCTTGCAAGATATTAAGGCTGCTTTCTTGCTTCTGCTGGTAAATGGCATTGTTCCACAAACAATGCCTTTCCCAAGATAGGCTGGCTGGCCAGTGGCCACTCAACACTATCCCTCCAGCCATTTCTCAAGCTTTCCAGGTAGTTGATTCTGGAATGCCAGCTATCATAAGCAGACACTCCACTCTTATGCCCACGGGGTGGCTGTTGATTGACTATTTATATATGGATCTGTAGTGATGGCATTGCATACTTGTTGAGGTCATGTGATGCAAACAGTGAAAGTTCTAAATAATGAAGAAAAAAATTAAGATGACATCCTTTTTTCAGATTAACAAAAACATTTCAGAAAGCAATGAATATGGAACTCATCCCTGAAATGAGCCAAAACAGCAACAGAAGGTGCTTTGAAAGAAATAAATATTTCGTGAAAAAAAAAGTTTGGAAAAGCCATAAATTATACTGGCACATATAGACAATTCCTAGAGCAAACACCTACTTATTGTAATCTGATTTCTGAATCATTAAGAAGTCAATTTAAACCAAAAGATGAAATGGTAGTAACGACAACTCAAGACAGTGTTTTTCAAACACAGGATCTAGCTAAGGAAAGTGAAAAAGTTACATTTACCAAACAAAAGACTTTTACTTGGAGAAAATAAAAAGAACTTCTTTGTTAATATGAATTGGACACTTTAATCATATTACTAGTTATCATTTGAACAGAATGAGTGAAAATACAAAAAAAGTTCTCCCTCATTCAATGTTGTCACTGTGCAGTCTACTTAAACACTTTAATAAATTGCAGTTAAACTCGCGCGTATTCTTTAAAGTAGTTTTTAACTTAATGTTAATCATACCTCTCAACAGTGTCAAATTTCTCAGTTTTTACCGGTTTTGAGGTCCAAATAATGTGGTGTCACGATTCCCGAGTGGCACCCCTTCATTTTTGAATTTCCTGGCTTCTCTAGGCTTTTTTTTTTTTTTTTTTTTTTAATGTTTTTTGTTTTTCACTTGACGTCATCATGTGCAGATGCGTGCTTGATGACGTCCGCTGCATAAACAGTCTGTCAGCCTGTTGGAATTGAGTTCATTTTCTTGGCATAGCGTGCATGCATGCAGTTTCTGCAGCTGCTTAAAACAGCATTTGAATTCCGTGGGCTCAAACTGTGCAGTCTTAGAAGAATGGCCAGCCAACCAGAAAGGAGAATTTACTTTAGCACCAGCCAGAATGCATTCCGGTAAGGATTTAATATCCGGTAAATGAGTTAGTCTTTACTTAGTTAGAAGCAATGGACTTAGCCTTCTGGTAAGGACATAGCCAGAATGCATTCCGGTAAAGGAGTTAAACAGCAGTGGCAGTTTTTTAACACAATGGACTTAGCCAGAATGCATGTAAGGAAGTTAGTCTTTTCGGCACAAACAGCAGTTTTAACGACTTAGCTCAACAGGTTTCCTCAGTTTTTGTTAACACCTTGCATTTCCCTTGAAAATTAGCTACAGTACTTTCATATTTTATGAGGCACTGCAGTACTTTTTTAAGCCTCATTTGCAGTACTTATTTTTAGTTTGTGAGGCATAGCCAGCTTTCTTTTGCTGTGTGTGTCATAGCCAGCTTTTCTCTTTCCTTTGCTGTGTGATAGCCCGCTTTCCTCTTTCCTTTGCTGTGTGATGGCCAGCTTTCGTTTGTTGTGTGTGACATTTGCTGTGTGCGAGATAGCCAGCTTTCCTTTGTGTGTGTGTGTGTGTGTGTGTGTGTGTGTGTAAATGCCCCAGTCAGTTACAACTGCTGGTCAGAGTTACTCTGGCTCAAACCCTGTACCTTGGGTACAAGAAGCAAGAGCCTAAACTCTCTGCCCATACTACCACCCCCCCCCCCCTTGTGATTCAAGGAGTTAACCATAGTTTGCAACTGTCCAAAGTTTATGGAATGTTTGTCTCATACTTTTGGTCTGTTCTTCTTACAATTTGTGGTTTTTTGGCAAACCTTTGGTCTGTTCCTCTTACAATGTGTGGTTTTCTGGCAAATTGGTGAGAACTGAAGTTGAACTGAATTCATTAAATAATGATAGCCATTTAAGTTTCGGTCTTCCTATCTTTCAGGAAATGTATGGTAACACAAAACATTTTATTCTAGCAACTTTTCTAAGATTATACAAGCAATGTTTAAAATGTGTCCCTAGATGTCCTTCAAGGATGCATCTGCAGTCCTTACAAATGGGTTGTCCTGTCGTCAGGCAGCCCTTCGGTCGGCCGGATTCCAAAGTCTGGGTCTGGCCTCGGCTGGTGTCGCACTTCACCCGACGTCATAGCTGCAGTTATTCGGGTATAAAGGCATCAGCCGACGCCATTTTCCTCAGTCTTTCTTGCCGCGTGGCTCCCGAAGCAGAAGCTGTTCGCAAGTGCCGGTCGGTCAGATCCAGAGATTACTACTACCGAATACTACTTCGAAGACTTCTAAAAAGCTAAGTACCCCGTTGGGGACTCTTTCTTGCCTCAGCCGTATCTTGTGGGAAACAAATACCTCATAAAGATTTCCACTCCTACTGTATACATTGTTTAGGCCCAGACCACGACGTAGCAGCTTGTCTAGCCTGCGCTTCTTTTAACCGACGGACGGACGTCGGTCGGAGTTTGCTGAACAAATTTTCGGCTCTGATTTTGCATATATTATGCCGTCGGATCCTCCGACAACGCAAATTTCCAAAAAACGAAAAGAAAAGGACCGACACCCGCGGTCCGCGGTCTCGGCCGAAACCGCGATTAAGCAAACCGCGAGTGTCTCTGTTTCGGCCGAAACCGAGCAAGCGGTTCTTTCTCCAGCCGAAACCATGCCTTCTACCGAGGCCTCCTCTAACCTGGTAGAATCTGCTTCTGAAATCCAGCCTGCTGCTGCGGTTTTTCAGGAATTATCAGACACAATTCCCCTGGATATTTCAACCCCTGCACGTGGAGCTGCTAGGCCTCCTGCAGCCATGTCTATCAAGGCCTTTGCCAGGGCTAAAGCAGCCAAAGCTTCCAAAACTGTGCCTGCCAAACCCCCCTCACACAGGCCCAGCACTAGCTCTCATATGCTATCTTTGGCTGAGGATTTAATTTCTTTAATTCGTGGATCCCAGCCTCTTCCAGACAGGTCCTCTCTCCCACCTCCAGAAAAGAGACCTAGAGCAGAGCCCCCTGAACCAGTATCCACTGATGGTTCCTCTGATGAATCAGAACATACAGACCTTCCTGAGGCTTCTTATTCTCCTTACGAAGACTCTGATGCTGAAGAGTCCATCCCTTCAGCCTCTCCACCTGAGGAATTTTCCTTTGGGGAAACCTTGCATGCTATGAGGGAACAATTTCAGTGGCAGGGCCAAGATTTCTCAGACTCCAGAAAAGGCTTAGAACCTTTCTACATTTGCCACAACATAGGCCTTTAGCTATACCTCCAGTTCTTTCTGTTGTAGATGATGCATTTAATGATGCTTGCACTGCTCCTGATTCATTACCTCCGGCTCCTGCTAAGCCCGATAGGTTCTACAGGGTCCCGGACACTCATCACCATTTATACAAGGCTCCTTTTGCAGATCCAGAGACCATCGCCCAGGGCCCTAAAGCTGTAGCTGCTACTTCTACTAAAACCCCTCCCTCTGAAAGGGAATCCAGGTCCTTAGAGAGATGGGGTAAAAGTTTACACTTCTGCTACCTTGTCAGCTAGGGCTTTAAACTGCCAATTTCATATGATTCAATATCAAGAGTTTATGCTTGACCAGTTAACTAAATAGCTTTCCTCTGAAGAATCTTTAGATAAAAAATATGTTCAGGAAATGGTACATAACATACAGCAGGTTAGTAACCATTCTTTAAAATGTGGCTATGATGCACTGGAGGCTTCCTTTAGATCAGCCTTGACTGGCACAGTTATCAGGAGACATGCATGGTTGAAAGAACAGGCATTACCAGACCATGTCAAATCAAAGCTTTTGGATGCACCCATGGACAAGGTCAATTTATTTGGTTCCCCTGCTCAGCAGGTGCTAAAAAAGATGGAAGAGAAGGCGAAATCTGTACAAACGGTGAAAGATTTCTTACAGGTTCAACCTCCAAGGTTTAGCAGGAACTGGCCCTCCAAGAATTGGTCCTTTCCGGACTCCTCTAAGCCTCAGAGGGGCAGGAATAGGCGTTCAAGAGGCAGAAACCAATCCAGGGGTGCCTACAGGGGACGCCAATGGCAAGGTAACAACCAGCGAGGCACGGACGCAGCCACCACCTCTACAACAACTCAATCACAGTGACTTGACAGTGGCACCGCCTACCAGGGAACAACTAGAAGCACCCTTAGGCAGAAAACTAACCTTATTCTCAAAAAACTGGCATTGCATCACAAGGGAAAAATGGATTTTGCAAACTATAGACCAAGGTTACAGGTTCCATTTCCATACTCTACCAGGGAAGAGAGGAATGCCAAACCTACCACCTACTCAAAGGACAGAAGCTCTAAAACAAATATCTCGGCTATTAAGAATGAGAGCTGTGGAAAAGGTACCATCTATGGAGCAAGGAAAGGGATTTTACTCCAGACTCTTCCTGGTACCAAGAAAAGAAAACAAGTGGAGACCCATTCTAGACCTGTCCGCTTTAAACACATTCCTTATTGTTCCAAAATTCAAAATGCTGACCCTACAGCAGCTTCTTCCCATGCTGGGCAAGGAGTCTTGGCTGGTAACTCTAGATCTCAAGGAGGCATACCTGCACGTCCCCATAAGACCAATTTGCAGAAGATACCTCATATTTCTTGCAGGATCAGAGCATTATCAATTTTCAGCATTGCCCTTTGGCTTATCTACTGCGCCCAGAGTGTTCACGAAATGCCTGGCATCAGTAATTGCTCATTGCAGACTTCAGGGAATCCAAATTTATCCCTACCTGGACGACTGCCTGATTCAAGCGGACAACAAAAGCAAGCTAGCAGAAGACTTACAAAGAGTCATTTACCTGCTGCAAGCCTTGGGATATACAGTCAATATAAAAAAGTCAAGGCTGATTCCATCCCAAAGAATAACCTTTCTGGGTGTAGAGCTGGACACATCAAAACAAATGGCATTCCTAACTGCAGAAAAGAAAGAGCAACTACCTCTCTACTTCATGGCATTAACAAAGCAGAACCACCTAACTGCAAGAAAAGTACTGCAAGCTCTAGGCTTCATGGCATCCTGCATAATTCTGGTCCCTCATGCCAGACTGCATATGAGAAAGCTACAGTGGTACCTAAGGAATTTGTGGTCCCAACACAAGCACAGCCTAGAAACCAAAATCCCAATAATCCCATGCCTGAAACAAGAGTTCCTATGGTGGGCTCAGGCCTGCCAATCAAACACAGGGTTGCCCTTCTGCAACAGCCAACTAAGCCAAACCATCACGACAGATGCCACAGACCTCGGTTGGGGGGCACACATGCAGGGCAAGTGCATACAAGGCTTATGGACTCAAGACCAGCTGCGCCTACACATAAATCTAAAGGAAATGCTGGCAGTAAAATTGGCAATCCAGTCATTCAGACCATTTCTCCAAGAAGGTCAGTTGAGGATAAGGACAGACAACACCACAGTTATGTGGTACATCAACAAACAGGGAGGCACCCATTCATATCCTCTATGCCGGCTGGCACTGGACCTATGGGATGTGGCCCTGAGCTACAACATTCAGTTACAAGCAATCTTTGTACCGGGAAAAGAAAACATTCTAGCAGACATATTAAGCAGAACAACCACAGATGCCCACGAATGGATGCTTCATCCGGACATCTTCAAAGCCATCACAAGGAAATGGGGATTACCACAAATAGACTTGTTTGCATCCCCATTCAATCACCAGCTAAAGAAATTCTGCACAAGGACGTACCACCCACTTGCTTGGAAGGTGGACTCCCTATCCTTCAGTTGGAAAAACCTGACAGCATACGCATTTCCACCACTTCCTTTGATGCACAAGGTGCTTCTGAAGATCAAAGAGGACCGTCCAAGGATCATTCTGATAGCTCCAGACTGGCCAAGATAACATTGGTACCCATTGCTGAGGAGCATGTCTCGGGAACAAATATGGACACTACCCCTGATCCCATTACTGTTAACACAGAACAACTACAACATCCTGCATCCAAACCTGAAAACTCTGCAGCTAACTGCCTGGAACATTACATAACAGCAATTAACCCAAATTTATCCCAAAGGGTTAAGGACATAATCCTGGAGGCTCGCAGACCTTCAGCAAGAAAGAATTATGCAGCAAAATGGAAAAGATATCTCATTTGGAGTACTGCAAAGGGTGAAGATGTGACTCTGGTAAACATGGCCAACATCTTGGAGTACTTGGCAGAGCTCTTCCACACAGGCCTGTCCTATTCTTCCATCAAGATACATGCATCAGCTATTTCAGCACAATACAGCTTGGATCCTCCTGTCTTCTCTCATCCCCTGCTCAGACAGTTTCTGAGAGGAATTAAAAATGTAAAACCTCCCAGGAAACCACCATTGCCAGCATGGGACTTGAACTTTGTGCTAGAAAATTGACACTTCCTCCTTTCGAGCCAGCAGCAACAGCAGAATTACAATACTTATCCTGGAAGACTGCTTTCCTGCTGGCAATAACTTCAGCAAGAAGGGTCTCTGAACTACAGGCATTAATGGCAGTGCAACCCTTCCTGATCTTCCATCAAGATAGAGTGTCCATGAGAACAAATCCTACATTTATGCCTAAGGTGGTATCCAGAGTGTCATTAAATCAGGCTATCCACCTACCTACATTCTTTCCAAACCCACAAAACAGGGGAGAAAGACTTTTGCATACCTTGGATGTACACAGACAGTTACGCTACTACCTGGACAGGACTAAGTCCAATAGAAAAACTGACCAGCTTCTGGTAGCATATGCCACAGGAAAGGAAGGAAAACCAATTTCAAAACAGACAATCTCCAAATGGATAGGAAATTGCATTAGATTTTGTTACTCCTACCATGGAAAGAAAACCCTGAGAACATCAGGCCTCACTCCACAAGGGCTACAGCCACTACCACAGCCTTCTTACGAGGAGTGGCTACCAAGGACATTATAGAGGCTGCTACTTGGACCTCCGTGCATACATTTGCCAAGCATTACAATTTACCTTTATACTCTAGATCCCGAGCAGGTTTTGCCACTGCTGTTTTGCAAGGGATCCTAGCTACACCATAATCTCTACTCTTTCCTCCTCCCCTTGTTTAGCTATGGTATTCTACCCATTTGTAAGGACTGCAGATGCATCCTTGAAGGACATAGTACAGTTTTGTACCTACCATAAATGTAGATGTCCGATAGGAATGCATCTGCAGTCAGGATTACCCACCCACCTACCCCTCTGAGGTACTCCTAGGGTATTTGCCAGCCTACAGCTAGCTTGGGGGGGATCTATTATGGTGTATTTGTTTGTATATATGTACATACATGCTTATTTTTTGTGTTTGCTCTCTACTATTTGGAATCATTGGCATTTATCCAAATTTAGCCTTCCAAGAGGGCACCTGGCATCTGGGGCAAGAAACACTGAGGAAAATGGTGTCGGCTGATGCCTTTATACCCGAATAACTGCAGCTATGATGTCGGGGGAAGTGCGACACCAGCCAAGGCCAGACCCAGACTTTGGAATCCGGCCGACCGAAGGGCTGCCTGACGACAGTACAACCCATTTGTAAGGACTGCAGATGCATTCCTATCGGACATCTACATTTATGGTAGGTACAAAACTGTACTTTTTAGGTTTTTGTTCCCCCTCCCAATACATTTTGGCTTTTTCCGGATTTCTTGTGCTGCATGTTTCTTTAGGGGGAGAGAAGTTTAGTGCTGCTTATGCCAAGTCTGCTTGTGCTGTTAGTAGCACAACAGGTAGAATGCTTGGTTTTAATACAGATGGCTGTGGGCATAAGCAGCACTGCTTAGGCCAAGTCTGTTTGTGTTAGTAGCACAGAATACTTGCTGTTGATGCAGAAGGCTGTGGGTTCTACTCTGACAGTATGTAGATGGATTGCTGATACTGTACTGTACTTTTAAAGGGGGTGGAGTTGGTGCAGTCCTAAGAATGTCCTCTTTGGCAGAGATACCTAGCAACTATGAAACAGTTATCAATTTGCCATCCATTCCCTATTGCAATATTACTACCTTATCATTTTTTTAATGTAATGTAAGCAATTTATTCCTCAAGGGCAACAGGCACTTTATTTGAAGATGAAACAATGAAATATTAAGTTGTTTGCTAGCAGCAACCTCTTCATTAGTTACAGATCTTGCAGATCTCTTTAATGTGGAATTATTTAGATGACTTTTACTTGTGCAGAGATTGTGCATATTTACTGATACTGGTGGACTGTAGAAGTTTGAGTAGACTTTTATGATGGAAATGTTCTGAAATGGGCAGTTTTGTCATTATTGGTTCATGCATTTTGTTTCATTGCTTACTGGAAAAATGTTCAAAACAATAAATTTAAAATGCACTCTAACAAGCGTGCTGCATTATACAAGGAATGTAATCTAATACAGTCAGGAAGGTGTACCAAAGAACACATGTATGTTTCGTGTGCAAGGGTCCTATGATTAGAAAACAGCCCAAAGGTAATCTTTATCCATCACTGGCCAGATGCATTTTCTTTGAGTGTGGGTTTCAATGCTGTTTTAAAGAATTTGATTTTCAAGGGCAGAGAAGTTTTAATGCTAAGTCTATTTTCATTGTGAGAATGTATGCCTTTGTTAACAGATGTCTGTTAGTGTTTGTGCTATAAAATAAAAGTTTTAAATGAAATCCAATTTATCCAGATAATCATCATAGAAGTAAAGCAGTACGCACTTTACAGTGTTTATGGTAAATGGGCCAAAATAGCCAAGTAATGAGAAACTGGAATGGCTGGGGGGGGCTGTGTATGGATGTCCCATTCGACTATGATTTTGTGAGGGGGGAATGGCGGCAAACTCAGACAGCCCCGGGTGGCACAAACTCAACCTTTGCCACTGATCAGTAGGCCAAAACCTTTGGAGGTTCCGTCCTAGCAAACTGTAATATTCTTTTGCTAAGATTAGAGTATTGCCTACCATTAAATGCCTTACTTTTACCACAAAACCCAGATACTGCAAGTCACCAAAAACAAAATCCTAAGGTTCACCATCTTCTCCCTTCCCAGTTAACATCATTGCTACACATTTCAAAAGAAAAAAATAATTTACTACAGGGTCTAAGCTGGGGCCATATTTTGGCTGTATGTTCAGTTTGCACTTGAAAGTTGGTACCCCACAATACCATTGAAGTGGGCGGGGTTACATAATTATGCATGCAAATTTTTTGTTAATCGGCATACCTGTTTTTCATGGGTCTTTGTCCAGATTTTTGATGTTTCCAGGTTGAAAGGTATTAATGTTATTTAACCCTGGTGATACCTAACATTTGTCCCTATTTGCCAGTGCAATTCCTTAAATTCCAGGTGGTTATAATTTGTTTACAATGAAGTTTCTGAATGTCACTATCACCAAACTGTTGCATGGCTTGATACAGATATCAATATATCACAAGTCTTTTAATAAGTGTTTCCCCCCAGAAAAGCAGCCATTACCATCCCAAACATATCTTAGTATTTCTTGCTAACACTTTCATCATCAGCCTGCTTTTTTCCGTTTTCTTTATGGGGTTGGGGTTTTGCATGAACAGTCACAATCTCTCTTGATTCAGTGCCACCCTTCTACCTTCTTCATGAGTTATGCCTGATTGTCACAGGTCTTTTTCCATGCAATCCATCTATCTCTTTGCTGGATGTCCTTGTTTCCAATTGCCTTCTTCCTGTCTCTCCCAAATCATCTTCACCAAATTGCTTTCTTTCCTGCACATGTGCCTGAACCACAGTGATCTGTTCTCTTTGACCTTCTTTGTATTTGGAGTTATCTTGGCTTCTGCTCTGATGTCTTCATTTCTTTGTTTGTCCCACAGTGTGCAGCCTACAGCCAAGTTTAGACACTTCATCTCAGTCAGTTCTATGGTCCTCAACTGCTCTGAATTCAATGCCCAGGGTAGCATACAGAAGTACTGGTCACATCCCCAAAAAAAAAAAAACAAGCTACACAAATAACCTACCTGAATGTTTTAAGCAGGGGGACAAGCCTCCCTGCACCCCCCACACCCATCGCTCTTTAAATATGCCAACTCCAAGATCGCACTACAGTGCAGAAAATGAAAATCTTCCCATTCCGTGCTGTACGGAGATCTCCATTAAAACGTTCAAACTTTCAAAAGTTCGATCATATGGTGTTGACCATATGACACTCGAACTTTTGAACGTTCAAGCATCCAGTATAGATCCTGTCAGTACTATCATCCCACGTGCCTTCAGTTTTGCATTCCATTCCTCCATCATTTGCCGAAGTGCCTGTCTAGAGTCTGTAGTGCCACATCATCTACATATAGTGGCTTTGTTGATCTCTCCCCTCCAACCTGTTTGCTAATGTAGTTCATCATTAGTATGAACAGCAGTGATTCTGAGCAGAACCCGGATGCAGACTCAGTCCCACTGGAACCCTCCCTAGTATGAAACCTAACACTATTCATACTTGGGTCATTAAGTCCTTGTACATAGCCTGCACTAATTCTACAAATTCTTCCAGAATTTTGAACCATTACAGGATTGCCCAAATCAGCTTTCTTGAAACTTTGTTATATGCTTTCTCCAAGTTAAGAAATGCCAAGTTAGACTCTTCATCGCCAGCCTCTTCTCCATTGTTCCTCTCACTGCAAATAACAAGTCAGGTGTGTTGCATCTTGGTCTGTACCGTAACTGCTCATTTCCCATCTTACTTTCTACTATTGTGCATATTTATCAATCACTCTGTCCAGCACCTACATGCAGTGTGATAGGAGCTTGATATGTGTGTACTGCCCATGTTTACAAATGTTTCCTTTATTCTTGTACACTAGCACTAGGATCCTTATTGTCCAGTCATCTTGGCTACCACTTTCTCTTCTTACTGCTATGAGGTCTGTCAGAGCCATTATCCTCCCCTAACTTACCCATCTGCTAAGCCCTCTACTGAGCCTGTTTGTTTCCCTGACTTCATTTTCCTCGGTGCTTTTCTAACTTCTAGGCTGGGCTGTTCCTCTTTTGTTGTAAGCTGTGTATGGGGCAATACAGCTTCTGTTGGCTTTTTGTAAATCGTGTATGGGGCAATGCAGCTTCTGTGGGTTTCTCTGAAGCTTTGTATGGGGCAGTACAGCTTCTGTGGGCTTCTTGGAAGCTTTGTATGGGGCAGTACAGCTTCTGTGGGCTTCGCTGAAGCTTTGTATGGGGCAGTACAGCTTCTGTTGCATTTTCTTGATTCAGAAGCTGTTGAAAGTACTCCTTTCATCTGTTTTTGATCTTGTGGACAGCAGACTCATAAGTAGGTTGTTAATGACATCACTTTCGAATGGTGCCTGATGAACATCTTCTTTATCTTCACCTTGCAACTTGAGTTTCTTCCTAGGTCCTGCTGAGTCCCTTCCCAGAAGCTGATGGACTGCCTCTGATGCCTTGTTCTTTGCTTTTGCAGCTGCCCTCTTAAGTTATTTGCCAGCCATCTAGTATTCCTTCTTAGGCTTGTCTGTGTTTTCTGTATCCCACTTTTCCTGCACTCCTTTCTTCTTTTGATCACTGCCTAGAATTCTGCATTCCATCACCAACTTTCCTTATGTACCTTATTTCCTTACCTGACTCTGTCACATATCTGTTCCATAGTGTTTACGTGTGCTTTTTTGACATGCTGCTGTTTTACTTCAACTTTACCTATTTGCTCTTTTTCCTGAGTATTTCTTTGAACTCTTGTGCTTTCAGTCCAGTTAACTTCCAGGTCTTCAGCCTAGTCTCTGTTGCCCTAAGAGCCTTCTCTGACCACTGTTTGCAGCTGATTGTGGCCACCAGTAGTTTATGCTGTGGGCCAACTGTTTTGCTGGGGATGACTTTGCAATCTTTCATTCTTCAGGGGGTTATAAGGAAACCGTTCTTCAAAAAGCTTGGGCAATAACTGCTAAAGCTAGGAGTAACCTTGTTTGCCATTACAATAAAAGTAATGGTCCTGATAAGGAGTGAACTAAGACCAGTGACCACATGTGATAGCATTTTATATATATATATATATATATATATATATATATTTATTATGGTCTGTACGAACAACATTCTGTCGGCAGCAGTGCTGCCGAAAATTAGAATGTCGTGCCCAAAACATAAATGGATGGGATAGTCTAACACACTTATGTGAATGCTGTAGTGCATTCGCACAAGTGTATTTGACTATCTGCACAGAGATTGTGGTACAATGGAGTTTGGAAATTCATCCATATCCCCACTGCAGTGCGATATCGGAGTTAGAATATATTAGTAGGGGGGACGGCGCACAGGTGGGCTAGCCGCACTGCAAAACCATGATCTGCCATATGGGAGTCTGATTTACATCAGCTCCTGTACAGCTATCACGTGATGGTCTCAGCCACAATATCGACTCAAGTGTGTCGATCATTTGGGTCAACATTTTGGCGAGACGGAATATGTGTTTTCGGGTTTACTATTCGTTGTTTTGAACGGCAAATATTTTGCCGTTCGAACAAACAGTAGTAAACTATATATAGATATATATATATATATATATATATATATATATATATATATATATATGTGTGTGTGTATATATATATATGTATACACACATACACATATATATATATATATATATATATATATATATATATGCATGCACACGCGTATGTATTAATTGTAGTTTCAGAAAGGGGAATTTTTGGATCAGCACCTGATGCCTTTTAAACATGCATTTAACACCTGGAAATTGACTTAGAGGAATACAGCTTTGACGTCCTTTGCCAAAGGTGCATGTTTGAGTCTCTCTACCTTCATTAGCCTATTTTGTGACCTTGAGTAAACCACTTAAATAGTCAGTGCTTTGGGGCAATTGAGAATTTCTGCTAGGCTCCTCAATACTTTTCTTGACTGCATGCTTAGTAACTAACTATGAAACTATAACAGAAGCTACTTTGGATGCTAAACCCGAGAGATGCCTTCCTTGTGGTAAAAAAAAAAAACTATATATATATATATTTATATATATATATATATATATATATATATATATATATCTGTGTATGTATATATATGTATATATATATATATATATATATATATATATATATATATATATATATATCCGAAGTAGTTAACTTCATTTGATCAGCAACCAGTGGGTTACGGATCCGATACGGATCCGAGCTGGCAGCATACCAAGCAAAAGATCCAAGCTCCAAGCTCCTCCCTTTACCCATACTGCACTGCAACCTCCTTCCAATCCTCAGATCTTGTTTGCTGCAGCTGCGCCAGCACAGGATTCTTGAGCTCCAGGCAAGTGTCAGGGTTTTTTCTCTAAAACTTGGTCTGTGTGTGCTCTTTTTGATAATTTTGAAGTAAATTATTAGTTATCCACGATACTTATTGGGTTTTTCCTTGTTTGAAAGTTGAAAGCTTTCAGTTAGTGTAGGCCTCCCTTCCTGCCCGTCGTGTGTGTGTGTGTGTTCTCTAGGATGTCAGAAAGTGACTTTCTCTAAGTGCACAGAGTGTGGCCACAAGCTGTCTCCAGCCGATGGTCACACTCTGTGTGTAGTTTGCTTGGGGGTGGCCCATTTGTCTTTTGGCTGCAAGATTTGTGCAGCCTTCAACCCCCGAGCCCTGCAGGATCGCAGGAATAAGTTGATTCTGGCAGGTCTTTTACCCGCAGAATCAACTTCTGCCTCTTCTTCTTCAGCTTCATTACCAACCATGGCTGTGGCTGTTCAGCCTTCTGGGCCTTCTCCCCTGTCCGGGACTCACCCTCTCACCTTACCACAGGGAGGGAGAGAGGCCAAGAAGATTAAAGAAAAGCACAGGGATACAGAGAGACATGTGGATAAGGATAAAGATAGAGAGAGAGGGGCCGCAAGCGACAGGCCAAGTTAGATCCAACGGCCCCTCATGCTAAAGTAATCTTGTCTCCAGTAAAAGTTGCCAGGCCATCCTCTCCTCGGCTCCATTCACCACGTTTTTCTCCAGAGCCGGAGGAGGAGACTAGACCACCCTTGAGGTCATCTTTGCATTGGGTCTCCCGGCCGGTGTCCTTCAGATCAACCAGAAGCATCTCTGAAACAGACATGGATCGGATGATGCGAAGGTTTCTACAAATTCAAATGCAGATGGGAGTATTGCTGGCTACCCCCTCCCAGTGAGGGGAGTTCGGCTCTTTTTTTCACCTGATAGCTCCTTTTCCAATCCACCATCGGATATCGGAGTCTATGGATCCGAGGAGTCCCAGAGTTAGGGGATTGGCACCGATGGTGCCTTCGACCTTGATGCCGGCCATGCCCTCGAGTCTGTCGGTTCCGCTTTTGGATCTGAGTTGTCAGATCCGAGGGGATAAGTGTGTCATTGGCTCCGTTGTGGTCAGGGCATACCATCCCTTTGGGTCCGACTGTTCCAGCTTCAGCTCTGATCCCTTTGTCGGATCTGAGGGTCTCGGCTACCAGTTTCAGGGAGGCTGGGTCTCCCTCGGCATTTGATGTCATGGAGAGGGTTCTCTCTGGAGGATCGAGACCCCTCACTCTGTCCTCGGGGTCCATCCCTGATCCCTCGCAGTTGGGTTTGTCTTCCATCATCCAGTCCCCCCAGGGACCGCCTGTGTCCATTGCACCCAAGACAGTTCCCTTGGAGGAACAAGAAACCATTTGCGAACCCTCCTCGGAGAGTCCACCCTAGGAGGTCTCTCACAAATGCTAGTGTAAGAGGAGGCACTTGGACCCCCCCCCCCCCGAGTCCCTCACCGAGGATACCGACTTGGAGGAAGGGGAAGGTTCACCCAAATCACCCCCTGAAGACGTCTCCTTTGGAGACATTATGGAAATCCTTTGCCAGAGGGGGGAGTGGTCCGCCCAAAAACCTTCCTCTGACGAGTCGGTATTTCTGGAGGCGTTCCACATAGGCCCATCTACCTGTTGGGTGTTCCTCCACCAGCCGACCCTCTGGTGGACCTTATCACCACCAGAGCTTGGAGGGAACTGGACACTTTGGAGCCTATACCCAAAAGACCCAACAAAATGCTGAGTCCACCGGCAGATAGAGCTTCTTGGAACAAAGGTTCCCCAGTTGATGTCATGGTGGTGGTGGTGGCAGCCACAAAAAAGGAACTCACCCAAGAAAGTTCCTCGGTCCACCCCCCAGACAAGGAGTCCAGGGCTATGGACCATCTTGGAAAGCAGACTTTTGCTTCAGCCACCTTTACTATAAGAGCGCTGAATTACTTGACCCACGTAATTCAACTGCAGCGGGACCTCATGAAAGAGTACGCTGAGTCTCTCCCGGAGTCCATGTCAGCTGAGGATAAACAGACCTTCTCAGCTCATATGGCCACTCTCAAGTCTGTGTCCAAAACTTCCATGCATTTACTCTCTCATGCCACCGAGGGAGCCGCTAGGGCTAGCGGGTCCGGCATCGCCTTAAGGCATCATGCTTGGCTCCATCTTTGCGACATCTTGGAACCCTTCAAGGCGTCCTTCGCTAACGCACCCTTTGACGGTTCCACCCTGTTCGGGAAGACTGTCCATGATACACTTGTCCAGAGTGAGAAAGACGGGAAGACGCTGTCAGCAGTTGGGATCCGCTTCTCTAACCCTCAAAGGTCCTTCTCCAGGAACCAGTGAGGGCAAAAGAAGCTGTGGTTCTGGAAAACTCAGCAGTCCCTGAGCACTCAGGACTCCTTCTCCCTCAGAGGCAGAGGGGGACAAGGTGGACGCTGGCCCAGAGGCAGATGGGGGCCGAAGAACTTCGGATCACGTAAACCTTTTTCAGAGCGACCTGCACAGCAACCCTGAGGGGTTACCCGACTGCTCCTCTCTGGAGTCAGTCGGGGGGGGGGAGTTTTCCGATGCACCTAGCCCAATGGGAGTCCATCACGACAGATCGCTGGGTGCTTCGAACAATATCCAGAGGCTATTCTATTCCCTTCATAAACAAGCCCCCTTACACAAGGCGCCTCCCGGATGTCCCACCCACTCAGAGGGAGGCCGCGGCCTTGGAAATACAAAAACTATTAGAAAAAAGAGCCATCCAGCAGGTACCCTAAGGCCAGTCCGGATCAGACATCTATTCCAGTTTCTTTTTGGTGCCAAAAAAGACAGGGGACCTAAGGCCAATTCTCGACTTGTCAACAGTGAACCTGTTCATTGCTATGGAAACGTTCCAGATAGTCACGCTTCAATCCATCATGCCCTTCCTGCAGGAGGAAGACTGGTTGTGCTCGATAGACCTCAAGGATGTGTACTACTATATTCTGATGTACAGGTGATCCAGGAGGTTCCTCCGCTTTCAGCTAGGGGCCAGTCATTATCAGTTCAGGGTCCTACCCTTCAGTCTCACCACAGCCCCGAGGGTGTTCACCAAGATCATGGCAGTTGTAGCGGCCCACCTGAGACTACAGGGCATTCAGGTCTTTCCGTACCTGGATGACTGGCTTCTCACTGCCCCCACCAGGCAACTACTCTTACTAGCCAGAGATTTCTTTCTCCAGATGTCATCTCAGCTAGGGATTAGCATAAACCTAAGGAAGTCTTTCCTTCAACCTGTTCAAGTATTAGACTTCATAGGGGCGAGAATATATTCTCGCCAGGCCAGGGCATTCTTAACCCCAGACAGACTAAACAGCCTGACACTTCATGTGTTAGCGCTTCTGCAGTCCCCTGCATCCCCTGGATAATTAATCCTGAGAGCCTTAGGGTCCATAGCAGCAGCTATCAACCTGATCCCTTGTGCTTGTCTGCATATGAGAATTTTACAGTGGACGTTGCAAGTTCATTGGTCGATTCATCATCACCCTCTAGATCTGAGCAGTATGCGCAGAAATGCTCTCATGTGGTGGCTCCACTCTCGAATTTGCAGGAGGGACGTCCCTTTCTTGCACCCCAACCCCAAGCCATGGTGACCACGGATGCCTCCCGCCTAGGGTGGGGGGCATTGTTCGGGCAGGACTTTTCAAGGCCCGTGGACTCAAAACGAGACCGTTCTGCATATAAATATCCTAGAGATGAGAGCGGTCCTTTTAGTGTTGCAGACCCTTCATGCTTATCTTGCGATCCAGTCAGACAGTATGTCAGTGGTCTGGTATATCAACAAACAGGGAGGAACCAAGTCTTATCCCCTTTGTCGAGAAGCCAAGAGAGTCTGGGAATGGGCGATCTCCACCAACCGCTTTCTGATAGCAATGCACATTCCGGGTCGGTCCAACATTTTGGCGGACAAATTGAGCATAATTATCTTTTCTCCTTATGAGTGGTCTCTGAACCCTTGTGTAGTGGAACAGATCTTCTTCAAGTGGGGTCAGCCTTGCTGCGATCTCTTCGCATCGCCTTCCAATGTGAAGTGCAGCAAGTTTTTCGCTCTAATCCCCCCGAGGGGGGAAAGCCCCAGAGACGCTCTTGTTCATGCTTGGCCACCTGGTCTTCTTTATGCATATCCCCCACTCCCACTCATGATAAAGTTCTTACAGAAAGCTTGTCGGTTGAGGAGCAGATTGATCCTCATAGCCCCATTCAGGCCTCATCAAGTCTGGTTCCCCTGCCTACGGTCTCATCTCACAGCTCCAACTTGGATCTTGGATCCCATTCCGGATCTAATTCATCACCCCTTGGGAATGCTTCCTCTGAATCTGGACAGACTGAAGCTCACAGCTTGGCTGCTCCAGTTCCACTAGTTGCTAGGACTCCCGGTATCTCTTCTCTTGTTAAATCTATCTTGGTTGCAGCATATAAATCCTTTACCAGGAAAATTTATTCTAGCAAATGGAGACGCTTCTCCATTTGGGCTTCACAGAGAAATCTAGATCCTTTTACCGCTCTGATCCCAGCGATATTAGACATTTTGTCTCGTATCTTCCAGCAAGGAGCCAGCTCCTCCACAGTGAAAGTCCAGCTGGCGGCTATTTCTCATTTCCATGTAGGGGAAAATTTAGGCTCCCTTGCTGCTGCCAGAATTTGTAAGACCTTTTTGAAAGGCACTTTTTTTCTGTGACCCCCTATTAAGAATCCGTCACCACCTTGGGATCTGACTGTGGTTCTTCAGGCCTTAGTTGTGCCTCCTTTCGAGCCCTCGACATCAGTTGGCTTAAAATTTTTGTCATGGAAGACAGCTTTTCTGGTAGCTATAACCTCAGCAAGGAGAGTGTCGGAGCTGCAATCTCTTTGTATGAAACCCCCATACCTTGTGTTTCATAAGGACATGGTGTCTCTCAGAACTAATCCATCCTTTCTTCCTAAAGTTGCTTCTGAGACAAATATTAATCAATTTATTAATTTGCCTGTCTTTTTCCCTGATTTTCAGAACAAAGGGGAATACAAACTTAATTTGCTGGATGTTCACAGACAGTTACGTTTTTATTTGCACAGGATGGTGGCCTTTCGTAAATCTGATCAACTTTTTGTTTCTTTTGCTAAACCCTTTTTAGGGAAACCAGTTTCAAAGGTGACACTGGCTAGGTGGATTTCCCTTTATATCCTACAAACATACAGAGAGCTTGCTTTGCCAGAACCAGTAGGAGTTCATGCCCATTCTACATGTTCTATGGCAACGTCTGCAGCATTCTGATCTAGAGTTTCTCTGGATGACGTTTGCTCAGTGGCTACCTGGGTGTCTTCTCACACCTTTATTAATCATTATAAACTAGATTTGGTGTCTAGAGGAAGGGCTTCTTTTGGATCTGCACTGCTCTGGAATATCCTTCCTTAAGGGCATCCCAAGATTTCGGGTAGCTGGGGACTCTGTCCCACAGGTTGCTGATCACATGAAGTTAACTACTTCAGATAAAGAAGTTATGTAATCACCATAATGTTCCATCTGAGTAGGTAAACTTCATTTGTCAGCAACCGTCTCTCCCTCCTTCCCCCTTGCTTTGGTATTTTTTTTTTGCTGAACTCGATGTCCAGAGTTCACAAGTTGGAGGTTTGTCCTTGGTTTAGGGGTCTCAGGTTAGTTTGTTGGTGTCATGTATGGAGTGGCAAACTCGATCTGAGGATTGGAAGGAGGTTGCAGTGCAGTATGGGTAGGGGAGGAGCTTGGAGCTCGGATCTTTTGCTTGGTATGCTGTCGGCTCGGATCCATATCGGATCAGTAACCCACAGGTTGCTGACAAATGAAATTTACCTACTCAGATGGAATGTTATGGTGAGTACATACCTTCTTTATATACTTTATTCAGCTGTTCATACTGTAACTGTCTTAGGTTCCTATTATGTGTGCTGTTATCTTTTCAGTTGCTCTTTTTCTGCACTTATTACTGCGTGCTAGTAGCCTTCTAATTTACTGCCTTCTGCACTTGTTTTTAGTCATTTGTTAATTTAATTGCATTTATTTAAACTGTATTTGCCGTGATATTGCTAGACATTCAAGTGTGCTAGCCTGCACTGCATTTGAATTATATTTACTGCTGTTTTAGCTGCTTTTCTGAAAAAAATATATTCTAACCTTGTTTCCTGTCTTTCCTGTAACTAGTCTAGTCCAAATACAGACTTGCTGTATCCAGGACTGAGTAAGCTTCTGAGCCCCCCCCCCAAGCCTTTCTGTGTTGGTGGGAAGCCTTCTGGCTTATCAGTGGGAGTGGTAAGCACTAGGTAGCCTATCTACCACAAGAGGGGTGGGTTCATACTTGCCAACCATACCAAATTGCTTGGTTTTTACCAAGTTTTGGGGTCCAAATGAAGGGGTGCCACGATTCCTGAGTGGCACCCCTTCATTTCTGAGTTTTGCACTGTTTGAGCTGATCTCATCACATGTGCAATGACATCAGCTCTGTCAGGGCTACCAGCCAGTCGGAATTGAGCTCAAGGAGCTCATTTCTGGCTGGCCTGGGCTGTTTGGATTATCGGCAGCACTTTCAAATGTGAGCGGGCAGGAATGGCAGTCTTGTAATGGATTTATGTTCAGAACAGGGAACAAGGAAAGAATGAAGACTCCGCAAGTAAGGCTGCTTGGATTATCAGCAGCACTTTCAAATGTGAGCGAGGGGAACGGTGAACAAGGAAAGAATGAAAACTCGGTAAGTAAGGAGTGTGTGTGTGTGTGTGTGTGTGTGTATGTATGTGTGTGTGTGTGTGTCTGTCTGTCTGTGTTGAGGGGTGATGTTTTTAAATAACAATAAACTTACCATAACAACGCACATGAGGATTAACTGGTACATCTCTTGGATATTGAAGACTTGATGAAGTATGCGTAAAGCCATAGTTCTTAGCCAATTGCTTTAACTCTCAAGATACAAACTGTATACCATTATTTGTGATTAGTTGTATCAGTATATCATATCTTGTAAGCATTGTCTTAAATCTGGCAATACTCTATTGGCCAAAGGTATTCAGGCTCAGTAAAAGAGCTCAAAGTCCCTACCCACCACCACTTGAGCTATGTCCAGATTTTTCCATGTTAAGAGTTGAGAGCTATGGTGAGAAGGGAGAACAGAATTTCTATTCCCCCATTATTGGCTTTGTTTGTCCATTTTTTTTTGTGCTAAGAGGTTGAGAGCTATGGTGAGTGAGAAATGAATTTGTATTCCCCCATTATTGGCTTTGTCCAGGTTTTTTGTGCTAAGAGGTTGAGAGCTATGGTGAGAAGTGAGAACTGAATTCACTAAATGATAGCCATTAAGTTTCAGTCTTCCTATTTTTCAGGAAACTGCTGATTTAGCTTAGTGGTATGTTGCTCTGACTGTAGTGCAATAGGGTACTGGATACAAGACTTGCCAGTGAAATGCATGGTGGTAACACAACATTTTATTCTCGCAACTTTCCAAAATTATACAAGCAATGTTTAAAATGTGTCCCTGGTTTTTGACCTTTTGCCCCCCCCCCCAAAAAAAAAAAACTGTATTTGAAAATAAGTGCGAGAAGCTGTGAAAGATGCCTATGGTTTACACTACTGTCATTCTATTTAAAGTGTGGGTGTGGAAGTAGACTTTTATGAAGGAAATGTTCTGAATTGGGCAGTTTTGTCATTATTAGTTCATGCATTTTGTTTCATTGCCTACAGTACAGCCTACTAAAAAATGCTCAAACAAATTTAAAATGCGCTCTGTCTAACAAGTGTGCTGTATTATACAAGAAATATAACTTAATAAACTCAGGAAGGTGTATCAAAGAAAAGAACACGTGTATGTTTCTTGTTTTGTGGGCAAGGGGCCATTGATTTGAAAACAGCCCAAAGGTAATCTTTATCCACCACTGGCCAGATGCATTTTCTTTGGATGTGGTGTGGGTTTCAATGCTGTTTCAATGAATGTGAGTTTCAAGGGCAGAGAAGTTTTAATGCCAAGTCTATTTTCATTGTGAGACAGTATTGCTTTCTTAGCAGATGTCTGTTAGTGTTTGTGCATTGTTGTGTTGCAAAATGTAGAAATAAAATCCAAATAATCATTGTAGACGTAAAGCAGTATGCACACATTAGTGTTTATGGTAAATGGGGAAAAATAGCCATGTAATGGGACATTGGAATCGCTGCAGGGGGACTTTGGTGCCATATTTTGGTTGTCTGTTCTTCAGTTTGCATTTGAAAGTTGGTATCCCACAATTCCATTTGAGTGGGTGGGGTTACATAATTTTGTAGGCAAATTAGATGCTAATCAGTGTACAGATTTGTACCTAGTTTTCACTGGCTTTGTCCAGATTTTTGATGTTTCCAGGTTGAGAGGTATGAGTAGGTTTTGGCCCAGAAATGTAGTTTATTGGCTGTTTTGGCAGTTTTTCCATCTCTTTCAACTTTGTGGTTTAAAAGTCCATGTTTGCGTTTGTTTCCCGCCTTTCCTGTAACTAGTCTAGTCCAGGTACAGATTTGCTGTATCCAGGACTCTTTGTAAGCTTCTGAGCCCCCAAAGCCTTTCTGTGTTGGAAGGAAACCTTCTAGCTTATCAGTGGGAGTGGTAAGTACTAGGTAGCCTATCTACCACAAGAGGAGTGGTTTTTGGTCCAGAAATTGTAGTTTAGTGACCATTTGGGCAGTTTTTCCATCTCTTTCAACTTTCTGGTTTAAAAGCCCGTATTTGCGCTCATTTCCTGCCTTTCTTGTAACTAGTCTAGTCCAAATACAGATCTGCTGTATCCAGGACTGTTGGTAAGCTTCTGAGCCCCCCAAGGCTTTGTGTGTTGGAGGGAAGCCTTCTAGCTTATCTACCACAAGAGGAGTGGTTTGTGGCCCAGAAATTGTAGTTTATTGGCCGTTTGGGCAGTTTTTCCATCTCTTTCAACTTTCTGGTTTAAAAGCCCGCGTTTGCACTTATTCCCCACCTTTCCTGTAACTAGTCTAGTCCAGGTACAGATTTGCTGTATCCAAGACTGTTTGTAAGCTTCTGAGCCCCCCAAGCCTTTCTGCATTTTAAGGAAGCCTTCTAGCGTATCAATGGGAGTGATAAGTACTATGTAGCCTATCTACCACAAGAGGAGTGATTTTTGGCTCAGAAATTGTAGTTTATTGACCATTTGGGCAGTTTTTCCATCTCTTTCAACTTTCTGGTTTAAAAGCCCACATCTGTGCTTGTTTACTACTTTTCCTGTAACTAATCTAGTCCAGATACAGATTTGCTGTATCCAGGAATGTTTGTAAGCTTCCGAGCAGTGCCAAAGTCTGCTCTTCAATTTTTCCCTTAGATCTGTTAGTCCTCTCATCTCCTTCACTTTTACTAGCTTGTTAGTTTAGCACTTTACCAGACTTTTTGTAGCAATTATTGTAGTACACAAAAGTGCTACTAGAACTAAGCATTCTACAAGGATACATCTCCAGTACTTACTAATGCCCACCCCACCAGGCATGTCTAAAGGTCAGTTCCCTGTGCTTTCTCCTATTAACCTGGTGAACTTGGGTATCCTGACACAATGTAACAACTGCTTCATGTACACTGACAACCCTCTCCTCTTTCCCACCAACACTCAGACTTGTGAGTGATGCACTTATATATCCAAATTGGAAGCCACGCACTCTCCAGCCAAGACCGGAATAGTTGGTCAAGAGGAGAAGGTCAACACTTACACCACACCACATAGAGCACATAGCCCTCCAGAACACACACACCAGCATTGCCTTCACATAAAAACACAAACCACACACCCACCTTCGCTGAGGCTCTCAATAAAAATCTAACCAAACAGCAGAGACCTCCAAGGCAGAAATGCACTCGACCACCACAATACAACACTAATCACGAGACACATAACTCTCCTAAACAGTGTGCCACTCAACCAAAGCCCCTGAGGCAAAACAGCATGCCCAACACACTAGTCATAGATGACTCAATAGTGAGGCACACTGATGTCCCACTCACTAGGTTGAATAAGGAGAAAGCAACGGTCAGCTGCCTGTCAGGTGCCAGGATCTGCCACATAACACATGCACTCAGGTCCCTCAACAACAGGTACAAATATGACTCTGTCATTGTACATGTGGGTGTGAATGACCTGAGATGTACCTCCCTGGACTACATGAAGAGAGACATGGAGGAACTCTCGGATTATGTAGTCCAGGCGGGTATGACCCTAGCCCTGAGCAGCATCCTACCATCACCCAGAATGATACCACAGTGCAAGCAGAAATTGATTGATTTCAAGAATTGGCTAAGTTTCTGGTGTCATTCTAAGGGTATCCAATATCTGTCTGCCTGGGATGACATGATTGACAGACCACAATGCTTTGCCAGAGATGGTCTGTATATGTCACCCCTGGGCTTCCGGATACTGGCCAAGGATCCTGCCACCCCTATAGTGCCTTTTTTACGCAGTGTTTCAAAGACCAAATTACCACCTTAACAGCTACAAACAAATGCAATTTGAGGGTCATGCTGCTCAACGCTAGAAGTCTAAATCTCAAAATGCACTCACTCGAAGAACTCTTTAAAATGGAAAACATCGACATTTGTGCTGTAACAGAGACCTGGTTCAAGGCAGCAGAAAGCACCCCTGCACTACCAGACTACAACTCCTTCCACACCTTTCGGCCCCAGAACTTGGACCAAAGCTCCAAAGGTGATGGTGTTTCCATATTCATAAAGGATGCGCACACCTCCAGACTGGTAGCCCAACATAATGCATCTGAGATACTTCAGGTGCAGCTAACATTGGATAAGACAGCGATTCAGGTTGTAGCTTGCTATAGGTCCCCAACCATGTCCCAAAATTTACACTCCACATTCCGAAGTACCCTGGAGAATATTAAGGTCCAACCTAACACTCTCATACTGGGCAACTTCAACTACCCCTCCATTAACTGGGAAAACTACTCCTGTTCCGATACACTTGCCCAACACTTTCTGGAATTCATTAATTCCAATGCCCTGGACCTGCTCATTCTTACCCCCACTAGAGGTAGCAACATCCTTGACCTGGTCATTACTAACATGGGCGACTGTTGCTCTACACCAATAGTCAACTCCTCCCTGGTTAGATCTGATCACAAGCTAATCACCTTGGAAATCCACATCCCTCCCACTTCCCCAACAACGGTAACCACCATGAAAAACTTCTCCAAAGCTAACTTTGGGCTCCTAAAAACAGAGGTGGCTAACTTCACATCACCCATGCAAATGGAGAATAGTTGCATGACAGCCAAATCATACACCAATGCACTGTATGAACACGTACACAAATGCATGGATCTCGCCATACCTAGTAGAACTAAGATGCTCTCCTCAAAAAAAAAGGAAGCCAATCTGTTGGTCCCCTGCCATAAACAAACTCTACAACAGAAGGAAGAAACTGATGCAGAATAAGGTGATGTCCCAAGACTGGAAAAACTCCCTTATCAGCCTCAACAAAAGATTGAGATCCCTCATAAAATCCTCTAAAGCTAGCTATGAAAACAGAATTGCAGGAGATAGTAAAGACAACCACAAGGCCTTCTGTAGTTATGTAAAGAATATTCATGGCAATACCCAGATGTGCTCTGAGCTACTGCACAATGGTACCTCCTATACCAAGCCAACAGATATTGCAAATATACTGATGGACTAATTCAGTGCTAACTTTACCCCCCCCCCCCAAAGGACCAATCACAATACCAGTAGATTGCCAGGCACTCAATATTACTGCTGCACAGATTAAAACAGTACTGTCCAAAGCCAAGAATACAGCTTCTATGGGACCTGACAGTATCGCTGGCTGTGTTGTACATGAACTACAGAGTGAACTGGCACCTCACCTGTGTGCCCTGTTCAATCACAGCCTCACCTCAGGCTTTGTCCCTACCAAATGGTGCACTGCTATAGTCATTCCTCTCCACAAAGGATGAGTGACTACAGACCCCGGTAACTATTGCCCCATTAGCCTGAAGAGTCTGATATGCAAAGCTATGGAACGCATCATCATGGACCTAATAAACAAGGATATAGGGAATCTCCAAACTCTGGCTCCTACACAGTTTGGTTTTGTGAAGGGTAGATCATGCCTGCTCAACTTGGTCGACTTCTTTGAGTCAATCACCAGAGTTCTGGATGAAGGTTAGGTGGTTCATCCAGCCTACCTTGATCTGACCAAGGCCTTTGATACCATTCTCCACTCAGGAATCATAGAAAAACTTACTAAGATAGGCATCAACCCCTGTATCACTAGGTGGGTTGCAAATTGGCTCACAGATAGAACCCACAGTGTGAAAGTAGCTGACTCCAAGGCAGACTGCCGACCAGCCATGAGTGGAGTCCCACAAGGTTCAGTCCTGGGTCCTCTCCTGTTTGGTATCTAGTTCTCTGAAGTCCAGGCCAACACAAAGGGACTCTGGCTGACAAAGTTCACAAATGATTTCAAGTTGGGAGCTATTATTAACTTCCCAAGTGATGTTGACATCCTGCAGAAAGGTCTCAATGAGACCAATGACTGGTGTCAAAACCATGGCCTTAAGCTCAATGCCAGAAAAATGTGTCTTCATCCCCTTTGGGAAAAACTCGGTTCCCTTGAATTACCACATTGATGGTAGTCCACTGAACAGAAAAGGCATTATAAGAGATCTGGGAACACAGGTTGACAGCAACCTCTCTTTTGACCACCACGTTGCCACTGTGGTCAGAAAGGCCTTCTATGTGACACATGTCATTACTAAGGGTTTTGCATCCAGGAAGAAAGAGGTCATTGTCTCCCTCTACTCTTCCCTCATTAGGCCAATCATTGAGTATAATGCCCCATTTGGCATGTACCTCACTAGATACCTGCAACAACTGGAGAGGCCGCAAACGTACCTTACAAAGAGGATCCTAGGCCTTAAACACTTGTCCTATAGGGGCACACTCAAAAAACTCCAACTATTCTCTGTCTCATATCGCCTACTTAGAGGCGAACTCTGCTTGACTTACAAAGCCATGTCTGACCCAGCTCTGTTAGAAGTGCTACATCTAAAGAAATCCCAATCCCTCTGCACTACATGCTCCAGCGACCTCAACCTCATTACCACAATCAACAGAACATGCTTGAGGGACAGGTTCATAACCCAGAGTCTGCCCATGCTATGGAATAGACTTCCCATACCTGGCAAGCAGAGCACCTCACTGGCCCTCTTCAAGACTGAGCAGCCAAGTGCTCCAGGTTGTGCTGAACGCACCGCATTTGTGATCAATTAAGTCCACTGTTCCGCTGTTCCGTAATGAGCAGCCATTCCTCCGCTTTGTCACCTTGGCATCACAATATACAAGCCAGTGTCTTGGAAAGAATGTTCTGTTACGACGAAAGGTGAGTGCCTTGCTCTGTGATGTGTGTTGAGCACTTCAGGGTGAAATTACAAGTGTTGTAAGTTTTGAAACCGTCATTATTTGTCCATTTTATCTACCTGGCACTAGTGTTAAATTACGTTATTCAAAACTAAGAAGGACTGTGGCACAAAATCGTAAATTATGGTGTAATCTCTGAATAGTGCTTTCTATCTGCTAATCAGTTACCATTATTTCCGTGACTCTCCATGTACCTGTGTTTTATATCAGATAAGCAGTGACTTGGTGAACTTGAATCCGTGCATGGAAATTGGAAAGGGCACCCATTCCCTACCATACTGATGAAAGGCTTATATTGGCAAGGAGTTACGAGTCTGAAATGAAGATGTATTTATTTAGTTAGTTGGTTACTTATTTACTTGCTTGATTTTTTTTTTTTATTTGTAGAGTAGTTTGACTGACCAGTAACCCTTTTCAACTTAGACCAAAAAGGATAGATAGAAAAGCATAGAAATAATATGAAAAATAATTATATATCAAGATACAATGATACGTTTAAAATACATAACCAATGTGATCAACACTAATTTTCAACACAGACCAGAAAAGATTGCTATAACAGAATTGAAATAAGATGAACATAATAACTTTCTCTGAAGCAGTCATACCTCTCTAGATACCTCCTTGCCCCCTTACATTGTAAAAATGCACTGCTACTATGTATGCATTTTCTTTTTGTGTGGAAAACAATAGAGCCAAGTATCCATACTCACTGCTGTCTTTAACTGTGGAGAACAATATGACTCAACATCTCCTCCTTTTCTGTCTATAGAGATTAGCTTAAGCAAAGCTATCTGTACTATATTTACTTTTTATTTATTTGTTAATAATTGACTGACTGACTGACATTTATTTATCAAAAAAGTCTGATTGGGTACCTGGTTTCAGTTGAGGCCTGGGGAGAAAAGTTCCAGCAAAGATGATGTTCAGACAATCACCGACATCAGTAAGATGTAAGATAAATAAGCAATGCAATGAATTTACAATAGTTACTACAGGAAATAAATTAAAGACATAGCACGATGTAATAGAGAAACAGAGAAAACTGGTAGAAGAGTGTAGACAAGCAAGTAATCAATTGTACTGAGCTGCTGGTGCTGTTTACATAGGTAGAGGTAAGTGACTGTTTTAGCTGCAATGGTTAAGGTTAATGTTGATGGTTAGGAAAGAATCCTTAAAAACTGGTATGCTAGCACAGATCCTATTATTGTAGCATTTTTCTAAGTTTATAAGAGCAATATTTAAAGTGTCTCTGTGTTTGTGCTGTTTGTCCCCCTTGTACGTCTCTGAAAGTAATTGTTATTGTTTTGCAAAAACTGGATGCCAAGTCAGGTCCTGTTATTCTAGCAACTTTCTAAGTTTATAAGAGCAATATTTAAAGTGTCTCTGTATTTGTGCTGTTGCCCTTGTATGTCTCTGAAAGTAATTGCCATTTTTTAGAGAAAAAGTATGCCAAGTCAGGTCCTGTTATTCTAGCAACTTTCTAGTTTATAAGAGCAATATTTAAAGTGTCTCTGTTTGTGCTGCTTGGCCCCCGAGCACTTAACATTTTATGTTTTGTTTATCCACTAGGTGGCGATGTCAGAGCACTATAGTTTAGCAATTTGTTCACGCTATCTCTTTAGTACATTTTGACTGTATACTGTTTATAATATCTGACACATTTTTATATCATATTTCAGTACATACTTTACTAATATTTAATCAACTCTTAATGCATTCTTTTTTTAACTGAGTATACAGTTTGGGATGAACTGGGATATTTTCCATTATTAATTTTCGGCATTATTATTGTTACCTTCAGAACAAAGCATCTCATTTAGTACTATTAAGTGTTATTGATTCCCTGTTTGATACTACTATGCGTTTGAATTGAGGAGGATTGTGTCTTGAGATTCTGTAAGGTTATTTAGGGTTTTGTAATGGATTTTGTTTTCATTCTTACACCGAAGAGGCTAACCTGGTCTTTTTTGTTTTTCTTCTACAGTGAACTGAAATAAATGAAGGATCTCCTTAAGATTTTCATTACTTTTGTGCTGTATCATTTTTATATATGTATGTATGTGGAGATATATATATATATATATATATATATATATATATATGTGTACGTAGCTATGTACTGTTAAGTACTGCTGAATGTTCCATGGATGTATGTCAGCATAACATGTACAGTGGATATAAAAAGTTTACACACTCCTGTTAAAATGCCAGATTTTTGTGATATAAAAAATGAGACCACAATAAATAATTTCAAAACTATTCCCACCTTTAATGTGAGCTATAACCTGTACAATTCAATTGAAAAACAAACAAATCTGTTAGGGGATAAAATATAAACAATAAAAAAATGTACAATACACTGGTTGCATAAGTGGCACACCGTTAAACTAATACTTCGTTGTGTGTGCACACCCTTAAACTAATAGTTTGTTGAAGCACCTCTTGATTTAATTACAGCAACTAGTCTTCTTGGGTACACACCTGCCATCAGTTAAAGAAACTCTGATTAACCCCAAATAAAGTTCAGCTGTCCCAGTAGGATTTTCCTGACATTTACTCAGTTGCCTGCTACAGGAAATGCCATGGTTCACAGAGAGCTTACAGAGCATCAAAGGGATCTCATTTTTGAAAGGTATCAGTCAGGAGAAGGGTGCAAAAAAATTTCCACAGCATTGGATATACCATGGAACACAGTGAAGACAGTCATCAAAAAGTGCAGAAAATATGGGACAACAGTGACGTTGCAAAGAACTGGACATCCCTCCAAAATTGATTAAAAGACAAGACAAAAACTGGTCAGGGAGGCTGCCAAAAGACCTACAGCAACACTGACTGAAGGAGCTGCAGGAATTTTTGGCAAGTACTGGTTCTGTACTACATGTGACAACAATCTCCTGTATTCTCTGTATGTCTGGACTGTGGGGTAGGGTTGCAAGACAGATGCCTTTTCTTACTTAGAAAAACATCCAGGTCCAGCTAAAATTTGCAAAACAATATATCGTCTCCCAAAAGCATGTGGAAAATGTGTTATGGTCTAATGAGACCAAGGTTGAACTTTTTGGCCACAATTCCAAAGGGTACGTTTGGTGCATAAACAACACTTTGCATCATCAGAAGAACACCATCCCCACGGTGAAGCATGGTGTTGGCAGTATCATGCTTTGAGATTGCTTTTCTTCAGCTGGAACTGGTCAAGGTGGAAGGAATTATGAAAAGTTCCAAATACCAGCCACTTTTGGCCCAAAACCTTCAGGCATCTGCTAGAAAGCTAAAGATGAAGAAGAATTTCACCTTTCAACATAACAATGACCCCAAGCATACATCCAAATCAACAAAAGAATGGCTTCGCCAGAAGAAAATTAAAGTTTTGGAATGGCCCAGCCAGAGCTCAGACCTAAATCCAATAGAAAATCTGTGGGGTGGCCTGAAGAGGGCTGTGCACAAGAGATGCCCTCGGAATCTAACAGATTTGGAGCGCTTTTGCAAAGAAGAGTGGCCAAATGTTGCCAAAGTCAAGATGTGCCATGCTGATAGACTCCTACTGAAGAAGACTGAGTGTTGTAATTAAATCAAAAGGTGCTTCAACAAAGTATTAGTTTAAGGGTGTGCACACACAACAAAGTATTAGTTTAAGGGTGTGCACACTTATGCAACCAGCATATTGTACGTTTTTTATATATTTTTCCCCTAACAGATTTGTTTGTTTTTCAATTGAATTGTACAGGTTATAGGTCACACTAAAGGTGGAAAATTTTTGAAGTGATTTATTGTAGTCTAATTTTTTTTATATCACAAAAACCTGGCATTTTAATAGGGGTGTGTAAACTTTTTATATACACTGTTTATATTATGGTGAGTAAAGATTAAATTATATATACTTCTATATTAAATCTTATATATGCACTTTAATTATTATTGTCTATATAAATATATGTAATGTGGAGCTTTTCTGTCCAGGTCTCTGTTGAAAGGGGAAAGGGGGCAGGGGGCTTTCCCCAGTCAGACTTTCCTGGAAATCAAAGGCAAATAAATGCATAAATTAACTTAAAACAGCTGCATATATTTTGCCACTGAGTGGTTAACAAATGTGTAGTGAGACTGGTTACAGTGTTATACTAAGCCACCTGTCATTGGTGGTAATGTTTTACTTTAATTTTTTTCTGATTGGTCTTATTGTTACATCTAGTGAAATTTGAATGGCCATCAGATGGATAGTAAATGTGTAACTTGATTGGTTATAGTGTTTTGTTATGCATCCTATGATTGATGACACTGTCATATTTAAATGTTTCACTAAAATATAATATTAAACTGGTCTGATGAAACAACTGTTTATGTTGTGAAACTGCTCACCAACTTTTATTATTTTTATATTCTGTTATTAAATATTTTTAGCCCTGGAATGTGCGTTGGTCTCTCTCTACATTTTTTACTTTTGAATTGTTGAGTGGACCATCTACTTTTGGAGACATATTTGTTTTGGTTTTCTGCTATTTTATTTATTTATATAGTCATAAAGTTCATATTTTTCTGAATACCTGTACAACTAAGTAGCACATATGTAACTGCTTAATGTTATAAGAAAGCCCACAGACGTATGAGAAAAATGCTGCTGGCAGTGTATGTATACCTTGAGTGGTTACTGAGATATTGCAAAGTTGTTTACAAAATATTGCACAATTAATATTTACTGTACTTATTATGACTTATAAAATCCAATTTAAGACATAGAATTTGTTCTCATTGGTTTGCAGTTGCAATTTACATTTCTTAACATTTATAGCTACAGTGTTATGAACAATTGTTTGAAATGTGAAGCCGTAACTTGATTTCATCAAAAGGCTTAGGATACAATCATTGGAGTTCAGGGTACACAAACTTCCAGAGCTCCATTAGTGTGAATGGGATCCACTGCTATCCCTTTTGACTTCAGTGCCCTGTGTAACTGAAATATGCATAGTTGTAAAAATATCAAGGAATGTGAACTGAAATAAAATAATGTGGAACAAGGACACTCAGTTCTAATTATCCTTGCTACAGACAAGCTAATAAAAGATATTTTTCAAACAGCAAATTTTGCTGCAAAAATTGATAACACTATGTAAATTGTACACAAGCAATTTAAGATATTTTAATTTTGCTGATTAGAACACTTTTAGTTTGCATCAAAGATGGTAGCAGATCTGATTTCATAATCATTTAACTATGTCACAGTTTAGGGATGGGATTAATTCCCACAGTTAATTGTTTCCAGAAATTAAATCAGGGCAGTATTCCCCATGTTTGCAAGAAATTGGAGGTAAATCATTTCAGACAAGGGCTATTACAATTCATGTCTCAAAATTATATAGCAGAGTTCAACAAGATGTGTATCTGGAGCCTTAGAAAATACACCACCCAATTCAGTACTTAGACCTACACTTGAACTTGCCATGGATCCACTAAACATCAACTCAATTCAATTAGTACTCTTTAAAGAAAAAGGAAACCAAGTTTGTTCAAGAGTTTTCCTTATAGTAACAAAAGCTCGATAACCTCTTCTAGTCCCAAGCCTCTTGTACCAGCAAGTGATAGCAAAAATATTCTGTATGCTCACGGTCAAAATCTGATTGCTGTAGTGAGCAAAGTATATATGAAGATCACTATAGAAACAGAAGAAGCTTACATTTACATCCTTGTTAGGGAAGCTCACAGAAAATAGCTCATGGTAAGGTGACAGGATATCCTAGGGATCTTTAGCAGATGTTGGCTCCAGCCTTTGCTCATCTGAGGACTCTGGTAGCACTAATATCCCCTTTACTTAAATGACTCACCCCTACTGTAAGATGCAGAATATGAGAAAAATCAGTAATTGTCAACCAGCAGTTTGTTCACAGTCTGTTTTTGTATGTAGAACATAATCCCATAATGTGTCATAAAACCATAACTTGTTCCAGTGCCTACGTTTTAAATTCTGTGGCACATGGTGTCTTTCTTCCACAGGACAGGATGGACATGGCTACTAGATAGTTATCTTCACCACAACAGTTCCTTGGTACATTGGTGATCATGTCCTGTTGTATCCTGATCATCTTAAATGTCATGTTTCACATCAACAATGATAAATAATCTTTCCGAAAATTTATAAAATCCAACCTCAGAGCCAGTCATTTTCCACAAGTTCTGCTGACGTAATCAAGTGTACTTCTGTTGGGGATATGACCCTGTGATATTTTATAGCACCTACCTTTCATAACATTGCTCTAAAGTGCCCTCAACAGTCACAGTGGATTATGACACATGCTTCAGAAGGTTGTCTTTGTATCCAGGGGACATGGAGACCATTACATTTAAAGTATGTTTCTATAGTGATATGAAATAAATGAATGCAGTAGTCTTCACTCTAGGAGCATTCAGGATAAGTGAACAAACATTCTTAGTACCAATCAAAACAGCATTACAGGAATGTAGTAAAATCTGCAACTGTTACATTAAGTATATCAACATGCAGGGAAAACATGCTTCCTTGTTGTGTAGAGGGATAGGAAACAAATGGATTTGAGCCCTTCATAGCAACCTGTCTCTTCAAGTAGTAAATGCGGCATGCAAAAAAAAATCTAGCAGATTGAATCTGGAAAGAGGTCTACATTGGAACTGGCAGCTGCACAGGCCCAGTTTCGTTCACATAGCATTAGTGTAGGAGATTAATTAGCTTGATGTTTTTGTCTACCGGTACAATGCAGAAATACAAACGTTTTTCAGTTTGTTCAGTCAGTGAACTGCAAGGCTAGATGCACTCACCTTTTCCTTTCCTTCAATTTCCTCTATGTATACCCACCATTTCCACTGATGCAGAAGTTACCAACTAAGGCAGACTAGAACCGTTTGTATTTCAACCTAATGGTTGCTAGATGCCAAAGACAGCCTTGGTTTATCATTCAACCTTGCAATGACAATAGTTATATTAATGCTCCTGCAGTTACCAGTCTTGGAAACTCTTCTAATACTGCAACAGGATTCACATTAAATCAATCTCACTTTTGTAAACCAACATGCCTGGATATCTCCCTGATATCTCATAATTTATTCTGTTCTACTCGACTTATAAAGGTCATGGAATGATTTTCTTTTTAAGCGAGACATTTGCTATCATAAGAATTTCTTATATGAGCATTTCTAGACTACCAATTTTCTTTGTTCATACCCAGTTTGGCATAGCCGTCCATTAAAGCCCACATATATATTGTTCCAACCTGCATCCTTTGGCACTAAGGTTGAGAGTCCATTTAATAGTATCATTCTAGTGGGAATATCATCTGTCATTTATGTTACAGTATAATGGACTAATATAGGCTCCAGCCATTGACTAGGTCTTGACAGCATATGTATTTAGAAATCATAGGCTAAAGCTTGTAATCATTCACTCTAAATTCAATTTAATCACAGACTGTACTTTTCTACGTTCTCTAGGTAATCCATTCAACAGTCTTGTTATGCAACTAGTAAGCAATACACCAGTAGCACTTCCAGACTTGTCTGTCCATGTGTTGCATCAGTTGCTATTATAATCAAAACCCAGAGTTACAGGTGGAAATCAGTTTGCCCATTGCAAGTGTACAAAGACTGAGAATAAATTAAGTCTCTTAAAACATGCATATTAAGATCTTACATCTGCAAACATGTTTCATAAAAAAAATGTGTATCCATATTCAGTTGAGAGGCTTGCCACCATATTAAACAATATATGACTTTTTCACCACTGGAGGAAGCATGACCAAAAATGGAGCAAATTTTAGCGTGGCTGTTTTTTTATGGTAGCTGATGCATTAGCTGTAAAATTAAATATATAATTAACTACTATCTCTTTAAAGCCTGTCTTGAACTCTAGGGATTTGCATAACTAATTGCTCAGATGTTTTTATTGGCTGTATAACTGTTTAAATTCATGATTATAATGCTTTTTTATTCAGTCTGATGAAGAACCCCGTGTTGAAAGCGCTCACTCTGTCATTAAATTCGTTTTGTTACAACCGTCTTGGTCATTGGAACATTTTTTACTTTTGCTTGGATTATTGACTACTGTCCCTAAATCCATTCACATGCACCAAAAGGAAATTATTGATAGCCTAAGGCAGACAACTATTAGCAATGCCACAATGCATCGCTAAGCACAAACAATGCATTTCAATCCATTTTTGTAAATGCCCATATAAACAATTGATTAAGATTACCTTGCAGGATAGTATGATCTTTAACATCTGTGTTAATACTACCAATGTTAAAGTCAACTGCAAATCTGGAACACAACACTTTTGAATTTCCTTTAATGGAATGCATGACTATATTAAATAAAAATTAGTCCAAACTGGACTCCTTTGGTTGAATCTTAGGAATTTTCATTGGATTTATGTATGCAAGTTTTGGCTACAAGGACGTCTACTGGGTTTTGGTCTATTTCTAGTGTAAGCCAAGAAGATGAAGATGATGGTATTTTCACTTTGCAGTGAAATTATGTACAGCAGCTTATTAGAATGCGCAACAGCTTAATAAAGCCAGTATATCAGTACAGCTTCCCTAAAAAGATTTCACATATTTTGTAATTTTATTGGTGAGGTATCAATTAACCTGGTGGTTGAAATGAAAATTGACTTTATTAAAAAAAAAATATTTCAATGACATTCTCCCAAAGGTGTAAAACAGTCTCTTAGCAATGTGATGAGCCTGGTAATGCTTTCTGTTAAAGTCCAGCCAAAATCTGGTACTGATAGAACCTCTGAGAAGAATGGCTTAAACTGCTTTTGACTATTCTGTTATGCTCAGCACACACAACTGTATTTGTTCAAATACAGTTTTATGGATATACCAAATGGGGATTTTTTTTAAACAAGTTCAGTTACAGCAACGTTTATGTCCTTCAGTGTGTCACCTTATAAGAAGATGTAACTTTAGTTCTGTCCAGTCTTGGTATGAGATTCTTTAGGCCTTGAAGCATTGACTGTCCAATAATTAGAATGTTTTCATTTGTAGTATTCAGTCACCTAGTCTCTGGCATTAAAGAAGATTCAATATTATATACATTGTATTCTGATTTCTTAAAAATGACCAAACAGTTTTTCCATCTCTTTCAACTTTGTGGTTTAAAAGTCCATGTTTGCGTTTGTTTCCCACCTTTCCTGTAACTAGTCTAGTCCAGGTACAGATTTGCTGTATCCAGGACTCTTTGTAAGCTTCTGAGCCCCCAAAGCCTTTCTGTGTTGGAAGGAAACCTTCTAGCTTATCAGTGGGAGTGGTAAGTACTAGGTAGCCTATCTACCACAAGAGGAGTGGTTTTTGGTCCAGAAATTGTAGTTTAGTGACCATTTGGGCAGTTTTTCCATCTCTTTCAACTTTCTGGTTTAAAAGCCCGTATTTGCGCTCGTTTCCTGCCTTTCTTGTAACTAGTCTAGTCCAAATACAGATCTGCTGTATCCAGGACTGTTGGTAAGCTTCTGAGCCCCCCAAGGCTTTGTGTGTTGGAGGGAAGCCTTCTAGCTTATCTACCACAAGAGGAGTGGTTTGTGGCCCAGAAATTGTAGTTTATTGGCCGTTTGGGCAGTTTTTCCATCTCTTTCAACTTTCTGGTTTAAAAGCCCGCGTTTGCACTTATTCCCCACCTTTCCTGTAACTAGTCTAGTCCAGGTACAGATTTGCTGTATCCAAGACTGTTTGTAAGCTTCTGAGCCCCCCAAGCCTTTCTGCATTTTAAGGAAGCCTTCTAGCGTATCAATGGGAGTGATAAGTACTATGTAGCCTATCTACCACAAGAGGAGTGATTTTTGGCTCAGAAATTGCAGTTTATTGACCATTTGGGCAGTTTTTCCATCTCTTTCAACTTTCTGGTTTAAAAGCCCACATCTGTGCTTGTTTACTACTTTTCCTGTAACTAATCTAGTCCAGATACAGATTTGCTGTATCCAGGAATGTTTGTAAGCTTCCGAGCAGTGCCAAAGTCTGCTCTTCAATTTTTCCCTTAGATCTGCTAGTCCTCTCATCTCCTTCACTTTTACTAGCATGTTAGTTTAGCACTTTACCAGACTTTTTGTAGCAGTTATTGTAGTACACAAAAGTGCTACCAGAACTAAGCATTCTACAAGGATACATCTCCAGTACTTACTAATGCCCACCCCTCCAGGCATGTCTAAAGGTCAGTTCCCTGTGCTTTCTCCTATTAACCTGGTGAACTTGGGTATCCTGAGACAATGTAACAACTGCTTCATGTACACTGACAACCCTCTCCTCTTTCCCACCAACACTCAGACTTGTGAGTGATGCACTTATATATCCAAATTGGAAGCCACGCACTCTCCAGCCAAGACCGGAATAGTTGGTCAAGAGGAGAAGGTCAACACTTACACCACACCACATAGAGCACATAGCCCTCCAGAACACACACACCAGCATTGCCTTCACATAAAAACACAAACCACACACCCACCTTCGCTGAGGCTCTCAATAAAAATCTAACCAAACAGCAGAGACCTCCAAGGCAGAAATGCACTCGACCACCACAATACAACACTAATCACGAGACACATAACTCTCCTAAACAGTGTGCCACTCAACCAAAGCCCCTGAGGCAAAACAGCATGCCCAACACACTAGTCATAGATGACTCAATAGTGAGGCACACTGATGTCCCACTCACTAGGTTGAATAAGGAGAAAGCAACGGTCAGCTGCCTGTCAGGTGCCAGGATCTGCCACATAACACATGCACTCAGGTCCCTCAACAACAGGTACAAATATGACTCTGTCATTGTACATGTGGGTGTGAATGACCTGAGATGTACCTCCCTGGACTACATGAAGAGAGACATGGAGGAACTCTCGGATTATGTAGTCCAGGCGGGTATGACCCTAGCCCTGAGCAGCATCCTACCATCACCCAGAATGATACCACAGTACAAGCAGAAATTGATTGATTTCAACAATTGGCTAAGTTTCTGGTGTCATTCTAAGGGGATCCAGTATCTGTCTGCCTGGGATGACATGATTGACAGACCACAATGCTTTGCCAGAGATGGTCTGTATATGTCACCCCTGGGCTTCCGGATACTGGCCAAGGATCCTGCCACCCCTATAGTGCCTTTTTTACGCAGTGTTTCAAAGACCAAATTACCACCTTAACAGCTACAAACAAATGCAATTTGAGGGTCATGCTGCTCAACGCTAGAAGTCTAAATCTCAAAATGCACTCACTCGAAGAACTCTTTAAAATGGAAAACATCGACATTTGTGCTGTAACAGAGACCTGGTTCAAGGCAGCAGAAAGCACCCCTGCACTACCAGACTACAACTCCTTCCACACCTTTCGGCCCCAGAACTTGGACCAAAGCTCCAAAGGTGATGGTGTTTCCATATTCATAAAGGATGCGCACACCTCCAGACTGGTAGCCCAACATAATGCATCTGAGATACTTCAGGTGCAGCTAACATTGGATAAGACAGCGATTCAGGTTGTAGCTTGCTATAGGTCCCCAACCATGTCCCAAAATTTACACTCCACATTCCGAAGTACCCTGGAGAATATTAAGGTCCAACCTAACACTCTCATACTGGGCAACTTCAACTACCCCTCCATTAACTGGGAAAACTACTCCTGTTCCGATACACTTGCCCAACACTTTCTGGAATTCATTAATTCCAATGCCCTGGACCAGCTCATTCTTACCCCCACTAGAGGTAGCAACATCCTTGACCTGGTCATTACTAACATGGGTGACTGTTGCTCTACACCAATAGTCAACTCCTCCCTGGTTAGATCTGATCACCTTGGAAATCCACATCCCTCCCACTTCCCCAACAACGGTAACCACCATGAAAAACTTCTCCAAAGCTAACTTTGGGCTCCTAAAAACAGAGGTGGCTAACTTCACATCACCCATGCAAATGGAGAATAGTTGCATGACAGCCAAATCATACACCAATGCACTGTATGAACACGTACACAAATGCATGGATCTCGCCATACCTAGTAGAACTAAGATGCTCTCCTCAAAAAAAAAGGAAGCCAATCTGTTGGTCCCCTGCCATAAACAAACTCTACAACAGAAGGAAGAAACTGATGCAGAATAAGGTGATGTCCCAAGACTGGAAAAACTCCCTTATCAGCCTCAACAAAAGATTGAGATCCCTCATAAAATCCTCTAAAGCTAGCTATGAAAACAGAATTGCAGGAGATAGTAAAGACAACCACAAGGCCTTCTGTAGTTATGTAAAGAATATTCATGGCAATACCCAGATGTGCTCTGAGCTACTGCACAATGGTACCTCCTATACCAAGCCAACAGATATTGCAAATATACTGATGGACTAATTCAGTGCTAACTTTACCCCCCCCCCCCCCAAAGGACCAATCACAATATCAGTAGATTGCCAGGCACCCAATATTACTGCTGCACAGATTAAAACAGTACTGTCCAAAGCCAAGAATACAGCTTTTATGGGACCTGACAGTATCGCTGGCTGTGTTGTACATGAACTACAGAGTGAACTGGCACCTCACCTGTGTGCCCTGTTCAATCACAGCCTCACCTCAGACTTTGTCCCTACCAAATGGTGCACTGCTATAGTCATTCCTCTCCACAAAGGATGAGTGACTACAGACCCCGGTAACTATTGCCCCATTAGCCTGAAGAGTCTGATATGCAAAGCTATGGAACGCATCATCATGGACCTAATAAACAAGGATATAGGGAATCTCCAAACTCTGGCTCCTACACAGTTTGTTTTTTTGAAGGGTAGATCATGCCTGCTCAACTTGGTCGACTTCTTTGAGTCAATCACCAGAGCTCTGGATGAAGGTTAGGTGGTCCTTGATCTGACCAAGGCCTTTGATACCATTCTCCACTCAGGAATCATAGAAAAACTTACTAAGATAGGCATCAACCCCTGTATCACTAGGTGGGTTGCAAATTGGCTCACAGATAGAACCCACAGTGTGAAAGTAGCTGACTCCAAGGCAGACTGCCGACCAGCCATGAGTGGAGTCCCACAAGGTTCAGTCCTGGGTCCTCTCCTGTTTGGTATCTAGTTCTCTGAAGTCCAGGCCAACACAAAGGGACTCTGGCTGACAAAGTTCACAAATGATTTCAAGTTGGGAGCTATTATTAACTTCCCAAGTGATGTTGACATCCTGCAGAAAGGTCTCAATGAGACCAATGACTGGTGTCAAAACCATGGCCTTAAGCTCAATGCCAGAAAAATGTGTCTTCATCCCCTTTGGGAAAAACTCAGTTCCCTTGAATTACCACATTGATGGTAGTCCACTGAACAGAGAAGGCATTATAAGAGATCTGGGAACACAGGTTGACAGCAACCTCTCTTTTGACCACCACGTTGCCACTGTGGTCAGAAAGGCCTTCTATGTGACACATGTCATTACTAAGGGTTTTGCATCCAGGAAGAAAGAGGTCATTGTCTCCCTCTACTCTTCCCTCATTAGGCCAATCATTGAGTATAATGCCCCATTTGGCATGTACCTCACTAGATACCTGCAACAACTGGAGAGGCCGCAAAAGTACCTCAAAAAGAGGATCCTAGGCCTTAAACACTTGTCCTATAGGGGCAGACTCAAAAAAACTCCAACTATTCTCTGTCTCATATCGCCTACTTAGAGGCGAACTCTGCTTGACTTACAAAGCCATGTCTGACCCAGCTCTGTTAGAAATGCTACATCTAAAGAAATACCATTCCCTCTGCACTACATGCTCCAGCGACCTCAACCTCATTACCACAATCAACAGAACATGCTTGAGGGACAGGTTCATAACCCAGAGTCTGCCCATGCTATGGAATAGACTTCCCATACCTGGCAAGCAGAGCACCTCACTGGCCCTCTTCAAGACTGAGCAGCCAAGTGCTCCAGGTTGTGCTGAACGCACCGCATTTGTGATCGATTAAGTCCACTGTTCCGCTGTTCCGTAATGAGCAGCCATTCCTCCGCTTTGTCACCTTGGCATCACAATATACAAGCCAGTGTCTTGGAAAGAATGTTCTGTTACGACGAAAGGTGAGTGCCTTGCTCTGTGATGTCTGTTGAGCACTTCAGGGTGAAATTACAAGTGTTGTAAGTTTTGAAACTGTCATTATTTGTCCATTTTATCTACCTGGCACTAGTGTTAAATTACGTTATTCAAAACTAAGAAGGATTGTGGCACAAAATCGTAAATTATGGTGTAATCTCTGAATAGTGCTTTCTATCTGCTAATCAGTTACCATTATTTCCGTGACTCTCCATGTACCTGTGTTTTATATCAGATAAGCAGTGACTTGGTGAACTTGAATCCGTGCATGGAAATTGGAAAGGGCACCCATTCCCTACCATACTGATGAAAGGCTTATATTGGCAAGGAGTTACGAGTCTGAAATGAAGATGTATTTATTTAGTTAGTTAGTTGGTTACTTATTTACTTGCTTGATTTTTTTTTTTTTATTTGTAGAGTAGTTTGACTGACCAGTAACCCTTTTCAACTTAGACCAAAAAGGATAGATAGAAAAGCATAGAAATAATATGAAAAATAATTATATATCAAGATACAATGATACGTTTAAAATACATAACCAATGTGATCAACACTAATTTTCAACACAGACCAGAAAAGATTGCTATAACAGAATTGAAATAAGATGAACATAATAACTTTCTCTGAAGCAGTCATACCTCTCTAGATACCTCCTTGCCCCCTTACATTGTAAAAATGCACTACTACTATGTATGCATTTTCTTTTTGTGTGGAAAACAATAGAGCCAAGTATCCATACTCACTGCTGTCTTTAACTGTGGAGAACAATATGACTCAACATCTCCTCCTTTTCTGTCTATAGAGATTAGCTTAAGCAAAGCTATCTGTACTATATTTACTTTTTATTTATTTGTTAATAATTGACTGACTGATTGACATTTATTTATCAAAAAAGTCTGATTGGGTACCTGGTTTCAGTTGAGGCCTGGGGAGAAAAGTTCCAGCAAAGATGATGTTCAGACAATCACCGACATCAGTAAGATGTAAGATAAATAAGCAATGCAATGAATTTACAATAGTTACTACAGGAAATAAATTAAAGACATAGCACGATGTAATAGAGAAACAGAGAAAACTGGTAGAAGAGTGTAGACAAGCAAGTAATCAATTGTACTGAGCTGCTGGTGCTATTTACATAGGTAGAGGTAAGTGACTGTTTTAGCTGCAATGGTTAAGGTTAATGTTGATGGTTAGGAAAGAATCCTTAAAAACTGGTATGCTAGCACAGATCCTGTTATTGTAGCATTTTTCTAAGTTTATAAGAGCAATATTTAAAGTGTCTCTCTTTGTGCTGCTTGTCCCCCTTGTACGTCTCTGAAAGTAATTATTATTTTTTTGCAGAAACTGTATGCCAAGTCAGGTCCTGTTATTCTAGCAACTTTCTAAGTTTATAAGAGCAGTATTTAAAGTGTCTCTGTGTTTGTGCTGTTTGTCCCCCTTGTACGTCTCTGAAAGTAATTGTTATTGTTTTGCAAAAACTGGATGCCAAGTCAGGTCCTGTTATTCTAGCAACTTTCTAAGTTTATAAGAGCAATATTTAAAGTGTCTCTGTATTTGTGCTGCTTGTTGCCCTTGTATGTCTCTGAAAGTAATTGCCATTTTTTAGAGAAAAAGTATGCCAAGTCAGGTCCTGTTATTCTAGCAACTTTCTAGTTTATAAGAGCAATATTTAAAGTGTCTCTGTTTGTGCTGCTTGGCCCCCGAGCACTTAACATTTTATGTTTTGTTTATCCACTAGGTGGCGATGTCAGAGCACTATAGTTTAGCAATTTGTTCACGCTATCTCTTTAGTACATTTTGACTGTATACTGTTTATAATATCTGACACATTTTTATATCATATTTCAGTACATACTTTACTAATATTTAATCAACTCTTAATGCATTCTTTTTTTAACTGAGTATACAGTTTGGGATGAACTGGGATATTTTCCATTATTAATTTTCGGCATTATTATTGTTACCTTCAGAACAAAGCATCTCATTTAGTACTATTAAGTGTCATTGATTCCCTGTTTGATACTACTATGCGTTTGAATTGAGGAGGATTGTGTCTTGAGATTCTGTAAGGTTATTTAGGGTTTTGTAATGGATTTTGTTTTCATTCAAGAGGCTAACCTGGTCTTTTTTGTTTTTCTTCTACAGTGAACTGAAATAAATGAAGGATCTCCTTAAGATTTTCATTACTTTTGTGCTGTATCATTTTTATATATGTATGTATGTGGAGATATATATATATATATATATATATATATATATATATATATATATATCGTATGTGTACGTAGCTATGTACTGTTAAGTATTGCTGAATGTTCCATGGATGTATGTCAGCATAACATGTACAGTGGATATAAAAAGTTTACACACTCCTGTTAAAATGCCAGATTTTTGTGATATAAAAAATGAGACCACAATAAATAATTTCAAAACTATTCCCACCTTTAATGTGAGCTATAACCTGTACAATTCAATTGAAAAACAAACAAATCTGTTAGGGGATAAAATATAAACAATAAAAAAATGTACAATACACCTGTTGCATAAGTGGCACACCCTTAAACTAATACTTCGTTGTGTGTGCACACCCTTAAACTAATAGTTTGTTGAAGCACCTTTTGATTTAATTACAACAACTAGTCTTCTTGGGTACACACCTGCCATCAGTTAAAGAAACTCTGATTAACCCCAAATAAAGTTCAGCTGTCCCAGTAGGATTTTCCTGACATTTACTCAGTTGCCTGCTACAGGAAAAGCCATGGTTCACAGAGAGCTTACAGAGCATTAAAGGGTTCTCATTTTTGAAAGGTATCAGTCAGGAGAAGGGTGCAAAAAAATTTCCACAGCATTGGATATACCATGGAACACAGTGAAGACAGTCATCAAAAAGTGCAGAAAATATGGGACAACAGTGACGTTGCAAAGAACTGGATATCCCTCCAAAATTGATGAAAAGACAAGACAAAAACTGGTCAGGGAGGCTGCCAAGAGACCTACAGCAACACTGACTGAAGGAGCTGCAGGAATTTTTGGCAAGTACTTGTTCTGTACTACATGTGACAACAATCTCCCGTATTCTCTGTATGTCTGGACTGTGGGGTAGGGTTGCAAGACGGATGCCTTTTCTTACTTAGAAAAACATCCAGGTCCAGCTAAAATTTGCAAAACAATATATCGTCTCCCAAAAGCATGTGGAAAATGTGTTATGGTCTAATGAGACCAAGGTTGAACTTTTTGGCCACAATTCCAAAGGGTACGTTTGGTGCATAAACAACACTTTGCATCATCAGAAGAACACCATCCCCACGGTGAAGCATGGTGTTGGCAGTATCATGCTTTGAGATTGCTTTTCTTCAGCTGGAACTGGTCAAGGTGGAAGGAATTATGAACAGTTCCAAATACCAGTCACTTTTGGCCCAAAACCTTCAGGCATCTGCTAGAAAGCTAAAGATGAAGAAGAATTTCACCTTTCAACATAACAATGACCCCAAGCATACATCCAAATCAACAAAAGAATGGCTTCGCCAGAAGAAAATTAAAGTTTTGGAATGGCCCAGCCAGAGCTCAGACCTAAATCCAATAGAAAATCTGTGGGGTGGCCTGAAGAGGGCTGTGCACAAGAGATGCCCTCGGAATCTAACAGATTTGGAGCGCTTTTGCAAAGAAGAGTGGCCAAATGTTGCCAAAGTCAAGATGTGCCATGCTGATAGACTCCTACTGAAGAAGACTGAGTGTTGTAATTAAATCAAAAGGTGCTTCAACAAAGTATTAGTTTAAGGGTGTGCACACACAACAAAGTATTAGTTTAAGGGTGTGCACACTTATGCAACCAGCATATTGTACGTTTTTTATATATTTTTCCCCTAACAGATTTGTTTCTTTTTCAATTGAATTGTATAGGTTATAGGTCACACTAAAGGTGGAAAATTTTTGAAGTGATTTATTGTAGTCTAATTTTTTTATATCACAAAAACCTGGCATTTTAATATGGGTGTGTAAACTTTTTATATACACTGTATATATTATGGTGAGTAAAGTTTAAATTATATATACTTCTATATTAAATCTTATATATGCATTTTAATTATTATTGTCTATATAAATATATGTAATGTGGAGTTTTTCTGTCCAGGTCTCTGTTGAAAGGGGAAAGGGGGCAGGGGGCTTTCCCCAGTCAGACTTTCCTGGAAATCAAAGGCAAATAAATGCATAAATTAACTTAAAACAGCTGCATATATTTTGCCACTGAGTGGTTAACAAATGTGTAGTGAGACTGGTTACAGTGTTATACTAAGCCACCTGTCATTGGTGGTAATGTTTTACTTTAATTTTTTTCTGATTGGTCTTATTGTTACATCTAGTGAAATTTGAATGGCCATCAGATGGATAGTAAATGTGTAACTTGATTGGTTATAGTGTTTTGTTATGCATCCTATGATTGATGACACTGTCATATTTAAATGTTTCACTAAAATATAATATTAAACTGGTCTGATGAAACAACTGTTTATGTTGTGAAACTGCTCACCAACTTTTATTATTTTTATATTCTGTTATTAAATATTTTTAGCCCTGGAATGTGCGTTGGTCTCTCTCTACATTTTTTACTTTTGAATTGTTGAGTGGACCATCTACTTTTGGAGACATATTTGTTTTGGTTTTCTGCTATTTTATTTATTTATATAGTCATAAAGTTCATATTTTTCTGAATACCTGTACAACTAAGTAGCACATATATACCTGCTTAATGTTATAAGAAAGCCCACAGACGTATGAGCAAAATGCTGCTGACAGTGTATGTATACCTTGAGTGGTTACTGAGATATTGCAAAGTTGTTTACAAAATATTGCACAATTAATATTTACTGTACTTATTATGACTTATAAATCCAATTTAAGACATAGAATTTGTTCTCATTGGTTTGCAGTTGCAATTTACATTTCTTAACATTTATAGCTACAGTGTTATGAACAATTGTTTGAAATGTGAAGCCGTAACTTGATTTCATCAAAAGGCTTAGGATACAATCATTGGAGTTCAGGGTACACAAACTTCCAGAGCTCCATTAGTGTGAATGGGATCCACTGCTATCCCTTTTGACTTCAGTGCCCTGTGTAACTGAAATATGCATAGTTGTAAAAATATCAAGAAATGTGAACTGAAATAAAATAATGTGGAACAAGGACACTCAGTTCTAATTATCCTTGCTACAGACAAGCTAATAAAAGATATTTTTCAAACAGCAAATTTTGCTGCAAAAATTGATAACACTATGTAAATTGTACACAAGCAATTTAAGATATTTTAATTTTGCTGATTAGAACACTTTTAGTTTGCATCAAAGATGGTAGCAGATCTGATTTCATAATCATTTAACTATGTCACAGTTTAGGGATGGGATTAATTCCCACAGTTAATTGTTTCCAGAAATTAAATCAGGGCAGTATTCCCCATGTTTGCAAGAAATTGGAGGTAAATCATTTCAGACAAGGGCTATTACAATTCATGTCTCAAAATTATATAGCAGAGTTCAACAAGACGTGTATCTGGTGCCTTAGAAAATACACCACCCAATTCAGTACTTAGACCTACACTTGAACTTGCCATGGATCCACTAAACATCAACTCAATTCAATTAGTACTCTTTAAAGAAAAAGGAAACCAAGTTTGTTCAAGAGTTTTCCTTATAGTAACAAAAGCTCGATAACAACCTCTTCTAGTCCCAAGCCTCTTGTACCAGCAAGTGATAGCAAAAATATTCTGTATGCTCACGGTCAAAATCTGATTGCTGTAGTGAGCAAAGTATATATGAAGATCACTATAGAAACAGAAGAAGCTTACATTTACATCCTTGTTAGGGAAGCTCACAGAAAATAGCTCATGGTAAGGTGACAGGATATCCTAGGGATCTTTAGCAGATGTTGGCTCCAGCCTTTGCTCATCTGAGGACTCTGGTAGCACTAATATCCCCTTTACTTAAATGACTCACCCCTACTGTAAGATGCAGAATATGAGAAAAATCAGTAATTGTCAACCAGCAGTTTGTTCACAGTCTGTTTTTGTATGTAGAACATAATCCCATAATGTGTCATAAAACCATAACTTGTTCCAGTGCCTACGTTTTAAATTCTGTGGCACATGGTGTCTTTCTTCCACAGGACAGGATGGACATGGCTACTAGATAGTTATCTTCACCACAACAGTTCCTTGGTACATTGGTGATCATGTCCTGTTGTATCCTGATCATCTTAAATGTCATGTTTCACATCAACAATGATAAATAATCTTTCCGAAAATTTATAAAATCCAACCTCAGAGCCAGTCATTTTCCACAAGTTCTGCTGACGTAATCAAGTGTACTTCTGTTGGGGATATGACCCTGTGATATTTTATAGCACCTACCTTTCATAACATTGCTCTAAAGTGCCCTCAACAGTCACAGTGGATTATGACACATGCTTCAGAAGGTTGTCTTTGTATCCAGGGGACATGGAGACCATTACATTTAAAGTATGTTTCTATAGTGATATGAAATAAATGAATGCAGTAGTCTTTACTCTAGGAGCATTCAGGATAAGTGAACAAACATTCTTAGTACAAGTCAAAACAGCATTACAGGAATGTAGTAAAATCTGCAACTGTTACATTAAGTATATCAACATGCAGGGAAAACATGCTTCCTTGTTGTGTAGAGGGATAGGAAGCAAATGGATTTGAGCCCTTCATAGCAACCTGTCTCTTCAAGTAGTAAATGTGGCATGCAAAAAAAAATCTAGCAGATTGAATCTGGAAAGAGGTCTAAATTGGAACTGGCAGCTGCACAGGCCCAGTTTCGTTCACATAGCATTAGTGTAGGAGATTAATTAGCTTGATATTTTTGTCTACCGGTACAATGCAGAAATACAAACGTTTTTCAGTTTGTTCAGTCAGTGAACTGCAAGGCTAGATGCACTCACCTTTTCCTTTCCTTCAATTTCCTCTATGTATACCCACCATTTCCACTGATGCAGAAGTTACCAACTAAGGCAGACTAGAACCGTTTGTATTTCAACCTAATGGTTGCTAGATGCCAAAGACAGCCTTGGTTTATCATTCCACCTTGCAATGACAATAGTTATATTAATGCTCCTGCAGTTACCAGTCTTGGAAACTCTTCTAATACTGCAACAGGATTCACATTAAATCAATCTCACTTTTGTAAACCAACATGCCTGAATATCTCCCTGATATCTCATAATTTATTCTGTTCTACTCGACTTATAAAGGTCATGGAATGATTTTCTTTTTAAGCGAGACATTTGCTATCATAAGAATTTCTTATATGAGCATTTCTAGACTACCAATTTTCTTTGTTCATACCCAGTTTGGCATAGCCGTCCATTAAAGCCCACTTATATATTGTTCCAACCTGCATCCTTTGGCACTAAGGTTGAGAGTCCATTTAATAGCATCATTCTAGTGGGAATATCATCTGTCATTTATGTTACAGTATAATGGACTAATATAGGCTCCAGCCATTGACTAGGTCTTGACAGCATATGTACTTAGAAATCATAGGCTAAAGCTTGTAATCATCCACTCTAAATTCAATTTAATCACAGACTGTACTTTTCTATGTTCTCTAGGTAATCCATTCAACAGTCTTGTTATGCAACTAGTAAGCAATACACCAGTAGCACTTCCAGACTTGTCTGTCCATGTGTTGCATCAGTTGCTATTATAATCAAAACCCAGAGTTACAGGTGGAAATCAGTTTGCCCATTGCAAGTGTACAAAGACTGAGAATAAATTAAGTCTCTTAAAACATGTATATTAAGATCTTACATCTGCAAACATGTTTCATAAAAAAATGTGTATCCATATTCAGTTGAGAGGCTTGCCACCATATTAAACAATATATGACTTTTTCACCACTGGAGGAAGCATGACCAAAAATGGAGCAAATTTTAGCGTGGCTGTTTTTTTTATAGTAGCTGATGCATTAGCCGTAAAATTAAATATATAATTAACTACTATCTCTTTAAAGCCTGTCTTGAACTCTAGGGATTTGCATAAATAATTGCTCAGATGTTTTTATTGGCTGTATAACTGTTTAAATTCATGATTATAATGCTTTTTTATTCGGTCTGATGAAGAACCCTGTGTTGAAAGCGCTCACTCTGTCATTAAATTCGTTTTGTTACAACCGTCTTGGTCATTGGAACATTTTTTACTTTTGCTTGGATTATTGACTACTGTCCCTAAATCCATTCACATGCACCAAAAGGAAATTATTGATGGCCTAAGGCAGACAACTATTAGCAATGCCACAATGCATCGCTAAGCACAAACAATGCATTTCAATCCATTTTTGTAAATGCCCATATAAACAATTGATTAAGATTACCTTGCAGGATAGTATGATCTTTAACATATGTGTTAATACTACCAATGTTAAAGTCAACTGCAAATCTGGAACACAACACACTTGAATTTCCTTTAATGGAATGCATGACTATATTAAATAAAAATTAGTCCAAAATGGACTCCTTTGGTTGAATCTTAGGAATTTTCATTGGATTTATGTATGCAAGTTTTGGCTGCAAGGACGTCTACTGGGTTTTGGTATGTTTCTAGTGTAAGCCAAGAAGATGAAGATGATGGTATTTTCAGTTTGCAGTGAAATTATGTACAGCAGCTTATTAGAATGCGCAACAGCTTAATAAAGCCAGTATATCAGTACAGCTTCCCTAAAAAGATTTCACATATTTTGCAATTTTATTGGTGAGGTATCAACTAACCTGGTGGTTGAAATGAAAATTGACTTTATTAAAAAAAAAAAATATTTCAATGACATTCTCCCAAAGGTGTAAAACAGTCTCTTAGCAATGTGATGAGCCTGGTAATGCTTTCTGTTAAAGTCCAGCCAAAATCTGGTACTGATAGAACCTCTGAGAAGAATGGTTTAAACTGCTTTTGACTATTCTGTTATGCTCAGCACACATAACTGTATTTGTTCAAATACAGTTTTATGGATATACCAAATGGGGATTTTTTTTAAACAAGTTCAGTTACAGCAAAGTTTATGTCCTTCAATGTGTCACCTTATAAGAAGATGTAACTTTAGTTCTGTCCAGTCTTGGTATGAGATTCTTTAGGCCTTGAGGCATTGACTGTCCAATAATCAGAATGTTTTCATTTGTAGTATTCAGTCACTTAGTCACCGGCACTAAAGGAGATTCAGTATTATATACATTGTATTCTGATTTCGTAAAAATGACCAAACAAGGAATGGATTTCTCTTCTACCTGTCACACATTTCCTCCCCTTCAGGGTTAAAAAGAATCATTCACGGGAGAGTTATAAACTACATTTCATTTTCTACTCCAGCATACTGTCTCAACAGATGAAACTTTAGTCTCATGGTAGATTTGTGCCATTTGAACCAACAGTTTCAGTAAATCAAGCATCTGCTATTCCATACCTTCTTTATAATGGCTGTCACCACAGTGACACTGTGAAAAAAACAGAGTTGCTGGCCTTGAAATGCAGATTTCCTTATTCCATTCTCCATTTGGGTAGGCAGCACTAATAATTAATATTTTTATTCATGGTTAAAGTATTTTTTGTTTCTTTATAGTGAAACAGAAAGTTCAGCTTTCATTTCTTTTCAGGAGAGAGGCTGAGTTCAGTGCTATCTCAGGACCTAAACTGTTTGGCCAAACCTTCAGATATAGTTTGACCTGAAGGTTGTTTCATTTGTGACAGGCAAGCAGAGGTGATGAAATCCCCAAAACAAACTTTATTTAAATGGCTAATATATTTTTATACAAAGTTTATTAAAATAGGCATCTTTACACATCATTTATTTTGAGCATCTATTATGATTCTTGCTTTCTTCAGAAATGTACCTTATTAAAAAGAAGTAAGACTGCAACTTGAAGAATGGTTCCCACTTTCATTAAATGTTATAAATTGATGTCCCATCCAGAAGTAGATCATTTTGAAAGAGTAATCTTGTACAGTGTTCTCTCATAACTGTCCATCATTTCCTTTTTTGAGAAATAAGGTACTGTTTAGGATTCTGCTCAAGTGTTATATAGTTGCAAGAGTCCTCCAAAAAGATTGATGTGTTTTTATACAAGGTACCATTGATGTGAGGGAGGGACAGGTGCAAAAATACTGATACTGTCCCCTGCAATATTCTTCCTCCCTGGCCTCCTCATAATTTGTTCATAGATTTGTTGTAACTATTCCATTTCTGGGGTATGGCCTTTGATTACTTCTCATCAGAAGAACTAAATGTGACGAGGCAACATTAACCTTTATAGGTGAGGGCCAGCCAGTACATCAGAATAATTGAATGTAGCATGAGACAACAATAAGCTTTATAGGTGAGGGCCGGCCAGTACATCAGAATAATTGAATGTAGCGTGAGACAACAATAAGCTTTATAGGTGAGGGCCAGCCAGCACAACAGAAGAATTGAATGTGGCATGAGGCAACATTAACATTTATAGGTGAGGGCCAGCCAGCACATCAGAAGAATTGAATATGGCCTGAGACAACATTAACATTTATAGGTGAAGGCCAGCCAGTACATCAGAAGAATTGAATGTAGCGTGAGACAACAATAAGCTTTATAGGTGAGGGCCAGCCAGCACAACAGAAGAATTGAATGTGGCATGAGGCAACATTAACATTTATAGGTGAGGGCCAGCCAGCACATCAGAAGAATTGAATATGGCCTGAGACAACATTAACATTTATAGGTGAAGGCCAGCCATCAGAAGAATTGAATGCATCGTGAGGCGACATTAACATTTATAGGTGAGGGCCAACCAGTACTCCATTTCCGTATCTGCAAAAATGAAAGGTAGACACTGTTTTGCACCAGGGTCATGTCAGTACTATGGTAAAAAAGAACTAAAACTGTCTGAATATGAGTGGACAACCCATATGCTGTATTGCTGCATTAGTTTGATTTGATCTGCTATTAAGTGTTATCACAAGGGAGTTTAGCACCTGGGATTTACACTTTGATTATCTGGTGATGATGCTCCGTGCACACTGGCAGCCAAGGCTACAATCCTCTGGCCAATGCCATTCCTACATATTTGTGTTGTTGTGGATAGCAGGTAAGTATACTGTCTAAATCCTTACAGCCAGTCTGTTTGTTAGAAAAAGTACTGGTGGAAGTACCAAGGATGTCATATAAATTAATTGCTGAATGAATATTTTCTTACTACTCCTTTCTAATGGAATTCTGTGCCTTGCTGGGTTTGAATCTATGACATTGTCAGTAAATGTATATGTTGGTGCAGCACTTACTGTTTCAGTAGGCTTTTTAAAACTGAATTTTCATACTGACAGGTAAAACTAAATATAAAAACCAGCAGTGCTTCCAGGGCACCATCAATGCTGTCATCCATCATAATGTACTTTCCATTCATTCTCTCGCCTCCATTAATGACTCCACATCATTAACTTGTTCCCCGTTCATCTTCCTTTCATTTCTGTCTCCTTTTCTATTTCCTGTTTTTTGTAATATACTCTGCCTCTCAAAAGACTCTCCCCTCTCCTTCCTGTCTGCACGAGCTGTCTTCCTCACCTTTTCCTTTTTCACTCAGTATTTCCTCATAAAAATGCATAATTTGCAGTGGAGGTCTCATCTTTCCTATAGCCTTATCACTAATCTCATTGTTCTTATATTTTCTTCTCAATGGAAGGATGCTTTCCTCTCTTATAAATCTTGGAAAAGACAATATTTTTGGTCATGATGATTATTCAGCTCCAGGTATTGCTATAAGACAATGTGATAACTTGAAAGTGGGTAATAATATGTCTACAAATAAAGACGGTAGAGTCAAGTGTGCAATAAACGTTTTACTTTTTTAGTTTGGTGAAAAGGCTGGGAGTTCTTCAGACACATTGGATGACATGATTAATAATTTCAAAAGTAGATTGACCAAACTTCAGAACCTTTTGCAGGAGTTTAAACAATGCAGGGTTCCAATGGGACTTAGGTTAACAAAATTCCCCTAATGTGATAAAACCTGTTACAGACTTTTTAATGAGACTGTTAATTTATATTACAGGCAGAGCATGGAACTGATGAGTTTAATAATTAAGCATAATAATATCACCATTGATGACTTGATTGATGAAGGTAATACACTGAATGGCAATATCAAGGCAGATTTATTATTTGACAATTAAACTAATAAGTATAATTCTGTTTTTTCTGTAATAAAGCAACATGTAGTTGTCTTTCAGAACAGATAAAATAGGAAGCTGTTGAGGAATGCCAAACAGTATGAAGACAATACAGCTTACTATTTGCACGAGCAACAGTAAGGAAGGGGTAGTCAAGGTGCTGAGCATCACAATCAGGAAATGTGGAATGAATAGATTGATTCAGAGAATGCACATAATGGTTTAGGAGTAGGGGATAAGACCTCCTCATGTAAATAATAATTCTAATTATGAGATCCTTTAGAGTATCTCCCACTTCACAGGTCAGTGAGACTTGTGAACAGGACAGAAGCAGTAAACAACAGCATAGTAGTCATGTCAGTTTATCATCCTCTTCCTCAAAGGAGTCAAAGCAGACGACAAGGAGTAAATTGCCACTGCACTTAAAGAAACGAGGGAAAGGCAAAGGAAACCAAAACAGATAAACTGTACACCTGTTGATAATATGATTACATCTGAACATGGTGGTATGTTACTCAAGTACAAAATATAATATTTTTAATTACAGTTAGATAGAAATTAGCTCATGTCATTTTTCTCTGTTTTTGAAGGGTTTCGCATTTATCCCACATAAGTGTTTTGGTGTTGTTGATTCTGTTATAGAGTTGAAACTTTTTAATAGAAAGCTAAATATAGCATATTTTTCCAAGCAGAGGTGGGTAAAGGTAAAGAATATTTAATCTAAGAAGAGAGGAACAAATGTTATTAAACTTCCTCAATGCTAACAGAAATGTTATTGTTAATGAAACCAGATAAAGGAGGTGGAACTGTATTGTTTGACAGTTTTGACTATATTTTGGCGACATTCAAAATTTTACAAAACACTGATATTTATTCTGCCTGTTCTAGAAATGAAGTCCACGTAGCATGTAAAATACACACTTATTCCTGGAAGATTGTTTGCTACGTGGAGCTATATCTTATTCACTAATCCAGTTCTTGAATAACCCCCAGCCTGTTATTCCAACCATTTGGGAATCACCAAAATCCACAAAAGCATATTAAAGCTGCCTTTCAGGCCAATAGTAGATGCTCAAAACTCAGTTACATACCCCATGGATATATATATATATATATATATATATATATATATATATATATAAAATGCGTCCAATAGTTGATGCCAAAGCTTCAAATACCTTCTTTTTGACTAAGTATATTGACCATGGTACTAAGAATACGCTCCACAAACAACTATAGAACCTCTGAATGTGACAAACCGAACAAGAAATCTGGTGCAAAGCTGGATAACCACGACACAGCTCGAAAAGTGACAAATCTTTAATTCCAAGTAATAAACATCCACGAGTTAAGCGCTTTCATCTGCAAACATACAGACTTCCTCAGAACAATTAAACACTGATTTTTCAAAAGTTTATATAGCAAAAATGGCGCCAATTGATACACAAATTTAAAGAAACATCATCCTATAAAACTAAATTAATGAATATGTAATAATTCCATTCTTAAAATCTATATATGTGATATATCCAACTTTAAAAACATCACATTAAAACCAATAAATATATAATAAGAATATAATAATATAATAAGAAATAATATAATAAGAACCAATGATAAATATCCAACATATAAATAATGTAAATAGATCCTGTGTTTAACATAATTAAATACTGTAAAACATATACTATGTAGTATGGGGACTGCATCAATAACAAAGTAAAGTAAATGACTACTCTAATAACAAAAAGGGTTTTATACTAATGCTGTCATTGATGCCAGGATGCCTTGTTGCATCCGTAAGTATTTGCCAATTACTTTCTTTTAATGCCAATAACATCTTCCAATTCCCACCATATGGTTGGCATACTACCTGGTCAATGATAGCAAATTTAAATATATGTTGTTCCCCTTTATCACACAGGTGTCTATATAAAGCATTATTCATATCCTTCACTTGTATCCTATAATAGTGTTCATAAATACGCTTTTTTAACTGCCTTTCTGTTTTGCCTATATAAAATGCACGGCAGGCAGTACAGGTGGCAAGATATACCACCTGCTTGGCATTGCAATTGCCTGCCCTGCATCTGGCATATGTATGATTCATATCTTGGAGCTTGATATGCAGTTCTTCATTAATACGTCCACATTATCTACAATTTCCTGGTCCCTTTATGAGTAATCTTAATGCTTACATGATTACTAGCTTTTTCTAATAACTTTTTAATATTCGGGGCTGTCTTATACACAACGATAGGAAAACTCCCTAATTTCGAACCTATATTGTCCGACACTGTTATAAAATCCCAATGTCTTAATATTATATCTTTAATAAAACTAACATAGGGGGTGTACATCAAAACACATACCCTCTTATTAACCCCTTTATAAGTTTGTTTACATATATTACCACCGTCACCAAAAGATCTTCCCAACAATGGTGTATATTTGATACCCCATTGTTGTTTGACATATGTAACAATATCTTTCAACATTTTTTCAGGGTATCCTCTATTTCTAAACATATTATGGATGAATTCCATTTCGTTTTCCTTAATTTCCTTAGTAGATGACATTTGTGCTGCTCTTATACATTGTCCCTTAACATTTTTAAACATATATGGTGGAAGATTACTATTGTATACTATATAGTCATTAGAAAAAGTTGTTTTTCTATATATCCTGGATGCAAAACCTCCGTTCACATGACTAATATAGGTATCCAGGTATGCAGTACCTTTTTCATTAGTATTATGTGTAAATCTTAAAAATTGTGTTGTCCCATTAAGGTACTCTATAAATTCAGTAATAGCATCTCTGTTACCCTTCCATAAAATGAATATATCATCTAAATATCTGGCATAGAATGCAATGTCCAAATAAAAACTACTTTTAAACAAATGTTCGGACTCCCATTCAAGCATCACCAGATTGGCAAAAATGGGGGCACAAGACGCACCCATAGCTACCCTTTTGCACTGTCTGAAATATTCACCTTGGAATATAATATAATTATGGTCTAGGACTAATGCCATCATATCAACAATAAGGCTAATACGATCCCAGCTCATGTTCGAACATTTCCTCAAGCTATTACTGAAAAATTCCAGTCCAATATCTTTTGTTATACTAGAATATAAATCTGTAACATCAATGGTAACAAAAATCAGATCTTCTTTCCACAAATCAGTAGTCAATTTACCCAAAAAATTCCAAGAATCTTTCATTAGATGTGGTATATTCCCATATATATGCTTAGTCCATCTATCAATTGCTACCTCTAAATTGTATGTTTTTGATTTAGAACCAGAAATAATAGGTCAAAATGGGGGGTTATTAATAGATTTATGGACTTTGGGTATGCCTATGATGTGGGCCAAAATAGGATAATCAACCTTCAAAAATGTATAAATTTCCTGGGTAATTCTATTATCTAATAGATATTCCTCTAAGGCTAAATCTATTCTTTTGTGACCTATATTAATTTGATTAATAGATACTGCCTCATAATTACCAGACTCATACAATAAATTATGTATGTGTGTGTTGTAGTCAAAGGTATTATAAACAACTACACCCCCCCCCCTTTATCCGGTTTCATAATTCTAATTTCATTGTTGTGAACTAATTGATTCAAACATTCACGTTCCTTTATAGTTAAGTTGTCCTGAAAATTATTGTAATGAGATTTTCCTTTTCTAATGTTACTATTTAACCAATAAATGTCTTTGCAAACCATTCTTTCAAAACTAGTAACCTATGTACATGGCACAGGAATATATGAACTTTTTTTCTTAAGTTCTTCAATTCTACAAACTTCCTCATGGTCCGCTCTGTCATCAAATTGGACGGCTAAATTTAACCTTCAACAATATAACTTAAATTCTTTTAAGGTATCTACTAAATTAAATCCAACATTAGGGATGAATTTCATCCCTTTACTCAATAATTGAATAAATTCATGACCAATTGTAAAATCGGTATAATTAAATACATTAAACCCATTGTAAGTCCTTAAAATGCATTTATCTAAATTATCATAAACTTCATCTGTGTTTTCCTTTAAATATTGTCCATTATATAAAAACTGATACTCTGGATTTTACATAATGGAATGAGAACAGGTATTATCTAAGGTACTATTATTAGTAGTATTCTGATCTACCTTTTTCCTGTTTATCTTACATTTTTGTTCCATTGGGTAAACTGCCTCTTCGGTGCTGGGAAAAATCTACCCCCTTGAAAATTCTCATAATTTTCCACATTCCTTGATGTATATCTATAACTACTATGTCTAACATTATGCATATTTTTTCTATCCTGTGGCCATACATATGCTCTTTTCCCCTGATATTGTTCAATGTCACGCTGTATCTTCTTGTTTTTCCTCTGATAAGTAATGTAAGCTTTATTTTTAGCTGTTTGAAATTGCTTATTATAAAGATCCCTCCATAATTCAAAATCACTGCTTTAAAATACTTTAATTTAAAACTTCCACCTCTCTGACTAAGGTAGAAAGTTTACCATCATTTAATTTGATTAATAATTTCATATACATATACCCAAACCCATCAAACAAATTATTAAATTCATTAATCACATCATTATTATACTCAACACCCATAGGTAATTAAAAAAATCTAAGCCCTTTTGGCACTATTTGAATATTTATACATTTTGCTAAATAAGCATTGTCTATCTTAATACTCTTAATCTGTAATAATTTTTTACCTAAATTAAAAATCATTTCCTTCAAAGGATTATTTCTACTACTCAAATGCCTTTCATTACCTTGTATATTATGCTCTATATTATCAAAATCAAATTCATCACACATAAATAAATCCATAACATCAGTAGAATAATGTGCAATATTTTTAAAGTCATTAACTTTATTTCCCAACTGTCATTTAGTTTCAAGACATGTGCTTGACACCGTTTTACTGTTTACAGTACCTTTAAACAATTTGTTCTGTGTTCTAGTAATCGCTGAATAAGTTGTAGCTGGCTGTCGGCTCTTGGGTCTAGCCCCGGTGCACTCAGCTTCATCCCGAATGTGAAACAAGCTAAAATCAAAAGTAAATTCGTTGGTCGGAGATGGTTTACTATTCGAAACTCTGTTACCATAATCCAAAGAATCTTGCATAGATCGTAAACCACGTTGTTCCCCATACACCTGTCCGTTGGGAATATCCATCTGTGTGCTTATGTCTATACCTGCAGGAATCTCGGTAGAAAGAACATTAGTGTGTTTCGCAGGTGTATGTTTCACAGGAAAGATGTGTTCCTGCTCAGCTATCTGCTTTGGTGCTTCCAAAATACCGCTAACTAGGTCAATAAGCCTATTGACCTCGGACTGTAAGGCCTTAACATCAGCGCGTAGCGTTTGTACATCATCACTCTTCAATGAAGCTTGTGTCTCGTCTCCATTTCCAGCCATCCCAGTAGTAAAATGCTCCACAAACAACTATAGAACCTCTGAATGTGACAAACCAAACAAGAAACCTGGTGCAAAGCTGGATAACCACGACACAGCTCGAAAAGTGGCAAATCTTTAATTCCAAGTAATAAACATCCACGAGTTAAGCGCTTTCATCTGCAAACATACAGACTTCCTCAGAACAATTAAACACTGATTTTTCAAAAGTTTATATAGCAAAAATGGCGCCAATTGATACACAAATTTAAAGAAACATCATCCTATAAAACTAAATTAATGAATATGTAATAATTCCATTCTTAAAATCTATATATGTGATATATCCAACTTTAAAAACATCACATTGAAACCAATAAATATATAATAAGAATATAATAATATAATAAGAAATAATATAATAAGAACCAATGATAAATATCCAACATATAAATAATGTAAATAATAGATCCTGTGTTTAACATAATTAAATACTGTAAAACATATACTATGTAGTATGGGGACTGCATCAATAACAAAGTAAAGTAAATGACTACCCTAATAACAAAAAGGGTTTTATACTAATGCTGTAGTATATATGTATATATGTATAAATACAAAATGTATAAATATTCAAATAGTGCTAAAAGGGCTTAGATTTTTTAAATTACCTGTGGGTGTTGAGTATAATAATGATGTGATTAATGAATTTAATGGGTTTGGGTATATGTATATGAAATTATTAATCAAATTAAATGATGGTAAACTTTCTACCTTAGTCAGAGAGGTGGAAGTTTTAAATTAAAGTATTTTAAAGCATAGTGATTTTGAATTATGGAGGGATCTTTATAATAAGCAATTTCAAATGGCTGAAAATAAAGCTTACATTACTTAGAGGAAAAACAAGAAGATACAGCCTGACATTGAACAATATCAGGGGAAAAGAGCATATGTATGGCCACAGGATAGAAAAAATATGCATAATGTTAGACATAGTAGTTATAGATATACATCAGGGAATGTGGAAAATGATGAGAATTTTCAAGGGGGCAGATTTTTCCCAGCACCGAAGAGGCAGTTTACCCAATGGAACAAAAATGTAAGATAAACAGGAAAAAGGTAGATCAGAATACTAATAATAATAGTACCTTAGATAATACCTGTTCTCATTCCATTATGTAAAATCCAGAGTATCAGTTTTTATATAATGGACAATATTTAAAGGAAAACACAGATGAAGTTTATGATAATTTAGATAAATGCATTTTAAGGACTTACAATGGGTTTAATGTATTTAATTATACCGATTTTACAATTGGTCATGAATTTATTCAATTATTGAGTAAAGGGATGAAATTCATCCCCAATGTTGGATTTAATTTAGTAGATACCTTAAAAGAATATTGTAGAAGGTTAAACTTAGCCGTCCAATTTGATGACAGAGCGGACCATGAGGAAGTTTGTAGAATTGAAGAACTTAAGAAAAAAGTTCATATATTCCTGTGCCATGTACACAGGTTACTAGTTTTGAAAGAATGGTTTGCAAAGACATTTATTGGTTAAATAGTAACATTAGAAAAGGAAAATCTCATTGCAATAATTTTCAGGACAACTTAACTATAAAGGAACGTGAATGTTTGAATCAATTAGTTCACAACAATGAAATTAGAATTATGAAACCGGATAATGGGGGGGGGGGGTAGTTGTTTATAATACCTTTGACTACAACACACAAATACATAATTTATTGTATGAGTCTGGTAATTATGAGGCACTATCTATTAATCAAATTAATATAGGTCACAAAAGAATAGATTTAGCCTTAGAGGAATATCTATTAGATAATAGAATTACCCAGGAAATTTATACATTTTTGAAGGTTGATTATCCTATTTTGGCCCACATCATAGGCATACCCAAAGTCCATAAATCTATTAATAACCCCCCATTTTGACCTATTATTTCTGGTTCTAAATCAAAAACATACAATTTAGGGATAGCAATTGATAGATGGACTAAACATATATATGGGAATATACCACATCTAATGAAAGATTCTTGGAATTTTTTGGGTAAATTGACTACTGATTTGTGGAAAGAAGATCTGATTTTTGTTACCATTGATGTTACAGATTTATATTCTAGTATACCAAAAGATATTGGACTGGAATTTTTCAGTAATAGCTTGAGGAAATGTTCGAACATGAGCTGGGATCGTATTAGCCTTATTGTTAATATGATGGCATTAGTCCTAGACCATAATTATATTATATTCCAAGGTGAATATTTCAGACAGTGCAAAGGGGTAGCTATGGGTGCATCTTGTGCCCCCGTTTTTGCCAATCTGGTAATGCTTGAATGGGAGTCCGAACATTTGTTTAAAAGTAGTTTTTATTCGGACATCACATTCTATGCCAGATATTTAGATGATATATTCATTTTATGGAAGGGTAACAGAGATGCTATTACTGAATTTATAGAGTACCTTAATGGGACAACACATTTTTAAGATTTACACATAATACTAATGAAAAAGGTACTGCATACCTGGATACCTATATTAGTCATGTGAACGGAGGTTTTGCATCCAGGATCTATAGAAAAACAACTTTTTCTAATGACTATATAGTATACAATAGTAATCTTCCACCATATATGTTTAAAAATGTTAAGGGACAATGTATAAGAGCAGCACGAATGTCATCTACTAAGGAAATTATGGAAAAGGAAATGGAATTCATCCATAATATGTTTAGAAATAGAGGATACCCTGAAAAAATGTTGAAAGATATTGTTACATATGTCAAACAACAATGGGGTATCAAATATACACCATTGTTGGGAAGATCTTTTGGTGATGGTGGTAATATATGTAAACAAACTTATAAAGTGGTTAATAAGAGGGTATGTGTTTTGATGTACACCCCCTATGTTAGTTTTATTAAAGATATAATATTAAGACATTGGGATTTTATAACAGTGTCGGACAATATAGGTTCGAAATTAGGGAGTTTTCCTATCTTTGTGTATAAGACAGCCCCGAATATTAAAAAGTTATTAGAAAAAGCTAGTAATCATGTAAGCATTAAGATTACTCATAAAGGGACCAAGAAATGTAGAAATTGTAGACAATGTGGACGTATTAATGAAGAACTGCATATCAAGCTCCAAGATATGAATCATACATATGCCAGATGCAGGGCAGGCAATTGCAATGCCAAGCAGTTGGTATATCTTGCCACCTGTACTGCCTGCCATGCATTTTATATAGGCAAAGCAGAAAGGCAGTTAAAAAAGCGTATTTATGAGCACTATTATAGGATACAAGTGAAGGATATGAATAATGCTTTATATAGACACCTGTGTGATAAAGGGGAACAACATATATTTAAATTTGCTATCATTGACCAGGTAGTATGCCAACCATATGGTGGGAATTGGAAGATATTATTGGCATTAAAAGAAAGTAATTGGCAAATACTTATGGATGCAACCAGGCATCCTGGCATCAATGACAGCATTAGTATAAAACCCTTTTTGTTATTAGGGTAGTCATTTACTTTACTTTGTTATTGATGCAGTCCCCATACTACATAGTATATGTTTTACAGTATTTAATTATGTTAAACACAGGATCTATTATTTACATTATTTATATGTTGGATATTTATCATTGGTTCTTATTATATTATTTCTTATTATATTATTATATTCTTATTATATATTTATTGGTTTTAATGTGATGTTTTTAAAGTTGGATATATCACATATATAGATTTTAAGAATGGAATTATTACATATTCATTAATTTAGTTTTATAGGATGATGTTTCTTTAAATTTGTGTATCAATTGGCGCCATTTTTGCTATATTAACTTTTGAAAAATCAGTGTTTAATTGTTCTGAGGAAGTCTGTATGTTTGCAGATGAAAGCGCTTAACTCGTGGATGTTTATTACTTGGAATTAAAGATTTGTCACTTTTTGAACTGTGTCGTGGTTATCCAGCTTTGCACCAGGTTTCTTGTATGGTACTAAGAAAATGTTAGTGGTAATCCCTATTTATTAAAGGATCCATGGGTTTCTAATGAATTGATTTGAGAGGACCTGTTCTTTGTCACTATTAATATGCAATATTTATTTTCAGAAATCCCACATGATATTGGAATGGAGTGGTTTTATAAATATTTGTGTTCTATACTGATATGGACAAACACAAGGTAGATGTACTCAGGTCCTTTATGATTATGGTGCTTGAAAATTATTTGGCATTTGAAAACCAACTGTTTAAGCAGAAAACCAGAGTTGCGATGGGGGCAGTTTGTGCCCCTATCGCAACCCAAAAACTTTTCGGAACTATTTATTAATCAAAACAAATAAAACAAATATAACTTCACTTAGCGCTTTCACCCGTTTACATCACGGGTTTCATCAGAGTGAAGAGTTTTAGAACAGCAGCTACTTTATATAAATGAAACTGTCCAATCATATCATTTAATTAGTTGGTAATAGTTAGTTGGTAATAGTTAATTAGACAATTATCCAGTAGATTTTCTGCCAAATAAATAGTTGAAAAACATATTTTGTATAGGAACCATTTCATAATATTAGGGTATACTCCCAACATGTGACATATATAAAAACCATATACTCCGTAATAATACAACGTGTAGTCTTATTTAAAAAGACCAACCCTTTGTATTATGCGTGTGTGTATAGGGTGGTGTTAATTCCATAAATAGCACATTTTGATAAATATAAATAAATAAATAAATATTAATATGTATAAGTGTGAAATAAATAAATATATATATGTAAATATCTAATACTAATATAAATATAAATAAGAATGTGTAGTATGTATTGTCTGTAATGTTAAAATGATAAAACTAATCTTAAAAACCTTAAAAAATTGTTAATTACAACAGTTCTATATACAGAAAAAAGTTAAACTAAATGCTATAGGATTTTAACTTCAAATAAGAAACAATAGATATATGTTCGTTAATACCTGGCCGGTTGCATGCATTTAACCTCAATTGCCAGAGACATTCCTTTAATTCTAACAAACTGTTAACATCTCCTTCTTTTATACAATTTTGAGGTATCCTGTCAATAACAAAGAATAGAAATTTCTTAAAATCTGTGCAAGTTGTACTGTGGATATACAGAGAATTTGTAGTTTTTTTATTTTTAATGTCCCTATTATGTTCAGTGATTCTTTCCCTTAGCTTCCTAATTGTTTTACCTATATAATGCGCCTGACAAGTCAAACAACTAGCTAAGTAAACTACTAACTTCGTGTTACAATTTACGTGCCCAGGACATCTAATAGTCCGGTTGAAACCTTTTATTGTTACATAGGGCCCGTCATTAATGTATCTGCAACATCTACAAAAACCACATTTTTTCATTTGTGAATTTTTGTATGCAGTTTCCTTTTCAAAATAGTCCTTTAAATTTTTACCTCTACTGAACACAATTGTAGCTTCATTACCTAAACATTTCACAATCTCTGTTTCGTTGTTAAATACGTTCCTTCATATCTCTTTTATATTTTCTGACATTGTGTTAATGTTACTAGTATAAGGTAAAATTAATGCACATGCTTTTTCTTGACCACTTTTGTTCTTTTCCAATTTGTTCTTACGCATACCATATTTTAATATAGGCTTAAAATAAGTGTGTCTTTTTTCTTTTATTTCACTTTTAATTTGGTCCAATAATTTTTTAGGGTAACCCCTGTCCACAAACATATTTGATAGAATGTCTAACTGTTCAAAAAACTCACTATCCTCACTAATAATCCTAGAAAGCCTTACCATTTGTCCCTTAACCAAATTGTGCTTTTGGAAATTTGTGCTTTTGGAAATAAGGGTGACAACTCTTGAAGTGAAGGTAGGAGTTAGAAAATGTCTTTTTACGATAAATGTTTGATTCTATATTTCCTCTTGTTTTCCTGAGTTTTATGTCCAGGTATTCACATTCTTCCTTACTAATGTTGTATGTGAACTTTAAAAACGTAGTAGTACTCTCTAAATATGTAACAAATTCTTTCATCTCCTCCAATGTACCTTTCCAAAACAACAATATGTCGTCCAAAAATCTTAGATACATATCTACTTTTGACCAAAAAGTACTAGTGAAAACTTTCTCTTTCTCCCACATTGCCAGAACTAAGTTGGCGTAGACAGGTGCGCATCTTGCACCCATTGCTACGCCTGAACTTTGTTTATAGTATTCATTTGCAAACAGAAAAAAATTGTTTTCGAGAACCATTTCCATAAGTTCTACTAGTAATTTTCGTTTTGTTGTACTAAAATTACCAAAATGGTTCAGGCTGGCCTCAAACATTCGTAGTCCTTCTTCCAAAGGTATTACAGAAAATAAGTTGACAATATCTATTGTAACAAAAAAAGTATTCTCTAAATCTGTCTTGTCATATTCATTTAAATTCTCTAAGCAATTCCAAGAATCATTTAATATGTGTTTAATGTTTTTTACCACATCACAGCAATTAATATCTATAAACCGTGCTATAGCTTCAGTTTTAGATTGCTGTGCTGACACTATAGGTCTAAACGGGGGGTTTGAAATGCTTTTGTGTATTTTAGGTATCCCAAAAAGGGATGGGGTAACTGGAAATTCAACTAGTAAATAATCATATTCTTCTTTCGTAATACTGCCTTCCATAAGCAAACCATATAAAAGCCAATCAATCTTTGTGTAAGCTTTCAACATGTCATATCTTGAAACTGTTAAGTAAGTAGTGTCATCATTTAACATATGCATCATTTTGTGTTGATAGTCCAAGTTGTTCATAATCACTACCCCACCCCCTTTGTCGGGCTTCATAATTCTTAGATCACTGGATGTGCTTAATTCTCTCAAACAGTTCCTTTCTCCTACTGTAAGATTATCCTCTGTTGAGTGTGTTTCCTTCCATGTCTTTCTAAATTGTATTTCACAAAGCATTTCAAAAAGATGAATGACAGGGTTACTAGGTGGTATAAAAGTACTTGACCTTTTTAGTGTAAAACTCCTAGTTTCCAAAGCCAACTGTTTAGGCAGAAAACCAGAGTTGCGATGGGGGCAGTTTGTGCCCCTATGTTCGCAAATGCTGTTTTTTCTTTTTTGGAATTAAACAATGTAGTTAATTCTGGATTTAAGGGATCCTGGGTCTTTTATAGGTGCTTCCTTGATGACATGATTTTTTTTCTGGAGGGACAGTGAGGTGAAATTGTTTGAGTGTTATGATTATTTGTACTTTATGACTAATTTTCTTAGATTTACAATGGATGTTCAGGGAAGTTCAGTCATATTTTTAGATCTTACCATTCATATTAATAAGGAGAAGAAATGTTTTGAATCAACATAGGTTCATAGGTTCATACTAGGCTATCTGCCCTAGGGCATTTATAAGCCTAGCCAGAATGTGTTTGGCTTTCGCCACCCATTTTAAATTTATTTTGCTATGCCCTTTTTCGAGGTTAGTATACTGTGCCTCTGTCTAACAGTGACACAGAAGTGATACCCGGGGTAAACCTATGCTCTCCCATCCACTCATCAAGATTCCTCTTGAAGAGAGTCAATGAGGGACTCTGCCTAACCTGGACTGGGATTTTATTCCAGAGTGAAGGGAGCCTCTGGGTTATGAATCTGTCCCTCCAGCATGTCCTATTTATTTCAGTGCTGAGGTTCAAGTCTCTCGAGCGCATAGCTCGATGGGATTTGGATTTTCTGAGGTGCAGCATGTCCATTAATTCCGGGTTGGACATGGCTTTATACGTCAGGCACAGATCGCCTCTGAACAGGCGGTATGCCACTGAGTAGAGCTGGAGTTTCTTTAACCGGGCAGCATGTGGCATCTGTTTGAGCCCTTTGATCCTCTTGGTGAGGTACTTTTGGGGTCTTTCCAGTTGCTGCAGGTGTCTGGTAAGGTACATCCCAAAAGGGGCACTGTACTCAATTATGGGCCTGATGAGGGATGAGTAAACACGATGACCTCCCCTGATCTAGATGTGAATCCCTTCATGATTAGGTGGGCTATATAAAATGTTTTTCTAACCACTTTGGCCACGTGGTTGTCAAATGAGAGATTGCTATCAACTTGGGTCCCCAGGTCCCTAATTACTTCTTCTGTACTTAATGGATTACCACCTATGTGGTAATTTGTGGGCACTTTGTTTTTGCCAAAGGGGATGACTATACACTTTTTGGCATTTAGCTTGAGGCCATGGCTCTGGCACCAGTTGTCTGTTTCTATGAGGCCCTTTTGGAGGATGCTTGTGTCGGCTGGAGAGTCGATTATGGCACCCAGTTTGCAGTCATCTGCGAACTTGGTCAGCCACAGTCCTTCCGTGTTGGCCTGTACCTCCGAGAAATATATACCGAACAAGAGAGGTCCCAGGACTGAGCCTTGTGGGGCACCACTTGTAACTGGTTTGGAGTCTGACATGGCTCCAGCAATTCTAACCATGTGGGTTCTGTCCTTGAGCCAGTTTGCAATCCATCTAGTGACATAGGGGTTTATATTTAAGCTGGTGAGCTTATCTATAATGCCCGAGTGGGGTATTGTATCGAAGGCTTTTGCGAGGTCCAGGTAGGCTGTGTGGACTACCTTCCCCTCATCAATGGCCTTGGTGACTGTTTCAAAGAAATCAACCAGGTTTAAGAGGCAGGATCTGCCCTTAACAAAGCTGAACTGGGTAGGATCCAGTGTCTGTAGGTCCCCAATATCTTTATTTATGAGGTCCATGATGATCCTTTCCATAGCTTTGCAGACCAAGCTAGTCAGGCTTATGGAGCAATAGTTTCCAGGATCCGTTGAGGCACCACCTTTATGGAGAGGGACCACTGTTGCTGTACGCCACTCTTTGGACACATATCCTGTAGTAAGGCTGAGATTGAACAGTAGTTTTATGTTTGGGTTTATCTCTTCTTGGAGTTCATGTAGGACGCAGCCCGGGACACCGTCTGGGCCCATTGATGCTGTGTTTTTTGCTTTGGAGAGGGCGGCTCTTACCTGAGCATCTGAGATGTCAGGGGGGCAGCACTCTGCTGGGATAGATATTTGCCCTTTTGGTGGGGAGGGGGGGGAGAAGTTTGCGCTGAACCTGTCAGCTAGGATGTTGGCAGTGTTTGTGGGTTCAGTGTATTTTTTGTCATTTTGGACTAATTCTGAGCATATCTGGTAATTACCACCCAGGTTCCTAACATAACTAAAGAAAGCCTTGTGATTATCCTTAGTGTCCTGTGCAATTTTTCTCTCGAAGCTGGCCTTAGACAATTTTATGAGTGCCCGTAGTTTTTTGCTAATACTGATCAGTGATGCCTTCCCTTTTTGGGATTTTGCTCTATCATTTAGTAGCTTCCTCCTTCTATTGTATAGTTTGTTTATGGCTGGGGTCCACCAGACAGGACGTCTGCCTTTGGAGGATTGGGTCTTGGTTTTATTTGGGATCGCATGATCCATGCATTCCTGAAGGTGTTCATAGAATGCATTTATAAAGGATTCTGCGGTCTGGGATGTATTTTCCACAGGCCCGGGGGCTTTGAAGGATTCCACCTCGGTTTTGAGGGGTGTGAAATTTGCACTGTGGTTTTCTGGGCAGGGGGTGGGGTCGGGATGTGAATATTCAGTGAGATTAGTTTATGGTCTGATCTTACCAGTGAGGGATACACTTCTGGCCTGGAGCATAGAGTCCTAATGTTGGTGATGATCAGGTCCAGTATGTTTTCCCCTCTTGTGGGAGTGGTAACAAGTTGTTCCATAGCATTTGAGTTTATAAATTCTAGGTTCCTTTGGGCTAGGGTGTTGGAGCTAGAGTAATGCTCCCAGTCTATGTTTGGGTAGTTGAAGTCGCCCAATATAATGGTGTTTGGAGAGACCTTCATATTTTCCAGTGTTCTCAGAAAGGCCGAGTGGGGTTCCTGGGTTTGGGAGGGTGGTCTGTAGCAGGCTATAAACTGGAAGGCAGTTTTACCCACTGTTAGTTGCACATGGATAGTCTCTGATGCTTCGTGCTTTGCCACCAACCTGGAGGTGTGGGTATCTTTGATGAATATCGATACTCCCCCTCCTTTTGTGGTTCGGTCCAAGTTTTGGGGCCGAAAAGCATGGTATGAGGTATAACCTGGTAGTGCTGGGGTGCTCTCGGGAGCCCTGAACCAGGTTTCTGTTACTGCAATGATATCGATGTTCTCCATGCTAAGGAGAGTTTCAAGTGCGTGCATCTTGAGGTTTAGACTTCTGGCATTGAGTAGCATTACTCTTAGTTTCTTGTCCCTTGTGATACCTATGGAGGTGGGTTTGTCTTTTGAGCCTTGCCTAAAAAGGCACTATGGGGGTAGCATGAGCCTTTGCCAATATCCGAAAGCCCAGGGGTGACAGGTGCAAGCCGTCCCTAGCGAAGCATCGTGGCTTGTCGAGCATATCATCCCAAGCTGACAGGCATTGGATCCCCTTTGAATGACACCAGTACTTAAGCCAATTGTTAAAATTGATCATCTTGTCTTCATATTGTGGCATCATTCTTGGTGAGGGTAAGATGCTACTCAAGGTCAGGGTCATACTGGCCTGGGCTACATGCTCAGAGAGCTCCTTTATGTCTCTTTTCATGTAGTCCAGGGAGGTACATCTCAGGTCATTCACACCAGCATGGACAATGACTGAGTCATATTTGTACTTGCCTTGGAGTGACCTGAGTGCTTGTGTTATGTGGCGGATCCTAGCACCGACAGGCTGCTCACCGTGACCCTCTCCTTGTTCAGCCTGGTGAGCGGGACGTCAGTGTGTCTGACAATAGAGTCACCTATTACAAGTGTATCAGGTGTGTTTAGTCTTAAGGGCTGTGACTGTTCAGCACACTGGCTTTGTGAGATATGTGTTGCATGTGTTTTGTTTTGGGGTAGCGGTTGCTACAATCTACTGTAAGTCTACTTATTCTAATTATTTTCTCCATTTTGATAGTATGCACCCTGAACAATAGAAAACATCCCTTGGTAAAGGGCAGTGTGTAAGACTGGCTAAGATGCTTACTGATGATTCAGAATTAATGGATGAGAGTGATAAATTGCTTGATATGTTCAAGGTGAGGGGCTATCCAAAAACTTTTCTTAAAAGTATATTTTATGAAGTAAAAGAAAAAATGAGGTTGGGTTATTTTGTCCCATTATTAGGAAAGGGACCTATAGCATTGTCTTGTCAAAAAAAAGAAGAAGGTGTCTCTCAAACTTTTAATAAGGCCCTTGTCTTTACATTTAATGCTAACTTTTATGATTTGAGAGCAATAATTGAAACTAATTGGAAAATTTGGGGGTAGATCAAGAGTACCGTGAACTTTTGGGGGAGAAACCAGTTGTAGTATATAAAAAGGATTTGTATTTCAAAACATTATTAGAAAAAAAGTGTAAAGGATAATTGTTTAGGCAGAATGGTTAAGTCTGGCTACTGTGCACAGTGTCCTTTTATTGCCAAAGGTACTGTTTTGGTGATTGAAGGTTATGGGGTGATCGAGTTGCACAGCAGATTTACTGTGGAAGTAAGGGGGTGATATACCTGGCTCAAAGCAAATGTTGCACTACATTTTATATAGGTAAGAGTAAGTTAAGTCTTAGAAGGAGGATTTACCAGCATAATTATAATATAACTAAAAAGGATGGTAGAAATGCATTGTACAAACATTTGGCACAAAATCCTGTCCACAGTTTAAAATTTATTGTGATTGACCAAGTTAACTTGGGCCAGAGGGGTGGACTAATTGATGACTTTTTAGAGTTCCTGGAACTAAAGTGGCAGTTAGGAACTAATGCCACTAAATATCCAGGTCTGAATGAAACTGCATCTATGCCTTGTGTTTTAAAATTAAAAGCTGCTCATTTTGTTTAGTAGTTTAGTTATTTAGTTCATGGCTGTATGGTTAAACATATATGTATTTATTTATATATGCTGTATTTATAATTATGTATACTTATGTGTATTTAAATTTTGTAAACTAAGTAATTTTAACTAATTACTTGTCAGCCCTAACTTGAGTATTAGAAAAAGTTTTTTTCAAGTAGTATGTTTTTAGGCAGTATGTTTTTTTTAAATGGTAATTGATTAATTGATTAATGTATGGTAATGAGTCTCTATGGGTATAAAAGTACTGGGGTGATGTGGTTATTTATTCTGAAGAAGTCTAGATAATAGAGGAAGAAAGCACTTAATAAATAATAAATAATCCAGCTCTGAAGTCTTTACCTTCATTATTTTGTTTTATTCTTACCCTGTGGCAGTATATGTGGACAGAAAGTTAAAATCCTGCCTTAGCAAAATATAACTTGTACTGAAAGACTTATTGGATTTTTTGGGAGAATTAAACATGATTTATTTGAAGGACAAGTTTCCTTTCTCCCCATTGATGTAGTAGACCTTTTCTCATGCATACCTCAATCTGAAGGGATAGAATTCTTTGAATATGCATTCTTGGAAGATGTTTGCTTGTCAGCTGAAGATATTAAAATAATATTGAATTGCATGAAAATAGTTTTGAATAACAATTTTCTATATGTGTGTGTGGGGGGGATTTATAAACAGATTACGGGAGTGACAATGAGGGTAGCATGTGCACCTGCATTTGACAACTTGGTCATGCTGTCCAAGGAGAAAAAAAATGTTTTTACTTCTTAATTTTATGACTGTTGTAAACTTTATTTAAGATTCTTGGATGACATCTTTGTATTATGGTCTTGTGATTTGCATGAAGTTGAGGAATTTATTACTTATTTAAATAATGCTACTATGTTTTTGAAATTCACACATCATCAGCATACCCAGGTCATTAACAATCTGGAAACAACAATTCATAAAAACGAAAATGCTTTAGCTTCAATGACTTTTTAAGAAGCTGATCTTTTAAATTCCTATTTACATTATCAAGGTTTTTATCCTTTAATTTACAAAACAGTCACATGACGGGTCAGTTTGTTAGGCTTGCTAGAATGGATTTTTCAAAAAAGGATAGCCTGTACTTGAAAATATTAATTTTTTGACAGGGGTTATCCTGAGTCTTTTGTAGAAAAAATGAGAACATTTGTTATACAAGAATGGGGTAAAAAATACAAGTCCTTTTTGGCATATGTTAAGAAAAATCTGGCAAAGACACCTTGGTTGTATCTGTGCTCTACTATGACATCATATCTAATGATAAAGGTAAAGACAAAAAAGAAATAGAGGATTGTTATAATAGAGCATTGATTTTACAATGCAGTGATTGTTCTGACATTGTTAAAAATATCATTAGAAAGTTCTGGATTATTTTCAGAGGTAATGATGAATTGTTTTGTATACTATGTGAGCATCCCCAATTTATTTATAAAGTATCATATAATCTAAAAATATTTTTGAAAGAAATCATAAACCTAAATTACCCATCTCAAAAGGTACAACAAGATCTGGAGCTTGCATCAATGTCAATGTATTTTTCAAGGAACTAACCTTGAATAATGGTATCACACCCAGATTAAGATTATAGGAGGGGAATTGTAGTATGTCATGTGTAGTAGATATTGCCAAGTATTCAAATTACCCCCTCATTTTTACGTTGGCAAAACAAAGAAACATATGAAAAAAAATAATTTGTAAGCAGAATTATGATATTATAAGAGGTAATAACAATAATGCCATTTTTTAGACCTACCTTAGTTTGTACTGCTTTTAAAAATTTGAATTTGCAATCTTAGAAAATGTTCCTATAAATCTCAGAAGTGAGGCTTGGAAGACTACAATAGAATATAAGGAACTTATTTGGCAGTTAATGCTGGATGCTAGTAACTCACCAGGTTTAAATGAAGTTGTTACTGTCTTGTCAGTTCTTAAAATGAGATCAGCTGAACTATAAGAAAAACAAATATTTTAAGTATTTAAAGTAAACATATTTTATTTTATTGAACTTTGTTTATTAATATAATAATTTTCTTAAGTAGTGAGGTATTCATTATATTGCAATTATTATTAGGATATGGAGTATTTCATATTATGTCATGTGACCTTTAAATTTAATAATGAAATTAACTTTGTTGAGATTGGTCTATTTGTGTCATGTGATTTTTATGTATCTTTAGATAGACAACTTTTAATTATTCGGTTCTGATGAAGCCCTAATGTTGATTTGTAATATGAAAGAGCTTTTTAAAATGTTGTGGTGCTTAACTACTTTTAATAAAACTATAGGTGTTCTATTGCGGCATTAGTTCTCTGGATGTACAACTAAATTTGGTACTAAACCTTGTGGGTGGTGTAAAGTTTATAAATATGTAGCCAGGGACAAATTTTGTATCTTTCCTATGGGAACATTTTATATACATGGGGCTTTACATGTTGTTCCTCAATAGTTATTTATGTAATAGTGCATTCCTGTAAACTGTTCTGTATACAGTAGGTAAGAATAGTAGGATGGTGAATTAGAATTATGGAACACTAAATACTGCAGAAATAAAAATATGGAAAATTCTGTAGCAGAACATTTATGAGAGTGTCAGGAAGGGGATGAATCATATTTACATTTTTTTGGTAAGAGACAGGTTAGATGTAGATCAGATCATACAGAAAAATGCAGATTTTTACTATTAGATGGAATGGAATTCTATACATTTTATGGTTTAAAACAGTGTATCCTGATGGTCTTAACACTGAACTTTCCTGGAAAGTATTATTATAGGTTAACTGAAAAATTGTGAGAGAGTCTTTTACTATATATTTGTTTCTTTTTGAATGTTATTCGGTGTTTGAAGAGCAGTTTAATTCAATGTGATTGTTTCAGTAAAGCCTTTTTACCATTACCTTATGTTTCTTTGACATATTGGGTACACCAAAGTGGTGGTCTTTTGGAGGTAGGCAGATGAGGAGGCATGCTGTTTATAAGTAAGACAGCCACTTGAAATATGACTGTAGGCATCTGCCTCTTAATTTAATCCCAATTTAACACCAAAGGGAAAAGCACAGAAAGTGGACTACCTATTCCCAGATAACATATCTGTATCCTCACAAGCATTTGTCTTATGTCTGGTCAGCTTTAAATATTAAAACATGGACATAGTTTATTTCTTCCTTGAAATAAAATTGTAAAATTTAATTTATTTTCTGTTCACATGATTTTTGTTCAAACCATCATTGGATCAAAGGGTTGGAAAAAAGTTCTAAAATGCCCCTCACAGCATTTATAACCCCATGGCTTCTATGTTCTTAGCAGCTCTCAGAACCTTACTTAATTTAATTATTACAGGGTAGTCTTGGTCTGTTATGGTGCACTTAAAGGATGCAGGAAAATGCAAAGTTGAATACTAAGAATTAATTTCTTTCCTTAATCATGGTTTTTATTCAAGCCATTATTGGCTGTAAGGGTTATTTTTTAAACTGTAAAATGCATCTCAGAGGATGTAAAAAAAAATGTCTTGTAGGGCACTAGTGACCTCCCAGATCCCCAGTTTACTGCAGATATTTCTACTGCAGCTGTTACAATGTAGACTTAATCACTTTGGATGTGCTGAAGGATGCAGGAAAAAAAAACGAGTAAAATAAATTTCTTCCTTTGATTATATTTTTTATTCAGAAAACCATTAGATGAAAAAGTTGTTCAAAAAATCTAAAATGCACCTCATAGGATTTAGAAAACCCATGGCTTCTGATGGCCTTGTGGTCCCCAAACCCTGACTTAATGTAAATGTTTCCATCACTGTTATCAGCATGCAGTCTTGCTTAGATTTTGAATGAGTATATCAGGAGAAAATTGAGTAAGACAAGCTGTGAGGAAAAAGGAAGAAAAAAGGGAATCTGGATAGTGTGAGCTGACCAGGATGTGTTGGGCATGGGGAATTGGAACATGGAGCTTTTTCACCTAGGGTGCCAATTTATCTATGGCCATCCTTGTTTCCAGGCAATAATTATAAATGTATTTGTAATGGCTAAATATAACAATGACTAATATACAGCAAATGTTATGTGCAATCACTAAAAAGAAACAGTGTTAATCAATTTTTATATGAAATAGAAGTGATCAAGTTAATGGCAATATGCAGTGAATTTTTCAGTTAAAAGGGCAAGCTAATAGTTGATTGTGAAAAAATTAGCAAAGCAAATTAATGACTCATTCAAGCAAAGCAGATCATAGCAAATTTGTTATGTACTGATGCAGACAAATTTATGTAAAGTGTTTTGTGTGGTTTGCATAAGTAAAAATGTGGCAATCATTGTTTTGAAGTTGATAGATGTGTGTGTATGTGTGTGTGTGTGTGTGTGTATACAGTGCATGTATAGAAATTTTATTTTACATGTCCACATATAGAAAATGCTTATAAACAGGTATGGGTGTAGCAGAAAGACATAGAGTAGGAAGAATGCATGCAATATGATTCAGTTATAAAAATGTCAGAGCTTGTTGGAGGTCTTAGTGCTTTTGAAGCTACCTTAAAAGAATGTGTAACTTAAGCTATGAAAGCTGACCTGTATTATTTAGCAGATGACATTTACAATGACTATAGTTTCATTTAGACAGATAAGGTTGTGCACTAACAATAAGCCACATCCTCTAGTCCTTGCTTTTTATTCCATCAATTTCCTCTAGCAAACTGTGGCAAGTCACTTAACCAGGAATGACTCCATGGTTTCCCATGAAAATGGACACTATTGTCTAGTAAACACACATGGTCACTAAATAAATAAAATAAACGTGTCCCAGTTTTATTACATGTTAAGGATGCCATGATATTGAGATCTAATAGTTTGTTAGAATCAGTTAAGTTCTAAAATTAATTCAGTGAAACTGAATAGACTTTACAGAAGCATTTGAATCCAATATTTTTGGTAAGTGCAGAACATTTGAATGTGACAAGAAATCGTTTTGGATTGTTTGGTAAAGTTGCAAAGATGTACAAAGCACTACTATTTTGGAGAAGGGATAGCAGATACACAAAGAAATAGACTTGTATATGGGTTTTATTGTGAAAACCTAGAAAATGATTGAACTCTTATTAAAATCTGATACTTAATCATCAGTGGAGAAGGGAGTCAGCAATTCATCAGAATTGCTGTAGGATGCAGTAAAGTGTGGTTCTAACATGTCTGTTGGCTACCCTAAATGCATGCATGGTGGAGAGTCACATTAAACTGACATATTGGTTTCTGTAAGTTTAAATTAACAGTCTTTAATCATGCTGTGAGCTTCCCATTTACAATTGTCAGTAAGTGTTCCACATTCTGCCTATTTATTCCAACTGTCTTTTACTGCTACTTGAGTATTGTACCACTGTTTATTTTTCTGTATTTTTCAGTATTTTACTGTATTTTTCTATGTGGAGCTTTTCTCCCTGGGCCTCTGCTGAAAAAGGACATGTATCCATTCAGACTATCCCAGTAAACAAATGTAAATTAAAATAAAAAAATAAATGTTATGAAAGATAGTGCTCAACTTTTTAGAGTTGGAGGGTTGAGGGCTTTGTTTAGATTGTGTGTTGCCATCAGTAATATATTATCCATGGGTGGGGTGAATTTGCCTCCCAACCTGTTGCTGTTTGTATTGTGCCTATGTTCCAATAGAGACCTTCCCTGTATGCCCCTGTTCCAGTAGAGATCTCCCTTGGCTGCTGCTCACTCTCATTAACAGCCCCCCTTACAAATTATATCAGTGATTCTCAGCCTTTGGACCTGCCATCAGCACAACAAACACCTGTGATGCACCATGTATGTCTTTGTTTTTTTAGAAAAAAAAGTATCAACTTTTGTGCTTTGAATATGACTGTGAGCACTGTATATTTTCAGGGTACATTTAAACCCTAGATATTCATAGAAAGTCATTTTATTTCATAGTACAAAATGGAATTACTTAAGTACCAGATAGACTGCCTGACTTTCAGTCTCTTTCTAGGACATCATAGATATGGCTTCTGAATTCTGAATGACTGTGCTACTTAAGGACTTTTAGTAATAGCAAGAAAGTGTACACAAGTCGATTGCAATAACTAATTCACAAAATATGATCTGACCCCATGAGTATAAAGGAAAAATATATCCTGCTGTCCTGGGCATCAGCTTCCAACATCCACACTGAAATTGGACTGCACACAGGCTACTTACAGAGCGGAATCTTTAGCCAAGCATCCCCAGGCTGCATCTCACCATTCTTTCTGTAAACCAATGTCTTTGAGTGACCCTTTATCCATGGCAATTGCATTTCACATAAAGTACTATTTACATGCTGACACACACACACACACACACACACACACACACACACACACACACACACAATTCCAAGGGAAGACTGAAAGAATTTTCCAATTCCCAACAACTTTCTGCTATGGCAGTGCTGGCACCAGTCTGGATTAGGGCTAGAGACACCCAGTTACTGATTGAGCTTTATAGTTCAGGCAAATATGAAATCATATGCATCAATCACTTTCATTCCTCATAGTCTAAGCAGTCTAATAGGAGATGTTTGCCACACAGCTTATTAACCAACAGTGTAAGTAATGATTACCTTCTTCACAGCTAAATAACAGTGTTTAAAGATACTTTTATAATAAATAATGGATGTCAGCCACAGGAGCTTAAAGGTTAATAAATGAGCTTTACTGGATTGATAAAGAAGACAATACAAATGCAGATTAACATATAGAGAGGTTGGCACACACATAGAAACAAAATAAAGGGCAATAAAAAAAGACGAGATGCATACAAACAAAAAAAAAACTAACCACCCGATATCTAAGTTCCCTTGCTATAACATACTACAGAAATACTGTCTCTAACTATCACAGATAAATTAATAGCTTGTACTCACAGATTGTGCCATCACAATCAAGGCAACATCACTTTAGCACAGCACAGAACACATAGTTATATATAGTGCCCCCCCCTGCTCCCAGTGTTCATCATATGATATCACATGCCTGACACTGGAGGAAACAAGTGCTTAAAACCAGTTTTTATTTGTCATAGCAACAATAAGAATTGCCAGTATACAGCCAAGTATGCTTCTTCTCCTTGAATCCATACCAGTGTGGCTTAGTGATCTGCAAGCCACTAAATCCATTAGTGACTACAGTAACTACATCTCAGAAGAAAGATAGTCTTCCTTTTTTATCTTATTATTTGTTATATTCACCAGAGAAGACCAACATACTTCAAGACAAACCAAAAAAAAAAAAAAAAAAAAAAAACAGGCACAGGCGAACTAGAGGGTCATAATGGCAAACAACATTAAAACATTGATTTGATTTTATGGATCTGATGAAGAGCTTCGGCTTGAAAGCACTCATCCTAGTTGTTTTGATACTGTTTTATCATTAAAAACCTTTACATATGCTGTGGTGGATCAAATGGGCTTTTTTGCTGTTATACTTCAAAAGACATTCCTGTTTTTTTTATATTCAAAAAGATAAACCATTCCAAAATAGTCAGAACAGCACTCTGATCGCAGATGAACAACAATGACAAGAAAGGAAATATACTACATTTTAACTGTTTCATTTAGCCTGTCATTACCCTTGGCAGTGTACATATTAAGAAAGCATATGCATCCTTTTCTCCATGGACCCTACCCGAGCTGCAAAACAAGAAAAATACAATACTCTTTAATTGTCTGATGACATCACATGTAGTTATAAGACAAATAGGATTCTGAAAACAATTCCATACTAACAGTAAATTTCAGGTGCTCTTCTTCTTCCCCCTCTTGTAGAAGGTCAGGATTGCACCTCCACAGGTCACTGAAGTCATGTCAGTACTGTTTCCCAGAGCTGGCATCAGACATTACCTTGGCAAGACTGTGCTGGACATGCACTTTATACTGGGGACCCACATAGAAGACAGCAATCAGGTGTTCCTTGTGGTCCCTGTGCAGAAGGAAAATAAATATTTTACTTTCCTTAGGGCATCACCTGGGAGTCTTGCTAACATTAGTAACTTGGCAGCCATGGCCATTCACCAGATCTCAATCCTGAAAACTGTGGTAGCCCTTACATGTCACCCACAGGTATCTAGTAAGCATGACTGGTCATGGTGCAGCCATTGCTTAGTGTGGAACTGATGATATGGCATGATAGAGTTAGGGTGTGAACACTGGCTTGAAAACTTGTGCAAGCAATCATGGTGCCTAACTGTGATAGCAGTTTTGCAATGTAGCACCTCTATTGGCTACAGATTTATCTTTTCTCATGTCCCTGTTGGCGTCATTAATTCACTCATGCATGCTCAGTGCACTTTGAAGGTGTTAATCCATGCTCATTTATTTGATCAAGCCTCTTAGCATATCAGTGGTTACTGGTGCAATGAGAAAATGTGAGACTTGGAAGTATCATTGGATTCTGCCTCATTAGCATAAGAGCCATGATAGAAGCTTCCATCTTGAATGATATAAGCACCTGTGCCTTTCATGGACCTTATTGCACTACAAAAGATTGCTACAGAGCAACATGGCCAGCATTTTTGAGAACTGGATGGAATGATATCTGCAAGTAGCAAGTGTTTCTGAAAGGTGAGTTTGTGGGAAATTGTTTGAAATCACCTGCTACTGCTGCAATTTCATGGTGCTGCTGCATTATTTGGTTATGTTGGTTGTTTCAAGGAACAGAAATGCTGTCACTGTGCTGGCAAATGTTACTTTGAGTGAGAGTCTACTGCCATGGCAGAGTAAATGTTGGGGGATGAGAGTAAATGAGGTTGCAGGCATCACTATATAGAAGGTATGAGTGTTTTGTGCATTGTTACAGTGCATGCAAACATGTACACCAAAGAATGAGTATTCTGCATTATGCCTGCAGATCTGACAGTGTTTTGAGGCATTGTAGTACATGATAATTACCACAGAAGCTGCATCATTACTGCTTCTGCTATATTGTGGGGGATATGTCACATTTATGTCACTCTGTAAGAGGTGTATAACTATGCTTGGAGTAATGTGCAAGTTGCTGTGAGTATTCTGTTGAGGATTGTGTTTGCTGCTGGGAGGTAGAGAACAGGTGTCACAATGCAAAGCAGCACATACATTGTTAGTGTTTAGCCAGCATCCATGCAGGACTTCAGTGTTTACAGCTCGTGTCTGTAAATAATCCACTTACCCTACAACCCATATGTACTGCAGTTGTTATGTGTATTAAGGTATTACTGAACTGGTTGGAGGTTGGGTGATTACACTTACAGGGAGTCATGTGTATTAGTCAATGGATTCTATAGTTTCCTCCAAGGACACACCTGATTGGGCCAAGTAAGGAACAGGTTTAGGGAATGTGCTCTCCATGGCTTGTAATCATCAGCATTGTCATAGTGTAACAAGGTATTGCATGTCAGGCCCATGTTACTTCAGTTGGTGTTTTGGAGAGGGGGAAGTGGGGAGTTTGGCAGAGATAAGGCCTACACACATACCCACATGCAGAATCATTTCTGCAGTGTAAGAGATTATTGCATTTGCAACCTGTGGGATATCCTACTATAGTCCCATGTTGACTGAGGGATGCATAAACATAGCATCTGATGTCCTATCTTGTACAGTAGGAAAGTTACCCACATACATATGCCAATACACACTGTTGAAATCCTTCAAAGACTAGATGATGGTTTTATGTTGGATTATATGGCCTATGCACCTACCAATGCCAAGAGAAGTCCTACATACGTGTGTGTGTGTGTGTGTGTGTGTGTGTGTGTGTGTGTGTGTGTGACATCACGGTACATGGTCACACCTCTACTGTGTGGATAACACAACCAAACAGTACACACATCGCACCTTCTCAAGACTTTCAGATTTACATTTGCAACCTTTACATATTTCAGTGGCATATGGATCTTGCCACCTCTACTCTATTGATTAATTAACTGTGTAGGGGTATTCAGGTATGACAGTAACACATCTCACAGGCATATTTCTTTTAAATTGCAGTTACCATGCTACAATGTGGAAAGCAAAGAAAGTGCAAGCAACCTGCTTCAGTCCCACCACCTGCAAGGTCAGCGAATGCACCATCAAGAGAAACCTGACTAGGCCTTCCATGAGCATGCCCGGTGAGACATGATAGCTGACATAAACACTGTCATTGGATAAAATATAAACTATGATCAGGTCAGACAAATTGCCAACAACATGATTAGTGCCACAAAAAACTAGATCTGCCTGCCTGACACAGCATCATAGGGCTAAAAGAGGGGGTCCATTGACATAACCATCTTTCACAGAGATGGAGGAGTCCCTACTATATCTTCCCTATATGGGGATATATATACTCTAGACAGTTCAGACATCTACTGTGGAGTGATAAACACTGGTGCAGAGTTAAGCAGGGCACCAAGCATATTTGTTGGCAATGCCTCAGGGTGGGTACATTCTAAAATGGCGTAGTATCTGCCAAAACAATTCACTATTTGGGTTGATACAATGGGCAATCATGACATATTTCTTATATAAGAACATCAGGACATCATTTCCAGATGCTGCCTGCCCAAGTTGTGTTACCAACTACTTTTATGTACCTATCTGTTAAAAAAGTAGTAGTGCTATATTCACCAGGCTGCAGGTATTGGTGAAGTGCTTTTAGTTACTGTGGGTAATTTTTTTGGAGATTTCAGAATTGCTGCATTATCAGGGTCCTCTACCAGTGATATAGGCCTGCCCGATGTCAGGGAACTGTCTGGATCTTATGATGATGGCAGACACTTGCTACCATAGTCAATGGTCATAGTGTTATTCCATGGGCGCAACTTCTGTGCCTGTGCAACTCAACCCTCAAACCCAGGATGACACCCACAGACAAGAAGGCATGAGTGATGTCGTTATCAGAGGTGCATTCACCCATGACTGCCACATACTTCATGGATCATGAAGATGACATCTGTAGACAGCAAGCTGATGGCTGAGCATGCCATGGATACCAACTACCTCCCAAGCCAAGTGTATCCATGGATACTACTCAGCATTTGTGTATAGTCATAATACAGAGACAGGCAGACATTAACATGAGCATAGCTGAGCCGGCTGGGGTAGTATGTGGTCTGTGTGATGACCCGAGGGAGTGCATGTGCAACATACACAATATCAGGGATATGTAGTTCATGGGTTCATAGGTAGGTACTAGGCTATCGACCCAAGGGCCTACATAAGCCTAGCCAACAAGGTTCCCTGGCTTATGCCACCCAAGAAAGTTATTTTCCTGTGCCATTGTCGAGCAGAGACATAGAAGTGATCCCCGAGGTGTATTTCCTATTTCCCATCCATTCATCAAGATTTTTCTTGAAGAGTGCTAATGAAGATCTTTGCTTGACATAGATGGTTAGCCTGTTCCAGAGTATGGGAAGTCTCTGGGACAGGAATCTATACCTCCAGCATGACCTGTTTATTGTGGTGACAAGGTTTAGGTCCTTAGAGCGTGTAGCTCAGAGGGATTGGGATTTCTTTAGGTGTAGCATGTCCAACAGCTCTGGGTTTGACATAGCTTTGTATGTTAGGCAGAGATCACCTCGGAGAAGGCGATATGCTATGGAAATGGTGTAGGACATTTACATGTAAAAAGTGCCCATGTGTGTCCATTCTTCATAGATGATGCTCTTTTAATGGCTGATCAACCTCAGCCATCAGTGGGTAGGCCCACAGTGGGTAGGGAAGGGCATGGTATTAAATTTGTAGTACCACAGCATCCACACCACATCCAGTGTTGAGTGCTACAGGGTGATGTTGACACGTACATCACGTCTTCTCAATGTGGTCTAGATTGTGCTTGTGATCTTTCCAGGAAATAATGCATCATGGATGGTGACTTGCATGGTCAATGCAAATGTTTCCTGTGGGTACCCTAGAGCTATGTACAAGATCACTCTACAATGCTGTATCATCTGCGGAAGCTGTGTTTCAGCACACACACATGCATGCGTGTGCATGCTCACATAATACAGAAGATATAACCACATCCCTGGCCTGTCTGCCCAGCTCTCCCCACTTTTCCAGCTATGGCTGATACACACGTGCACACACACACACACACACACACACACACACACACACCTCAATCCCTCCCCCCAACACACATCTGTGCATATGATGATAACTATGTCTTGCCTTCAGTACTCGGTTACTTGGATAACCTATGCCTGATTTGCAGTGTTACCTTTCTATGCATGGTATAGCACAGCCTGGGAGTAGGTTTGCATGCATCATGTTTAATTTTTATACATTTTGCTTTAATCTGACCCATCATTCTGAAACATATGCTGCCTGTTAGTAAGTACCATGGCATACTGCACCTGTCTCTATTTGGCTTGGTCCTCCCCTGCAGCTGTCTGCTCCACATGCTTCCCATCAGGCACATCATCTGCTGGTGACTCCGTATCCTCCTCCTCCTAAATGTTATTGCCCAGCTCTAACTATTTTCATATCAGAATGTTGTGTAACATTGAACTGCAGTGCAAAGACTTTCCTACACATTGTAGGATCATACTGCACTGCACCAAAAGATACATCCAGACAGCAGAATTAGACCTTAAACAGGCCAAATACTTGTTTGATATTGACCTGCATCTGTGACAAGGCAATGTTGTAGTCATTCTCTGCCATGGTCTGGGAGTTTCCTAATTAGTTCATTAACCATGGCTACAAGGCATATCTACCATCACCAATAAGATGTTCTTAGGGAAACTCACCTGTCACAAACTGCTGATATTGTCACATGTGTGCCATATGTGAGTTGTCAGTACTGCATGAATGGCCTGAAAACACATTGTATATTATATACTCTGTATGTCATATAAATCTCCTCTGATGTTGCTTAAATCCTCTGTGGTACGTGAAGCCCACATATGTTCTCCCACATGCTGTAGAAAATCATGGAAGCGCTGATGAATTCTCCTTGAAGCATACACTTAGGATACACCCACTGTGTCCCCTGTTGTTTGCTGAATAGTCACTGCGGCTAGTCTTCTCAAAACAACACATATGTTGGTGTTGACAGGAAAAGGTATTCCATTTATCCCCGGGCAAGAATATGAGGGCAAGATATCTTAACCATCTCCTGCATAGTGGCTTTATTCACATGAAAGCAGTTGTAAATTTCTGTGTTACAGAGGACATGATTTGTTAGGTGTGGATAAATGACTCTCTGTCCCAGAGGAAGACGGTGTAATACTGGGACTGCTAGCAGGAATAATTGCTTCTTGCATATATGTATTTATTAGTACAGTGGCTATCCCATACATATTTGTATGGTCAGTCTCACACAGCTCCAAGTTTTTGTTGCAGCCAAAAGCCCTAGATATAATATCTCTATGAGCAGAATTAATGCATTTATGAATCACTCTACCAAATTGTTTGTCCATATTTGCATCCATGATGGACCTCATTTAAGTATTATTACTTATTTGCATGTGTTATATTTGCATTTTATGCAAGCCTCAGGATTTATAGGTTTTCTCCAAATGTGCTTTATTTGTCTCTGAATTGTACCCACCCTGCTAGTGGGTGCTGTTTGTGCAAAAATCAGCTACCATGAGGAAATAATCCCTGAGAGTGAGAGTTATTTATACTGCTAACTATGCAAATAGGCCTCATTTTTAATATTTCTGTAAACTTTTCCTAAAACAAGCAGTCAGAAAGTGATTGCTCATCATCACATAAAAGCATAGGTCTCCTGAACCCTGAATAAGTGCTGCTGTAATATATGTCTAGGTTATACAGTTTCTAAGATCTGAAAAGTTGTTTGCAAAAATTTTAAGAAAATTACTATTTGTTTTTTTTTTCTTTACTAAAACATATTACAATACTAATATAAAGACCTTAAATTCACTGACTTTTATAATTGTAAAGAAGACTTTTTTTTTTTCAAAACAGGTTTATTGTTTTAACATATAAGAGAAATATCATAACAATTTTATACAAGTAATTAAAAATAGGTATTATTATAATATTCAACAAAACAAAAGTATTTACAAAGACATCCACTACAATCAGATCAATTAATTAAACTAAAATACCATGCTATTGAAATTAAATTTTTTTAACAAATTTTGTAAATTATCCCATACAATAAAATAAGATGTTTTTCTGTTTGTTCTAGTCCTAATTGTGTTTATTTCCATATGGCACACTATATTCATAACATTTTTAAATTCATTGAACGAAGGAGGTGTATCTGAAATCCAATTTCTAGTTATTATTTTCCTAGCCACTGCTAGAATAGACCATAACAAGGGAAGCTTAACCTTTTTAACACTTTGAGGTACAGGTGTGTTGAATAATATAAGAGATTTAGAAATAATGAAATTATCTGTAAAAGAGCCTGCAAAAATTCATTAATTGACTTCCAGTATTCTTTCAATTTTATACAGTCATAAAACATATGAGCCCAGTCAGCATTAATTTCTACATTACATCTCTTACATAGATTATCTTTATTATTTATTTTATTCATCATCAAAGGTGTATAAAAAGATCTATGTAAAAATTTCCATGTATAAAGTCTCCAGACAATGGAAGACGTAGTTCTATAAGCAGATTCCAATATATATTGTTTATCTTGTTGATTTGGTGGGTCCCCATTAATAGAAGTGAAATAATTCCAGTATGAATCTACACTGTAAAAAGTTTCTTGTCTGATAACTTTATGTATGTATGAAAGTTTACCTTTATCAGAAACTTTATGTTGTAAATTTAATATCAAGTAATCAGTCAGTGTTGGAATAGATTCTTTAACAGTTATAGACCTTAAATCTATTTTATTAATGAGATGTTGTCTAAAGGTCTGAACCTCTAACCAGCAAGTTTCTCTTAGATCAAATTCTTGTTTTAAGAAATCTAGATTTTTAACTTTATTATCAGATATCAACTGATACCAGTACTTTAGATCATTATCTATAGCTAAATGAGTTCCTTCAGAAGTAGATGACAAAAGCATACCCTGAGTATACATTATAGGAAATACAATAAAATTCCATTCCCTATACTTAGGGTGCATGAATATAAAGTTACGATAACTAATAATAATATTTAATGGGTAACAAACCATATGTTTAGGTGTAATAGGTGAAGTACAAAATTCCTTTAGTAACCATAACATGGAGTTATTTACAATCATATTTTTATGTGTTGAGATTTTCATGAAGTGTATACTAATTAGCTCCCAATAATCTTTCCATTTTGTGACATATGACTGATCTATTAATAAAGTAATAACTTTTACAATAGAAGAGATAGTATATAAATTAAAGTCTGGAAAAGTAATACCCCCTTGAGACCAGCTATTAGTATGTTTCTTTAATGCAATCCTAGGTCTATTAGGTGCCCATAAGAAATTTAACATTAGTGTGTTCAGTTTCTTGATAATTATGTTTGTAGGTGGAAGTATTATTGATTGTATTAAGTATAAAATCTTGGGGAATATTATCATTTTAATAATTGTAAGTCTCTCCTCCATAGTAAAAAACATATTATTCCAGGTATTAAAAGATTTTGTATATTAAGAAAACAGGTATTATAATTATTATATATAATAGATTTAATATCTTTAGATAGTATTATACCTAAATAAGTTATCTGACCTGAATTGGGTACATATTTAGTAAAATCACTAATGAGAATAATTTTTCGTGTATATATAGGTAGTATTTTAGTTTTTCTTCATTGAATATTAAACCAGAAATACTTTTAAAATTCATCATGTTATCAAATAGAGACTGTATAGAAGAATTAGATCCTGCTGATGTAATTAGAACATCATCTGCAAAACGTTGAATTTTGGATGTTGTATTTTCATCTATTTCAAAACCCTCTATGTCAGTACTGTTTCTGATCAAATTAGCCCAAGGCTCCATTACTAAAGTGAATAATAGTGGAGAAAGTGGACATCCTTGTTTTGTACCTTTAAGAATTGGTATTTTTTGTGAAACATATGTTCCTACCTTAATATAAGCCAACGTTCCTTTGTATAAATGTTCAATTAGATTTACAAATGCATCCGAGAAGTTTGTGCACTTCATTAAGGTAAACAGATAGTCCCAACTTACTGAATCAAATGCTGAACTTATATCAAGACTAATAAGTGTTAAATCTTTCTTCTTCCTATTTGCAAAATCTATTAATGTTAAAGTTCTTCTTATATTATCAAAAGTATTTCTATTTACAATGAAGCCTGTCTGATCTATATCTATAATGCCAGGAATGATTGTCTTCAATCTATCAGCAAAGATATTCATAAACATTTTATAATCAACATTAAGTAATGAGATGGGCCGATATGAAGAACATCTAGTTGGATCTTGTAAAGAAGACTTTTGATGTTATGTAGTCCTATCTAGCTGTAATTCTTGCTGGATGGGTTCGGAGCCGATATTCGGCTCCTACTCGGCCGATACTAAAGCTCGAGAGCTTTTACTGGCTCAAGGCTAACCCTTATCCCATGGTGCCTCATGGCAGTTCCCCAGATCTCATTTGCCAAGAAAGCTTCGAGGTTGTCTCCTTACTGGCTCTTGGCTAAGTAGAAGATTTTTTACTAAATCTTGTTTTTTCACCACTTTTTTTCTTCAATCTTTTACTCCTTATAGTTAATAGCTTTTCTTGTATGATTGTATTGAGTGTTTGACCCCTATTTTTCCCCATAGGATTGTATGGTCCATTTCAGTTAGAGGGCCGTAGTTGCCCATTTAAGTTAGCGGGCCTTTCCTCCCTGAGTGTTACTTCTTTATATATAAAAAATATATATGTATATATAAATAGGATCTTTCTAAATTTCTTTCTGTACTGTTTATTGGTATTTTTACCTCAGTAGATAGTATTGTTACTTGCTGTCTTTTTTCCTAGGTAGCTTTATTAGTTTGTTCTTGTTATCATGTCTAAGGAAAAGGACAGAGAACACAAGGACCATTGCCCTTCGAGGTTTAAAAAATGTGATAAATGTTCACAGAAGATGTCATTGACAGACAGTCACACTAGCTGTGTGTACTGCTTAGGCAAAGCCCAGTTACAAGAACCCTGTACTTTTTGCCATGCCTTCAGTACTAGGGTTCTTAATGAGAGGAAACACAAACTCATAGATAGGGGTCTTATGACCAGTTCCTTCCAGGAACAGCTGGAACTTGGTCAGACAGCTCCTAATACTAGCAAACAAAAATCTTCAGCTCCAGCTTCGGAACCGTTGAAAAAGTCCAAAGCAATGGAGCCAAGGAGTTCTGGCTCTGATTCTGCTTCTTCTGTCTTGGTGCCGTCGGTCTCTTCGGTGCCAAGACAGTTACCTGATATTGACCCTGTCTCACCTACCTTGAGATCTCCTATTTTGGAGAGGAGGAGATCTCCTTCTGTCTCCACCTGATCTTCCAGGACACTCAGATGAGGACATCGAGCGGGTGGTGAAGAGGTTGCTTTCTGACCCAGCTCTGGCAAGAAAATTGGCCCCTCTGGACCCAAGGGCTTCGGAGCCGACCCTTTTGCAATCCACTGCTCCTCCTCTGACTGCTTCGCTCTCGGAGCCAATCACTTCAGGTTCCTCGATGTTGGATCCTTCGGTTTCGAGAATTATTCCTGCTTCCTCGGAACCAATAACTCTATCCTCAGCGGCTCAGTCTGGAGCCGAGGGATCTGGGAGTCGACGCTCTCAAGTCGACTCTGAGGGGGATAGTCACCCTGGATTTTCTTCGGAACCAACCCTCCCTCTCGGCACTTCGGTTTGATTCAGCTCAGTTCCCACATCTGCTTCGGAGCCATTCCCCCTTGCTCGGAACTGACCATCTCTCTCCTCAGAGCGGAGGTCTTCTTTGGAGCAGGAAGAAAGGCCTTCAAAGCAATAGAGAAGGCTTTATCTTCTGCAAAAGCCATACCTTTGGAACCGATGTCCCACCAGCAGCCAGCAGCAACCTCTTCTCCCCTGCCACCCCCACAGTGTAGGGAACCAGAGACTCAAGCAGCCCTCATTGGAGGTGCCCCCTCTTCTGAGACCTCCCCAGATTATCCCACTGGAGAGCTCCCTTGGAAGAGACTTTGTAAGAGGAAGCATGTTGACTCACCTGAGTCTGTCACTTCTGACATGGATTTGGAGGAATCAGAAGGGTCCCCTAGATCCTCCTCTGAGGATGTCTCCTCTTCTGACTTTCTGGAAATCCCCAGACAGAGGGGTGATTGGAAGACCTCTAACCCTACTGAGTTCAAATCAGTGTATCTTGAGGCCTTTGGTTCTTGACCTTCCACCTCCTGGGTGACACCACCTTATGACAAGCTCTTGGGGGTCATATCGCGGAAAGCCTGGCCCTCCCCAAACACAGTGAAGCCTGTCCCGAGGAGGCCAAACAAATTTATGACTGCACCAGAAGATGTCTTTTCTTTCCAAAGGGGTTCCTGTTGATGCTATGGTGGTAGCAGTGGCCACCAAGAAGGAGTTGTCCGAGACATCTTCCAGTATCCATCCTCCTAACAAGGAGTCCAGGACGATGGATAGGTATGGAAAGTGTACCTTCTCTTCAGCGGCATTTACCTTAAGATCGCTGAATTACCTTTCCCATTTTACTTGACTTCAGACGGATCTTCTGAAGGAGTTGGGAGATACCCTTCAGGGTTCAGTAGCTTCGGGATCCACGGATAAGGTTTCTGTGCTTCTCTCCACCCTTACATCAATAGCTAACTCCTCCATGAGGCTGATTTCCTATGCAGTGGATGGAGCAAGCAGGGCAGCTGCAGCAGGAATCTCTCTTAAGAGAAATTCTTGGATGCATCTTTGTAACTTCATGGAATCCTTTAAGTCTTCCTTCACCAACGTCCCCTTTGATGGTTCAACTCTTTTTGGACCTCAGCTGAAAGAGACCTTGACCAGATGCGAGCAGGAAGGGAAAACCTTATCTGCTGTCGGAGTCCATTTCTCCCTTCCTCTAGACTCTATCCCAAGGGTCAAACAGGAGGGAAAATGTTCCGTAAATCCCAAAAAGGTTTCCCTCAGGCACAAGGTCAACCCTCCCCTAGGGGCAGAGGGGAAGATATAACAGAAGATGCCATCCTAGCGGCAGAGGAGGTCCGCAACACCAGGGAAATAGAGAAACCTTCTCTGATCATCCCTTCCATCGCCCCTGAGGGGTTGCCCGACTGCCCATCTCTGGAGGCAGTTGAGGGTCGTCTATCACTGTACCCAACCACCTGGCTAAACATCTCACAAGATTGTTGGGTACAAACCATAATATCCAGAGGTTACCTGATTCCCTTTGTTTCCGATCCCCCAGTCTCTTCCAGACGTGCACCAATTCAACTAGACCATGCAACATCAGAGGTCAATCTCATTGCTGCAAAAAAGAGTCATCCAAGAAGTCCCCACAGAGCAAATAAGATCTGGAACTTATGATTCTTTTTAGTTCCAAAAAAGACAGGGGACTGGAGATCAATTCTAGATCTCAGCAAATTCAACAAGTCTGTAAAGAAATCGAAGTTCCGAATGATCACTCTGCAGTCAATATTTCCCTTTATCAGGAATAGACAATTGGATGTGCTCATTAGATCTTCAGGACACCTGCTACCACATCAAAATGGACATGCGCTCCAGAAGACACTTACGCTTTTGGCTGGGAGCCAGTCATTTTCAGTTTCGAACACTGCTCTTTGGCCTCACTACAGCCCCCAGAGTGTTCACCAAATGCATGGCAGTGGTAACGGCTCACCTGAGACGTCAAGGATTCCAAGTGTTTCCGTACTTAGACGACTGGCTCCTCACTGCTACCACCAAGCATCAACTGATCAGAACCAGGGATGAGACTCTATCCTTGTGCGCCAGATTAGGCATCACAGTAAATCTAAAAAAATCAGCCTTATCTCCATCGCAGCACATTGTATTCTTAGTCTCAGAAATAAACTCAATCAACATGACAGCAAGACTAACACCAAAAATAACAGAATTATTTGGGGGGGGGGGGGTAGTAAGAACATATATATTCAGTAGATGAAGATTCCCTGAGGTCTAGAAGATTGACTGTGGTATGCATTTTACCTCAAGAGTAATTTGAGTATTAGCTACTATATAGCCTATTGGGATAAAGCCCTGATTAAGATTCAGGTGACCCAAGTTTGAATAGCAGCTTTGCCCCTGTAGGAGCTAGCAGGGTAGGATGAGAGTGAGTGGCAACTACCTCCACACTCATCCCGGGGGGGGCGGATAGGCATCTGTGGCTCACCACATGGGTGACACCTAATGGAATCACTAGGTGTCACTCTATGGAGCTTGAGTGCATTGAGCCTGTATTGACATGAGCAATCACATTATGAGCTGAGAGAAACCCTCAGAGGACAGCTGTAACACAGCTCAGAAAAGTCTCCAGAGAGGAGGAGTGCTTTGCCAGTGGAGAGGGTAGATCTCCTCACTGGACCAGCCCCCTACCACTCCATTCTTGCTGTGGGTGGATGACCCCATGGGGATTACTGAGTAGGAATAAATAGGTTGTAGGAATCTTGCCTGCCTGTGAATCCGTGGCTCTTGTGATCAGAGAATGAGAATTCAAGGAGAGTACACGTTTTTCACCCACAGTGTTTGGTACTGAAAATTTGGATTCTGTGATAAAAAAAATGAAAAAAAGTAAATGGTGGATATAATACAAAGTTGTGTGTGGATTTACTGGTTATATTGATGGCTGCATGTGGCAAAGTGTTAGTGTGCGTTAAGGATGGGAGTGGCATGTGACCATACTATTTTGATAGATGTAGCTTTACCTACACCATTGAAAGACTGGAGATCAGTACGCATTTCTTCTGTGGCAATTCCAAGCACAGGCATGTGAAAATCTTTCTCATATTGCAAGGAAATTCCAACAGGTATGTGTGAACAAGTAGAAAAGACAAATCAAGAATATGAGAATATAGGAAATTTGAAGTGCGCAACACAGGAAAAGTTATAGGTTTTGAACAAAGATGAAAGTGAGAAACTAGTATGAGCTGCACTTTCTGGGTAAGTATTTAACTGGGAGTGAGGAAATGAATTTCAAAAGAATGGGAAGATATTTATACATGTGTGTAATTGTCAGTGTAACTTGAATAATCCTATAACAGTTAACAGATGGTAATACAAATGTGCTTTTTTCCCCCTTGGGTTATAAAATGAGGTCAGTATTAATCTTAGGCAGCTTTTCAACTAAGCCTGAGGAAGTAAATATTTCCAACAGAAACTCCCGTCTGAAAGCATCACTCTCCATTCTGCTTTTGAGCTCAAAATAACGTTTTGTGTCTTCTGACAAAAATCTTCTAAAAGACTGATCAGCAGAAACAGAAGTAACAGAGGAAATAATTTTTACATAAGCAGTTACTAGGAAGAGAAGTTCTTAAATCTACAGCTGTGAGAATTCTGCAAAGTCACGTGTATCAGGTTCCTCCTTTGAATTTCTTTAGTAGTTACATTACTGCACTGAGAAGCACTGACATTAACTGCCATCAATTACAGTGTCATTAAAAAGCTGTTTTGTGACTTAATCTAGAAATAAAGCTTACCTTAATATTGCTGATAAACTGAGCATGGGATTTTTTAGTGTAAAATGCATTGATACTGATCTTGCTAAAAACGTTTGATGCATTCATTATGCATAAACCTGCAGCTTCACCAGGAAAGCATTCTTCTGCCACCAGGTGGCAGTATCTTATTGTAACAGTTTCCCTTTGTATCTTTGCCAGCTTAGTGTACAGTTGCCTGCAATGTTCTAAAAGTTACTAGGTGAATGTGTATATAATGACAATGTAAGTATGTATGTATAACTTAAGACTATTTAAATATATGTAGAAATTTTACCTAAACATATTTATGATGGATCCCAGGTTTGGTTGTATCTCCTAATGTAAAAATGAATTGAAATGTGTTTACCTAGTTCTGCTGAGACTAAGGGAGTCATATCAGAAATCTAAAAAGATCACCTTAAAATATGTCAACAGGACTATTAAGTGTGAAGCTGAAGTCTACCACCTAAATGAAAACACACCTGATGTATTTTGTTTCATAAAACTGGTCATTTGTTTGGTATTAATGTTAAACAATGTCATAATAGTTTTGCCTGTCTGACTGTGGCTACACATTGCCCATAATTACTGAATGAAGCAGATGATATAATATAGCAAAAAGAATGTCATTCATCCATCCATCCACCTTGTAATTCAGTTGTCCTGATGTGGCTTGCAGTAGCAGCTAGCTGCACAGAGTAGACTATACTTCTCTATTCCTAGGAAGCAGGTTCATCAGACATGTCCTATATGCATTTTGGGGATCCTCTTGCAGTGGATCATGCCTAGTAGCACCCCAATGGGATAAGCTCAGGAGGGGATTCATCACAAAGTGTTCTTACCAGCTCAACAGACTCCTGTCCACCAAAAGAAGTTGCTCTGAGAACCTCAAAGAATAACGAGTTCCTGACTGTTTTATAGATAGTGAATCCAGCTGCTTGTAAAGGAACACTGTTTCTGCCATTTGTGTCTGCAAATGTAGCCTCTTTGTCACTGCCCAAAGCTCATGCTCATAGGTGAGGATGGGGGACATAGACTGACCAATAAATTGTGAGTTTAATCATATGACTGTACTCCTAAATCATCATTAAAGTCCAGTGCAATGCTTGTAGTGCAGCCATTGCTGCACTCTGACCAGAAGTGGAAGTAATAGAGGAAATCATTTTTACATAAGCACTTACTAAGAAGATAAGCTCTTAAATCTACAGCTGTTAAGATTCTGCAGAAGTCGCATGTATCAGATTCCTCTTTGGAATTTCTTTAGTAGTTATATTACTGCACTGAGAAGCACTGTCATTAACTGCCATCATTATTACAGTCCATTGGTCACTGATGTCCTTCAAGAATGCAACTGCAGTCCTGACATATGGGTTGTCCTGCCTCAGGCAGCCCTTCGGTCGGCCGGATTCCAAAGTCTGGGTCCGGCGTCGGCTGATGTCGCCTCTTCCCCAACGTCAGAGCGGCTGGGGTATAAAAGCATTAGCCGACGCCATCTTCTTCAGTCTTTCTTGCCGTGCGGTGCCCAAAGCAGAAGCAGTTCGCAAGTGCCGGTCGGCCAGCTCCTGTGTTTTCAGATACTGAAGTCATCAAAAAGCTAAGTACCCCATTGGGGAGCCTTTTCTTGCCTTAGCCGATGTCAGACCAAACTGAAAAAGTTAATAATTGTTTGTCTTGTGGTAAACAAATACCTCATAAGGACTTCCATTCTTACTGCCTTCCCTGCCTCGGCCCAGACCGGGCGCCAGGCAGAATTTGCTGAAGACTTTTTTGGGGAAAATGATTCCTATATCATGCCGTTGGAACATCCGACAGCACATGTTTCCAAAAAACGGAAGGACCGGGACCGACCTTTGCGGCCCCCGACTTCCACCGACACCACCCCTAAGCCTACCGCGAGTGCATCGGTCTCTTCGGAGGCGGTAATTCAACCACTCCAGGCCGACGACACCGCTTTACTGCACACTTTGGTCCCGGAGGCTACCCCGGTGCCGGTTGTTGATTTTCCTCCTGAAACCAAAGCCCAAGATTTGCCTGACACCATACCAGTGGACAAAGTTACTCCAGCACGTGGGGCAGCTAGGCCTCCTGTGTCTATGTCCATCAAGGCCTACACACGTGCTAAGGCTGCCAGCCAGGCTAAGTCTCACCCTCCTAAATCTTTTTCACAGGGTCCCACTTCGGATAAACAGATCATGACTTTAGCTGCAGATCTAATTTCTCTAATCAGGGGCTCTCAAGCTCATCCAGACAGAGGTTCTCAGCCGCCTTCAGACAAAAGGCCTAGGGTTGAGCAGACAGACACCCTTTCCTCAGATGAAGCTTCTGGTGAGTCAGGCCTTTCAGATTCCCAGGAAGACCCCTTCCCGGCCTACGAGGATTCTGATGCAGATGAATCCATTCCCACTGCCTCTCCTCCTGAGGATATTTCTTTCGGGGAAATTCTCCACTCCATGAGAGAGCATTTTCAGTGGCAGGGCCAGGATTTCTCTGACTCCAGGAAAAGGCTACATACTTTCCTTAAGTTACCCCAGCACAGGCCTTTAGCTATTCCACCAGTGTTAGATGTATTGGATGATGTGTACTCAGACTCCAGTGCTTCCCCTGATTCTCTCCCTCCTGCTCCTGTCAAGCCAGACAGATATTACAGGGTTCCTGAAACTCATAAACATCTCTTTAAGGCCCACTCTGTGGATCTAGAAACTATTTCTCAGGGGCACAAAGGAGTGGCCACTTCCTCGGCCAAGAATCCTTTGCCCGCAGACAGGGAATCTAGGTCCCTGGAGAGGTGGGGTAAAAAAGTTTATACCTCTTCCACACTTGCCATGAGGGCTCTAAACTGTCTTTTTCATATGTTTCAGTATCAGGATTTCCTGATGGATGATTTGCAGAAAAAGTTAGCCTCTCCTGAGCCTTTAGATAGAAAGGCTTTGCAGGATTTGGTTCATAATTCTCAGCAGGTTAGCAATCATTTTCTTCAGTGTGGTTATGATGCATTGGAAGCTTCATGTAGGGCAGCTATGACAGGGGCCGTCATACATAGACATGCTTGGTTGAAAGAACAGTCATTGCCAGATCATGTTAAAGCAAAGCTTCTAGATGCACCTCTGGAAAAAGACAAGCTATTTGGTGCTAATGCACAGGGTGTGTTGAAATCAATTGAGGAAAAGGCTAAATCAGTACAAACAGTCAAAGATTTCCTCCAGGTTCAGCAGGAATTGGCCTTCGAAGAATTGGTCCTTTCCAGACACTGACAAGTTTCAAAGGGGAAAAAGCAGGCATGCTCAAGGTAGAGGGCAATACCGAGGCTCCTACAGGGGCCGCCAATGGCAACCAACTAACCAGAGAAGTGGCGCAGGGACTCCTACTGCTCCACAGGGACAATCACAATGACTTAACTTTGACACCGCCGACCAAGGCTCAAAGAGAAGCACCTTTAGGCGGAAAGTTATCCTTATTTTCAAAAAATTGGCACGTTTTTACAAAGGACGGATGGATTTTGAACATAATAGACAAAGGTTACAGGTTCCACTTCCATACTTTACCAACAAGACAAGGCATGCCAAACCTGCCACAAAATCAAAGGGCAGAGGCACTCATACAAGTTTCAAAGCTGCTACAAATCAAAGCAGTAGAAAAGGTTCCTCCTCAGGAACAAGGGCAGGGATTCTACTCAAGACTGTTCCTTGTTCCAAGAAAAGAAAAGCAATGGAGACCTATACTGGACTTTTCCGCTCTAAACACTTTTCTCATTGTGCCAAAATTCAAAATGCTGATGTTACAGCAACTTCTTCCCGTGCTGGGCAAGGGGTCTTGGCTGGTTACTCTGGACCTCAAGGAGGCATACCTGCATGTCCCAATCAGACACAGCTGCAGAAGATACCTCAGATTTCTTGCAGGGTCAGAGCATTATCAATTCTCAGCATTGCCCTTTGGCTTATCTACTGCACCCAGAGTATTCACGAAATGCCTGGCACCAGTAATTGCACATTGCAGACTTCAGGGGATACAAATATACCCTTATCTGGACGACTGCCTTATATAAGTGGACAGCAAGCAAGCCTTGATAAGAAACTTGGACTATGTCATTCACTTACTACAGGCTTTGGGATACACAGTCAACATTCAAAAATCAAGACTAATGCCATCCCAACAAATAATTTTTCTAGGAGCCAAACTGAACACAAACTCACAAATGGCTTTCCTCACAGAAGAAAAACAAGAACAATTACCAGATTACTTCAAAAGCCTAGCAAAGCACACCCAGATGACTGCAAGGAAAATCCTGCAGGCCCTGGGTTTCATGGCATCTTGCATTCTTCTGATTCCACTGGCAAGACTACACATGAGAAAACTACAATGGTACCTAAAAAGTTTATGGTCTCAACACAGCCACAACTTAGAAGCAATTATTCCACTCATTCCATGTCTACAAAAGGAATTTTTGTGGTGGGCACAAGCAAGCCAGCTAAACAAAGGCATGGTCCTTCAACAAACCACAAGCAAGCCAAACCATTACAATGGACGCCTCAGATCATGGATGGGGGGCGCACATGGAAGGCAGATGCATTCAAGGGCAGTAGGCTCCTCGGGAATTGCATCTGCACATCAATCAAAAAGAGATGCTGGCAGTGATTCATGCAATCGAGGCCTTCGGAAAATTTCTTCAGCAAGGTCATCTGCTGATAAAGACAGACAACACCACTGTTATGTGGTACATAAACAAACAGGGAGGCAACCATTCTTACCCCCTCTGCAGGCTAACAATGACTCTTTGGGAAAAGTCCCTGAAACTGAACATACAGTTGCAATCCCAGTTTGTTCCAGGCAAGGACAATGTTCTGGCGGACAGTCTAAGCAGAAACATCATGGATCCGCACGAATGGATGTTGCATCCAGACATTTTTTCACAAATAACTCATGCATGGGGAAGGCCGGACATAGATCTCTTTGCCTCACACCACAATCATCATCTGAAAAAGTTCTGCTCAAGGATACACCATCCTCAAGCCTGGAGAATAGATGCTCTCTCCTTCAGCTGGAATTCACTAACAATCTATGCATTCCCACCTCTGCCATTAATGACCAAGGTGTTACTGAAGATCAAAGCAGAACAACCGAAAGGCATTTTGATAGCTCCAGAATGGCCAAGACAGCACTGGTACCCATTACTAAGGAGCATAACTCGTTCCAAGCCGTGGCCCCTGCCTCTATGGCCTCTGCTTATAACTCAGCACAATTACAGGACTGGTCATCCAAACCTGCAAACATTGCAACTGACAGCTTGGAGGGTCCCATGATTTCTCCCCATATATCTCTCAAAAAAAGTTCAAGAGATCCTACTGGAAGCACGCAGGCCTTCCACCAGAAAAACGTATTCAGCCAAATGGAAGAGGTTCAACATCTGGAATACCAACAAGGGTCAGGATGCATCAGTAATGAACATCCCACTGATTCTAGAATACTTGGCAGAAATGCTTCACAATGGCCTTTCATATTCTTCCATAAAAATACACGCTTCAGCAATTTCAGCAAAATACAACTGTGATCCACCTGTGTTTTCACATCCTTTGCTAAGACAGTTTCTAAGAGGGATAAAGAATATCAAACCTCCAAGAAAACCACCAGTGCCTGCATGGGACCTCAATTTCGTCTTGGAAAAATTAACTCTTCCTCCTTTTGAGCCAGCAGCATCTTCAGAATTGCAATTTCTCTCCTGGAAAACAGTTTTCCTGTTGGCAGTTACTTCAGCAAGAAGAGTCTCGGAGATACAGGCCCTCATGGCAGTACCTCCATTCCTCATTTTCCATCAGGACAGAGTCTCTTTAAGAACCAGTCCTTCATTCATGCCAAAAGTGATATCCAGGGTTTCTCTAAATCAAGCAATTCACCTGCCTACTTTCTTTCCCAATCCTCAAAATAAAGGAGAAAAGCTTTTGCACACTTTGGACATACACAGACAATTGCGCTATTACTTGGATAGAACAAAGGCCAACAGAAAGTCTGACCAACTATTTGTAGCTTACGCTCATTTACGCTTATGGAGTACAAGGAAAGGCAATTTACAAACAAACAATTTCAAAATGGATTGGAAACTGCATTAGATTCTGCTACTCTTTCCATGGAAAAGGTGTGCCAGCCAATATCAGGCCACACTCCACCAGAGCTACAGCCACTTCCACAGCCTTTCTAAGAGGGGTGGCTACAAAGGACATTCTAGAAGCTGCTACATGGAGCTCCATGCATACATTTTCCAAACATTACAACCTGCCTTTATAGTCCAGATCCCGAGCAGGCTTTACTTCTGCAGTCCTGCAGGGCATTTTAGCTACACCATCCTTATCTTAGATCCTACCACCCCCAGCTTGGCTATGGTATTCAACCCATATGTCAGGACTGCAGTTGCATTCTTGAAGGACATAGTACAGTTTTGTACCTACCATAAATGTAGATGTCCGATAGATATGCAACTGCAGTCAGGTTTTCTCTCCCTCCTACCCCTCTGTAATTATCTTTTGGGTCCAGTCCCCCTTTTCTAAATTAGCTGGGGATAGCATTTATGGTGTATCTGTTTATTACTGGTGTGCATGTCTGGAATTTTATCCATTCTCTAAATTTAGCCTTCCTTGGAGGGCACCTGGCATCTGGGGCAAGAAACACTGAAGAAGATGGCGTCGGCTGATGCTTTTATACCCCAGCCGCTCTGACGTCGGGGAAGAGGCGACATCAGCCGATGCCGGACCCAGACTTTGGAATCCGGCCGACTGAAGGGCTGCCTGAGGCAGGACAACCCATATGTCAGGACTGCAGTTGCATGTCTATCGGACATCTACATTTATGGTAGGTACAAAACTGTACTTTCCAGATGCCTTTACCTTTATTCCTGAACAAAACCCCAAGATATGTAAACTCCTCTACCCAAGTTAGCTGCTCCCCCTCAACTGTAGGAGGAAACCCACTATTTTCCAAGAACACTTACCCCTGATCTGGAGGCATTGTTTTTCATCCCAGCTACTTTATACACATCAGTGACTGCTCTGGTGCATGCTGGGATCACACTAATCTGAGGTATATAAAACAGTATTAGCTATGAACAACAAATAAGTCACTTTCACATCACCAAATTGGATACTATCCATGCCTTGGCTGTGTTTTCATATCCTGTCCATAAAGAACACAAACAAGAGAAGAGACAAGACACACTCTTGGTAGACTCCTCTGATCACCTTGAAAATATTTGACTTGATGTTAACAATGCAGATATAACTCTCACTCTTCAAATTCAGGGATCAAATGGTATACAGCAATGATTATAGGACCACATACTACTGTAACACTTTCTGTAAGACATTCTGGTGTTCAGAGTCATATGTCTTCTCCAACCGGCCTATTGAAGGACACACACATACCCATATATGCATGCATGCTTACATATGCGCTCTCACATGGAAGACACACACACATACACATACATACACACACACACACACACACATACACACACGCATGCATACACACACATGCGCACACACACATATGCACATACACACATATACACACCTATGGAAACTTTGGAGTTATTACAGTTTACCAATATGTTCTTGGAACAGAGGAGAAAACCAGTGCATCTGATGAAAACCAATGTGTACACAGGGAAGACATGCAGATTCTTAGCCTCTTTTTTTAGCCAACCAATATTCCTGCATTCCTTCTTTCTTTTGATGACTTACTGGACTTCTACCTCCAGCTTTCTTTATGCACATTATTTCCATATCTGTCTCTGCCACAAATACTCAGAAATTATGTTTTGAGGTGTTGACATTCTTCTTTAATTCAGTCACAAATCTGCTCTGTAGTCCTCAGACGTGCTGTTTTGAGGTGTTGCTATTCTTTTTCAGTCCCACCTATTTCCTATTCTTCATGAGGTGCTAAAGCCCTGAGTGTTTCTCCTGAACATTTGTACTTTTTCTCCAGTTAGATTCCAGGTCTTCAGGTTGGTCTCTGCTGACTTCAGAGTTAGCAGCTGATTGTGGCAACCAGTGGTTTATGCTGTGGGCTCACTTCGTCATAAATTTCCATGTTTTCAAACAAGATTAAATACAGGACTTCCAGAGGTACTACAAATTGGTATGCCTAGAAGACAGCTGAGTGATTTACAGTCTTGGATATCATTTATTATTATGAGACTTTTAAAGCTATTGATAATACATGCCCTTCTATATCCTTTATTGAACTACAGCTCCAAAATATAGGAAATAAATCAGCTGCTGAATTATCTTTGCATATAGTGTATGATGGGTTAGGTGTTTTGCCCATATCAGCTAATTTACAGGGGATGGGCTGGTATTATGGAGTAACATGAATTGCTGGTATATGAATTCGGGATACAGAAGAGATGTCCCAATTTAGAAATATTCTTATATCTTTCAGTTGTGTAATTCAGTAGTTGGATATGTCTATATCAGCAATATTTAAGGTTGATTATATTATTACTTAAAAGGGGAAAAAAAAATTTTGTTCTCATGATAACTCTTCCAGGTTGAGACCAAAATAATTTCCTTATTATACTTGAATAAGGCAGAGAACTATAGCAAAAATACCTGTCTAGGTTTAATTAGACACACAGAAATGAAGACCCATTTAGTTAAAACAGGTTTTTTGAAATAATACTTTATCAGTAAGTAAAATGTGTGAAACTTTTTCTACCACGGGTAATTTGGAAAGTTATAAAGGTTCTGATTTAGCAGTAATCTTTGAATTCTCTAATAACAGGTTTTTTTTAAGAGAAGACAGTGCCAGACTTTTGACTAGAAACGGTGCAGACTTCAAAGAGATATTACTGTCCAAAAGCTGCATTCTAGTAGCAGAGATTCATAAGGGTGTTGATTTATATAAGTAGAAATTATATCATGTTATGGACATAACTTCATTATCTGTGATGTTAGATAAGAGACTATTTGGAATTTGCAGGCTCTCATGTTTTTTATTTTCTGTGTGTGTGTGTGTGTGTGTGTGTGTGTGTGTCTGTCATATAGCTTATTTAAACTTGCTCTTGGTGTGCTAGTTTCCCATTAAAATGTAGATATTGTTTTATTTATTGAACTGATTATTTCCTTAGATACATAGAAGATTGTGTTATTATGGAAGCAGAATATTCTCTGAAAGATATTCATTTTTATTACTGATGCTTTGGAAGAGTAAATAAAGTTAAGTCAGTCTTATACCTGACTCTAAGATATTTTAGTTCCTCAAGTGAAATATTAATTTTTGGTCAAATGTTGGAGAAGTTGCATCCACCAATGTTATTCCCTGGGAATAAGGTTGATTTCCTCACATTTAGTTTATAAATGGTTTGATGTGTTTTGGAGTAAGTTTAAGAATTCTAGCTATCAACTCAGTAGCATTAGAGAGATATAACTATATGGTGGCTGCAAATAAAGTTATATTTACTCTCATTTCAGCTATCAACTCAGTAGCATTACAGAGATATAGCAATATGTTGGCTGCAAATAAATTTTAAAGTTATATTTACTCTCCTTTCACCAGAAGCTATCCCAGTGTGATTCAAAATTATGCATGATTTTGAGAAAGAAAAATTATAAATAGTGGTTATATAGATAAGATGGCAGGTATCATTCTTGTTTATTCCCAGGTAAAATTCTAATTTGAGAGAGTTTCCTGTTTATTGCTGGACATGTTAAGGTAGAGTCATGCAGGACTTTTTGCTTTCAGCAAATGGAAATTTTTGAAGGACTGTATATAAAAGGGTACATGTACACTTTCATAGGCTTTACTTTTGTTGATGGATAATGGTGCACAAGTGGATGGAGATGCTGGGGGTTCCACTACAGAGCTGGTTAATGCCATTGGGAACCTTTCAGCCCTTATCGGAGGGCTGACACAACTACTAATAGGATTTGGTGTCAAGCTAAACTCTACAACTGTGAACACTTTCAGGAGTGATGGTAACAACATTTCAGCTTAGGGGTCACAACTGTCACCCTCTTTAATCACCCCTGGACAATGGAGTCCTATTTTGAGTAGCGAGGCATCCATTAATCCAGAAGCAAGTCTCAGAAACAGTGGGCGGAATCGCCACATGGATTCAACCAACCGGGTGAGTGAAACAAGGGTCACATGTCTCATGGATTAGTTGAATAAGGGAAATGAATTGTCGTTTAACAGTACTGAACCATGCCATACATATGGCACACTTGATCAACAATTTAAAAGGGTGAACTGTTCAAATTAAAAAAGTTACAAGTGGAAAACGCATATTTAAGGGAGTGTTTGGTGAGGGAACAAATACCCAAGGGTTTGCGTTGCTGGAAGTTCCCCAATGGTTTGACAGAGGGCTCAGAGTTACACCAGGAGCTGGTTTCCATGTTCAACTGCCATGGGTACAAACTAATGGAAGCACTGGTAAGGACAACGAAAGAAAGCTGTGCCAGTGTAAAAAAACTTGTAGTGGATTAAATGAACATATTTTGAGTGACTTGTGTTTCAGTGGTAAGCAAAATGAATACAAAACGGTGTTTGTCAACGTGGATAGGCAAATTAAGGCTGTGAGAGAGAAAAAGACCAAAAAACTGGCAAGGGACAAAAATGAATATGAAACAGTAGTTTTTCCACTTCCCAAAGTTTTTACAGCTAATAAGATTGAACTGTATGCAAATAGGATAGGAACTGGTGAGCAAGTCCATAATTTTGAAAATTCTCATAATTTGAGTGCTGAAAAAGAAGAGGAGCCCCACAAGAGGTCTGAGGGGATCCAAAACCAGAGGCAACACGTGTCCAACAGGGATTGGAACAACACCAGGAATGGTGGCAACTGTTATGGACAGAGAACTGTGCATTCAGGGAGGGGGGCAGGGGAGGGAGAATGTACCAGTAAATGTTTTGAATCATAATGACAATACAAAAGATATTTGCATTACTAACACAGATGATGCTGTTTGTACTATCATTGAAAATGACTACAAAGACTTCAGTATATACAATTTCAGTAGTCAGGCAGTCACTAATGAATGGGCAACATTATTTGAAAATGTGCCTATAACTAATGCCAAGATTGACCGATGCCTACTTGATTTGACATTGTATACAAGAAAATTAAATCTAAGTTGTTATTTTCAAGGTAATGAATTATCTAACCCCCATGGAGCTGCAAAAGAAGCAATGTGTTTAATCCCCCACCCCAACCCACAGTTCAACTATTTGAAATTGTATGTAGTAATGACATCAAGTCAATGTTATTAAAGACAAAAAGGACTAATATATTTAACTTAACAGAAGCAGAGGCAAAGCTTTTGCACAGTATAACAACAAACAATTCTCTAAGGGTTATGAAACCCGACAAAGGTGAGGGGCTGATAGTAATGGACCAACGCATGTATATTGAGAAGATGCTGCGGATTCTATATGGTGATGGCTATGAAGAAGTGTCGTTAAATGAGCTACATATAGCATACAAGAATGTTGTTATATTAGATGATTTATTATTAAATTTTCAAATAACAAGGGAGGAATGTAATTATTTAATTCAGACATATCCTAAAGTTCCAACCATATTTGGAATCCCCAAAATACACAGAAGCACCAGCAACCCACCTTTGAAACCTATTGTAGATACAAAGGCATCAAAAACAACCACCTTAGCTAAGTTTATTGATTTTCACTTGAACACAATTTTATTAAAATTTAAACATATATTGAAGGATTCCTGGGGCTGTTTAAAGAAAATAAAACAAGATCTATACAGGGAAAAGCTGATTATGGCAACTATAAACATTAAAGATTTGTTTAGCGTTATACCACATGAAGAAGGACTTGGTATGTTCTATGGCTTTCTATGTAAACAAACCAACTTTAGCCACAGTAGAATACTTATGTTTAAGACCCTTATGGAAACAGTACTCAATAACAACTTTATTATTTCTGAGAATCAGATTAAGCAAACTACAGGTGTAGCGATGGGGGCGGCATACGCCCCCTGTTTGCAAATATTGTACTTGCTCAATGGGAGCTGACTCAAGTGTTTACTTGCCAATGGTTTAAAGAATGTTTGTTTTATGGAAGATTTCTTGATGGCATACTTATTGTTTGGGGAGGAAATGAGTTAGAGCTGAACCAGTTTTTTGAGTATCTAAATACGAACAATTCTTTTTTGAGATTTACTATGGAACAACACAGTAATAGAATGAATTTTTGGACATTCTTATAACCAAAGATGATTCATTGAAAAAGTTTACTAGCACCATTCACAGAAAGCCCACATATTCTAACACTCTCATACATTTTGAAAGTGGGCACCCTGACTTTCAAAAAAGATCTTTGGTTAAGGGCCAATGTGTGCAGTTAGCACGGATGGTGACCTAGAAATGTATATTGAAGAAAGGGAAAAGTTAAGGGGCATGTTACTAAGGAGGGGATACCCAAACAGTTTCATTGAACCAGTTTTACTTGAAGTTACAGAAAAGAGAGTTTAAGGACACTTTTTTCCACTGTTAGGCTCAGAGGAAAGGGACAACAGTAGTCATAAAAAGGTTGATATAGGGTCAAGGAACACAAACAAGCTTAACAAGGCCTTTATTCTGACCTACAACTTGCAGTTTTATGACATAAAAGATATTTTAAAAAATAATTGTTTTATATTTAAAAATGACAAAGAGGTCCTTAAAAATGTTGGTGACAGACCATGTGTCATATACAAAAAAGATGCATGTGTCAAAGATTTGTTGGAAAGAAATAAAGAGGGGAATAAACACTATAAGAAAGGTAAGATGTTAAAATGTGGACACTGTAACCAATGTGCCAATGTACTAGAAACAGAAAAAGTTTTTATTCCAAGGTATGGTACTGTTCAACTAAATTTCAAGTTGAACTGTAACAGTACACATGTTGTATATGTTGCCCTATGTCAAGGCTGTGAACGTTTTTACATAGGGAAGACCAAGAAAGCGTTTAAAGTTCGTATTTACCAACACATGTATGACATCAGGAAGGGTAATGAAAAGAATGTATTGGCTGTACATACTATCTTGAACCCAGATCACAAGTTTAAATTTGTAGCCATTGATCAAGTAGTACCTGATAGTAGGGGGGGACCAAAGGAATTGTTTCTAGAATTCAAAGAATTCATGTGGCAACTTAGTGGATGCCACTAACCCGCCCAGACTGAATGATGTAGCTTCTCTCTCCAGCTATTTAAAAAATTAAAAGCTGAACTTTATTTTTAGGGAGGGGGGAACACATGTATATTCCTGTGGCAACACAGTAACATTTGCTTATTTTAAGTACATTATTTATTTTTGTGGAAATGTATTTTGGATTGCACTTTATTTTAATTTTGAGATGGGGCAGATGGGCTATATGCAAGATGTAAATAAAGAAGTATGGTTTTAATGCATTTTATAACGTGAAATTTAGCTATGCATAATAACAACTAAAACAACAGTGATTTTTAGGTGCATTTTGCCTTAATGACATGTGACTTAGCCTGGCTGTAAAAGGAAGTGATGTATGAATAATTCCTGTTTTAATCTGAGGAAGTCAAGTGTAACAACAGACGAAAGTGCTAATTAAACTTTGTATCCAGCTTCACTGGCCAGTGTTTGTTTTCTTTACATTTCAGGTTAAAACTATATAATGCTACAAAGCAAATTTCCTACATGAATCTCATGCCAAAATCCCAAACAACTAAAAGCTATTCTAGAAGCTAGTAAATCAAATAACGGGATGTTCCTTACATAATGACTGACTAAATCAAAACACCATTAGAAATATGTGTAGCACTTTATCTCTGCTTGACTTCCTTAATGAATTCCCATCCATCTCATTTTGTCAGCCTGATCCAAACTCTAATAACTCCCAGCTGCATAACATATAAAGCTGTAGCAATCGTACACTTGACCCAACTTTAGATGCCTACACTTTGTACTACAAAATTATAAATACTAAAGATACAGGAAAACAGATCAGGTACTGTCTGATGAGCCAAAATGGGCTAATGGCTTTCAGACATGGTCCATCATACTATGCAAAGACCATATCCTCTTACCCCATAAGCAGCTTTACAACCTATTAGTCTCACTAAGAAAGTGATGGCTTAAAGAAATGGAAAACTACAGTAGTTAAAGTAGTCAGTAAAACAGCTAATACATCTGGAGCAAATTACGTCAGACCAATATCCATTTTACCTCTCCTATGAAAATATTTGAGAGACTAGAATATATCCTGATCTAACAAGTTCTCTCTAGACATCAGCATGGACCCTGGACTGGTAGAATCACCATGACTGCTCTTTATACCCTGACAGATAATATGCTTTTGAACATGGAGAAAAGGGCTACTAACAGGAACAATTATCAACACCCTAATAAAGATTGTCATTTTAGTTGACTACTCACCCCTCTTACACTCTCTTCTTAGGAAGGGAATAAGATCTAGTGTGTTGCAATGGTTCAAAGACTTCTTACACAATATTTAATTCAAAGTCCAAATAGGGAAAATCTCTTTCCTTCCGGTTTCATTTATCAAAACAGTCCTACAAGTACCAGTACTATCTCTTATACTTTTCTCTAAGTTCATTAACAGACTGTTTGCTGCCTGCACCCACATTTCAGTTTATTTATTTATTTTATTTTACATTTGATTACTGGGTAATGTCAACTGGGCCAGAAGACCATTTTCAGAGGAGACCCGGGGAGAAAAGCTCCAGAAACTTTGACATAGAAAGACAGTGTAAATAATAAGAAAATAAAAGTAAAACTACATTGTTACAAAAATAAGTGGAATACAGATACAATGGAGTTACAAGAAAAAAATACACTATATAAAATATAGTATAATGAGGTCATGGAGAACAGGTGCACAAAAGAAATGTATTTACACCCTGACAGATAAGAGTTATATTATACACAGAGGACATGATCAATTTTAGAGCAAATAACTCACCCTAACAAAGTATAAAGTAAACTAGAATAGGGTCTGTTACACACTCAGACTGGTTATTTCCATGCAAGATCACGCATAACTAAAATAAATAAGTAAATCTGTGCTAATTGGAACAATGCACAAATTAGCCAAAGTACCCCCCAAAAAAATGGAACATTCCCTGTAATAACTAAGAAAAATAGGAACACTGCAGGAATTCAAATACCTGCTTACTTGGCTTGAGCCAAATCAAATGTTTCAGCACCATTACCAAGCTAAGCAAACTCATTTTCTGGTCTTAAAATGTCTGTGTTTTCTCCCCTGCAGGGAGACATGAAATAGGAGAGAGAGTCTTTTTCCCACTGCTAGAATACAGATTTAATCTAATCAAAGCAGCCTCCAGAAACAGTAAGAGATTTCTTCAAGTTACATGAAATAATATATGTCGAGTATATACCACTGGATGAACGCACTTCACTGCAGCAGATCAGCAACGTGGCTCCACATCAAGCTCCGATTAATGCTTTTCATTATGTCTCTTGTATTTAAACTACTCAGTATATACTAGGTTCAATTTTTTTGCATGCAGCTAGACTAAAAGAACCTTCATATGTAACACAAAGTCATACCTCTATATCATTGACTTGCTAACACCTAATAACATACTCTTTTATACAGTGCTTTCATGTTGCTAAATCCAAAGATCTGTGAATCATTGCCCACTACTGTAAAGGCCATTTAACCTTACCAAAAATTCAGAAAGAGGGTTAAATAGGACGTATTTAAAGATGATAAATTCAACCACTTCTTGAACAATAATGTAACCTGGAGCTTAGTCTCAAAGCATGTTTCCCTTTCACCTTTACTATAATATGTTAAGTTACTATACTGCCCAAAGGAATGACTAACATCATTTTCAACTAGGGCTCTTCATTCTTCTCCCTTCCCACACACTTTTCCTGATTTTCATTCCATTCCGGTAAATCAATTTCACCCTATTCTACCTTTCACTCATGTTTAGAGCCATTCCACTCACTAAACTACTCTACATGAAATTCCAGTCTTTCCATATATTGTGAATTTTGTGTTTATACTAAATTCGAAAGTTACTTAATCATATGACAGTTTAAATGTTAAAACCATGTTATAATATGTAAGTTGCTAATCTTGGTTATTATTAATGTGCTAAATTGCTATGTATGTTTACTCTGTCATTTTGTTATTGCCGGCTGACTCTTAAAACAGTATCTTATATACAAAAAAAAAAAAATGATATAAGGTATGTAACTGTCCCATTTCCAGTCCCTCTAAAATCAGTCTACAGATGTCCTTACCATGGTTGTAAGACTATCCCCGGGATTCAAGAAGCTTGGCGCAATGACGGTTTTAGCCTTGCGCCAAGTGTCCTCACTACAGATGGAGCAGCAGCGCCATATGATTATGTATGAGGGCACTCCGCCGCACCCACGATCTGCACAGGAAATGTGTGTGAGTGCAGAGGGCGTGTACAACTGCTCTACGTTGGCATAAGCATGCCCCGATACTTGCAAAACCTACTATGCCTACTAGTAAAGCCCGCCCCTAATAGTAATTCAGTGTCTGTGGATACCAAAATGTATGCTAAGCATACAAGAGTGTCCACGAACAGTGAAATAAAATCGAAGTAGTAAACACACAAGCACGTAGTGGAATGTTGAGCCCTGTCCCTAGAATTTTCACAATTAGATTCCCTGTCCCCTTATCCCTATTATACATTTGAATTGCTGCAATATGGAAGATGTAAACAAAGCACAGCGTGTCTGCATGTTGCTGCCCTCCACCGAGCATAGCTTACACATCATATTCATTCAAATAGAGAAAAACATGCGGAATCAACGTAAGTGTCAATAGTGTAGTGTTTAGAGCATCTGCCTAACAAACAGGCATTCACGGTTCGAGCCCAACAATAGCACATATTTTCCATGTGGAATGAATGTCGTTTTGCCGTCAAACTGACATAAGAGTATCGCATGAGATATTTAACTTAAATATCATTCAAGCAAAGTGGCACTGTCATAATGAATAAGGTACTAGTAAGCAGGTTTAAGCACAAATAAGCAGCAGTAAACACATATAAGTACCAGTAAGCAAGTCTGAGTGCACTTGCAAGGGTCTAAGCAGTGCCCAGCATAGGAAATGTCTATAAGTATATACAGATATATAATATATATACATATATCTATCCATGAAGAATGAATGACGTAACAATAAAAGCATACAAAAGGAATGAGAAGGGAATCAACAGCAACCCCGGTATTATATAGCTTTGTCAGCATTATGTCATATCCAGCTGGGCAGGAGTGAGCAAAGCACTGCTACTCACACCACAGGCAGGATATTACCAGTGGGAGTAACACTGTTGATTTGCTAAGTCTACTTTACACACAGAGGGTAGTCCCTGGTGGGACTACCCAACAATTGATAGGATGATTGGCCATCCGACCATTACACAAGCAAGGGCAGGTATGTTCAAGGACTAAATGGTGGGAGAGCGTGAAAATACATGGGTTGGGACAATATAGATGTAGGGCCCCTAACGCTCGGGAGAGGGCAATGTGTGGAGGTGTGTCATGGCTGCGATAACAAGTGAACAATGGATGGTATGCGTGTATTTTGAACACGGGTGGGGTGGAGGAACTATGGGTATGAAATTATGGAGCCAGGCATGCCAGGGTTGGATGGGCTGTGAAGGTTTTAAATGATATTTAAATGGTTCAAAATGTTGGGCTGACATTTCTGAAGAAGTTCATGACAATTAAAGTGGACGAAACGCGTAAACATTGACTTTTGGCATTTTTCCTATTTCAGTCATACACTGGCATTCATTTTATTTGGTTCGTTTGTGTGTGGTTGTAAAGTATATATATATACATATATATATATATATATATATACACACACACACACACACACATATGTGTGTGTGTGTGTGTGTGTGTGTGTGTGTGTGTGTGTGTGTGTGTGTGTGTAGATATACACAGATATACAGTTTGATAGGAAACAGCACACAAAAATGACATATGTTCCAGGCCATGCCAATGGAAGTGAGGAGCCCAAGCAAAAAACATGAAACACGTAGCATGACCTTCCACCCCCCACCCCCAGCTGGACACCCAGGGGTGTGAGTATCAGATGCAAACACCAAATGCAGTGTATTTGCAAGTGCGGGAGCAAGCGGGTGTAAGCCTGTTTGGTCGCCAGTATGCAAGTATTACAATGGTAAAGCAATGTAGAAGCTAACTGAGTGTAAGACACTGTAACCGGAGGTTAGCATAGCTTAGCTCCACGCAAACCCATGCACACCCGCTCACAACAGCTTTAATGTGCCTTAATCACTCCGTGTCCAATGGCCTTGTTCTGCCCAGCAACAAAATAAACGGCCTCTGCAAGGCTCGAAACCAGGATCCTGCACACACAGCTATTGTGAGTTACCACTAAGCCATGGCAGATATACAGACATCGGACCTTATCACAAACATATCATCCAGTGTAGTCATTCAACAGTGTAGGAAATGTATTCAATCATGTAGATGTATGTGTGAGTGTTTATGTCCAGATACAGATACATACATATATATATATATATATATATATATAGATATATCAGGAACATCCCATGTGACAACAAAGCATTACAAAGGAATGAAAAGGGAAACACCAGCAATGCCTGCATTATGTAGTGGTGTTGTCCTATGTAATATCAAGACTCCCTCAGACAGATGTGTCATTCATACATGCAAACATTTGTACATTGGCCATATGCATCACTCTGTGCATGTTATATACATTAATACAAAAGTTCCTGCCCAATCATTATGTGAGAATAGTACTCTTGCAAGGTGCTGTGTGCAACATCATCATCATGATAAAGGTAAATAGGGTAACCATAGAGGGACCGGTAGTGTGTGTACAATGGGGTCGTCCATATCACGTGTACCTGGAACATTTAGGAGTCATGTGCATACTAGGATCGTGCGCCTAAGAGACAGGGGTGAGGACAACTGGAGTATGTTGTGATGCATATTAAAAGGGTTACATGTGTCCAGTGGACACGTGTGTGAAATGGACAGCTATGTATGGGGCAAATGTTGTTCTAGGAACCAATTGGCCTTTTGTTAATGTAGGGTGAGAATGGGATGTGGGGGAAGGATAGTAGGCATGCTCATGGAGGATAGGTAGGGTAGGATGACAGACAGGACAACATACAGGGTTGGTATATGACACATGTGGGGGGATACACCTCGGATGGAGAGGGGTGTTCGGCAGTCACAAGCCCATGAGCCCCCAGATGGAAACAGTGGGATGGAGGTCCCCAGCCATGGGTAGCCACCACTGCACCAAAACAGCTACAAAGGTGGCAGTGCTGGGGGCTGTCTAGGAGGGGAAGCCTCACCCTGTAAATGTGACACTCTACTCTTGAGCTGGTGTATCTGGCCTCAAAACCCCTTATTGAGCCCCCTACGCACTATGTCCAGAACTGTACAACAGCGGACATGTTCCTGTCTCCCAGGAGAGACAAGCCCCATCCTCAGTGGTGGTACCACCAGAAGGTGGTGCAGAGCCAACAAAGGTGGAGGTCCAAAGCTGGGCCCCGGATGTGCTGGTGTCCGGTGCCATGGCCAGCTGAAGTGGGACAGGAGGTTCTGCCGGGACCTCCAAACCCATACAGCCTATGGTGTTGCAGTTTAAACACAGATATGGCTTAGTAATAGTCAACAGTTGATGCAGTTGAATGTTTTAATACTACCTTCCTGAACATCCTTAATTATCATGCCCCCATAAGATTCTCCAGAACCAAAGCACAACCCTCCCCATGGCTACAGAAAACCACTAAGTCAGAAATGAAAAACAGGGATAAAGCCTGGGAGCACTGGTGCAAAACCAAAACCCCCTCAGCTAGACAGAAATTCCTAGAACTACGCAATAGAGTCAAAAAGCTAATAAAACAGGACAAATCCCAATACTACCAGTCTGCCCTAGACTCCTCACAACACAGCCCCAAACAATTCTGGTCCTCCATAAACTCCATCCTCCACCCAGGTAAAGTCAGTACTCCTCCTCCTAACATCCCTCACTCCTCAGAAAATATTGCTACCTCATTCAACACACACTTCACCCAAACCATACTATCACTAGCTAAACAACACAACCCCCTCCCCTCCAACCCACACCTTCAACTAGTAATCTCCCCACTGCCTTCTCTTTTTCTCCTGTAACTATCTCCAACATAAAAAAACTCTTAACTAAACTTAAACCCACCAAATTAGCAGCAGACAGCCTCCCAAGTGAATACCTACAAATCGCAGCTGATGCTCTGGCCTACCCAGTATCCATCCTGATTAACCGATCTCTGTCAGAAAGTTACGTTCCCACACTGTGGAAATTATCACTTATAATTCCTCTCCACAAAGGCGGACCCTCCACAGAACTAACCAATTACTGCCCCATAGCTGTTCTCTCTCCACTCTCCAAAATACTAGAGAGATGCATACACTCTCAGGTCTCAGACTACCTCCTTACTAACAACCTCCTTTCCAGTACTCAGCATGGTTTCTGACCAAACCATAGCACCACCACTGCCTTACTCTCCTTTCTAACACTATCCTTCAGCATTAAAACAATGGCTATTTCTCCTCTGCTACTTTCCTAGACCTATCTAAAGCATTTGACATGGTCCCACACAAACAACTTATCTCTGTCCTCAATAACCTATCCTTATCACAATCGGTCACCAACTGGTTTCAGAGTTACCTGTCTGACCGCCAACAATCCATTGTATGGCAGAATGACATATCTCCCCAACTACCTGTCTCCATAGGGGTTCCCCAAGAATCCATCCTTGGACCCCTACTCTTCTCTGTTTACACCAATAATCTAGCCTCTGCCACCAAACATGGCACACTCATACAATGCAGATGACTCGACCATCATCTGCTCAGCCCAGTCCCTACCAAAACTGCAAAAAGTCACAAAGGAAGCCTTTTCCTCTGTTGAAACATGGTTATCCGATGCCCGATTAATACTCAACCCAAACAAAACTAAACTACTCATCTTCCAACCCACCAAACATACTCAAAACAACTCTCACTTTAACATCACGGTAAAAGACAACACCACTATATACCCAACTGAACACACCAAATTGCTAGGAGTGGAAATAGACAATAAACTAAAATTTGACATTCACATATCCATGACTATAAAAAGTCCACAAAAAACTAGGAGCGTTATACAGAAATAAGCAATTTCTCACCAAAGCAGCAAAGATTTCAGTAGCAAATTCCCACCTTATCTCCACCCTACTTTATGCCTCTCCAATATATACCAACCTAAGGCAATGTGATCTAAACAAGCTAGAGACCTGCTACAACAAAATCGCCAAATTCGCCACAGGGGCATCCTACCATAGTCACCACTGTTTCTCACTTGCTGAACTGGGCTGGCTTGAACTCCCTCACCTCCTTCAGTGGTATCAACTCTCACTCGCCACAAACTAGTAAACCATCCACTAAATGTCCCATCCCTCCAGAATCTACTCCAACCCTATCGCACCACCAGACCACTAAGATCCAGCAGCAAAAATCACTTGAAGATCACTAAAGCCAATAACTCTGCTGGTGAAGCACTATTCTCTTGCGCCATAGCCAAATTATGAAACTCACTCCCACCCACAATTACCTCCATACCATCATGCACCCACTTCAAAACTTTACTAAAAGTACAACTAAAAACATGCTGGCTATGCCCTTGCAACTCCCACTCTAATATCATCCACCCCATCCAACCACTACCTTTCTTTCCACTCCACTAACTACCTTGATTATAGCAAGCTCAGATGCTCATAAGCCAGTACTTATTATACAGCACAAACTTCTTCTTCTTGTAACATTTGTTAATGTCTGGTATGCACTTCACAGATAAAGATTCTAGTTGTCTACTGATGTACTATGTTCTTCATCTGTAAATATGTTGTAAGTAATTGCTATGTAAACTGTTAATCACTATGTAATCCAATGTAAATACTGTCTGTTTATTTTAACTGTGGAGCTTTTCTCCCTGGGCCTCCGCTGAAAATGGACCTACGTCCAGTCGGACACTCCTGGTCAACAAATTTAAATAAATAAATAAAATAAATAAACAGCATTCAGGATTACTTATAACAGCATGCATAGATATCACCATCAACCCAACACAACAGATGGTATACATTTCCAGAGGGAGCACAACACATGCATATATACTGCATGACATCTGTACAAAGTGTAGAAGACTTGTGACTGCAGCTATGAACAGTGGCCCATTATTGGCATGTCACTGAGAAGCCAAGACAGTGTCTGTCATACCACTGTTTCATGTGACATATGTCCAGTCAGGGATGCGATGGCAGTAACTCATCACTATCACCATGTACCAGCTGCAATCCTCACACTATGCTCCTGCAGTTCACAGATGTGTGTTCAGTGAGTAACACAGGAAACAAATGGTTCCACACACTGACCAGTCCACAGATGGCCCTACAGATGGGGGTCCCTCACAAACAGAGCAATGTCTTATCAGTTTTAAAACATGCAGAATAGCCATTACCATACGCAATGTGTTAAACAGGCAGTAGTCTCAATGAAGCATAACTACACTTACATGCTGTAGTCATGTCTGACACATCACCCTCCTGTCTTTAGGCTATTTCCCACTGTGTATGTTGTTTGAGGAACATCCAGATATCATCTGTGATGCCCTTTACCAAACACCAGATCCAGGTACCTCTCACATCAACTGTCATGGGGAAACACCAACATGGTGTTCCTAGATATTGCACTGTGTTTTTCATGTGAATGGCTATGGGAACATCATCATAGCTGTTCCACATGCAATCAGCTAGAGGAGGACTGCAATAGGTGCAGAGGCCATCACCTGATCATGACCATCACTTACAAAAACAAGCTGCTACTAAGCAGGTATACACCTGAGAGTGTGTGGGAGGGACAGACAGAGGCAAAGTACATCAGAGAAGGGCTTGGAGACTAAAACCTAAGCATCGTCTGTCACACATCTACCAGTACAGGGGTTCAATCACCTGACTGACTAGCCATTACTATTACAAGTGCATGCAGTTACTCCATGTGCCACAAAGCTGACATGTTGGTGTGCTGTAAAAACATATATGTGTGTTGGTGAACGACATCTCCAACAGAGATATAGTACACATACATTAGGTGTAGCACACATGGCTGTTCACATGAACGGATGTCATTGTCAACACAACCACATTCTCTAATGGACTCACATTGACACTCTTTGCCAGGCCCACAAATACACTTCCAAACTACTTAGTTTGCCACACTGCGGTAATGCACAGGTACTACATGCACCACAGGGGATATCCAGAGGTTCTATGGGCTAGGGCATGTGAACGTATTTGACATCTGTCGCTATGCCAATGGGAGTTATACTGGGAGTTACTGTGGTTGGGATCATCATACCCCACATGCAGACACAAGGTGCCAGTACTGACATGCATGTATGCATTGCTTCATGGGTGTGTAGTGGTTGGCTGTGCAAGATGGCTGTACAAGGCTGGGTGAGGGGTAATCCTTGGCATCACGCCACCTGACAGTGGTGTGCAGTGTGGTACAGGGGTGTAGTGTCTGCAATGTCCCACACCAATGGGTATTGTATGACCTGTCCTGACATCCTGGTTACCATTGTGTATGGTCATAGCTTTGCAATGTATGCCATGTCTGTGTTTGATAGTCCTTGACATGGACATTGCCTGGGATGTTCATGTCTCACAATAATGTACAGTGACATGTATAGGTGTACTTGGTTTGACTGGCACATGTTGTGTACACAGACTGCTATCCTCTGATATGCCAGTACTGGCCTGGTGTGGCAGGACCTGCTTATAGTCAGCAGGTTGACCCTCCACCTGCATTGATAGCATGATACAGGTATTCCCTGGTGTCAGTGGCATCGTTCCATACAGGGCACATGTGTAAGGCATTGTATGGCCTCTGTGGATCACATTTGATGGCACCACATATGTTGCAGACATCCAGTGGGGAACATAGTGAAGGCATATTGTCTGCAATTATATGCCTATTGTACTGCTGTACAGGGTGCCATTCCCCCTGCAATCACACCATGCCTACTATCTGTCATCAATGTGCAGGGTACTAGCAACATAGCAGGATATTCTAGGCAAGTGTGTTTGTGTATGACACATGGGTTCAGGACGTATTCTGGGTAATAGTAGGGTTGCATACTTTGTTCACCAGGCCTTTTGCCAGATGTAGGGGAATGGCTTGCCAGCACAGGCCCTTGGCTGACTGACATCTGTACTCCTCGTGAGGTGGAAATTGTGACATATAAGACGGACACCATATAGGAAAACTACAAAATCCGCTCCCCAACATGTCCAGTGGTTAGACACTCACAGCCACCTCCATGCAGGCTCTGACAGTCAAACACACCCACACACACACCTGCCATGTCATGAAATAGAACCCCTACCTAACTAGTGTATCACACTACAGCATGCGCTATGGAGATTACTGAGTTACAGCAGTCCCAGAGGTGTATGTCTAGGTGGGTGACATTAGCAGGATTGCCAAAGGTGGTCATGTGAATTGTAAAGAGTGTGCATACTCTAAATGGCATTGTTACTTTCTCAGGCAGACAGACAGACACACAAACACACACACACACACCCACACACACACACACACACACACACACACACACACACACACACACACACAGTTCATCTCTCTTGGAATAGAACCCCTACCTAACTAGTTTATCACATTACAGCAATACACAGTTACAGCACACGCTAAGGAGAATACAGGGTTACAGCAGTCCTAGAGGTGTATTCCTAGGTGGGTGACATCAGCAGGATTGCCAAAAGTGGTCATGTGAATTGTAAAAGTGTGCATACTCTAAAAGCATCATTTCTTTCACAGGCAGGCAGGCAGACACACATACACTCACACACAGTTGACCTGTCTGGGATTAGAACACCTACGAAACTAGTTTACCACACTACAGCATTACGCAGTTACAGCATGCACCATGGAGATTACTGGGTTACAGCAGTCCCAGAGGTGTATTCGTAGGTGGATGACATCAGCAGGATTGCCAAAAAAGGGCATTCCAAGTGTGCTGCAGGTTGTACATGTCTGTTACCTGCGTGTACCCGCTGCTTACTGTCATGAAAACACATTTACACCTGCTTAAAAGGGTCTTATGCAGTCCTAATTGACAGTATCAACAAGGCTTGCAAGTCTTGAACCCTGGACCATGCACACTGAGGTCACTGGACATACATCTAAGACATCTGGGTTGTACACATGTTGCATGGAGTCTATAATGCACATCCTACTACAGGTATTCCACAGTACTGAAAACAAATGAGACAGTCCCTTTGTGTACATATGTACAGTACCCTTGAATGTACTGTACTCTGTGAAACAACAAAGACAAGTCTACTTCTGTACAGTTGTCATAGCTACATATATATATATATATATATATATATATATATATATATATATATATATATATATATGCACCCATGGGATTTGTACACACACACACACACACACACACACACATATATATATATATATATATATATATATATATATATATATATATATATATATATACATATACACAGACATAGCTATATATATATATATATATATATATATATATATATATATATATATATATATATATACACACACATCTGACTGCCGTTTGTGACACAGAAGGGTTCTGAAGGAACTGATGTGTACACAAAACAGAGGCATCTCTTGTGTTATAAAATTTAAATCATAAGCAGTTCACCAGAGAAGGGATGGTTGTTGTGTATGTGGAGTTTGGGTTGGGGAATGATGGCTAATGTAATCTACCCCGGGGATTGTGGAGTTAGGCTGGGGGAATGATGAGTATGGACCTATACCCCAGCGACCACTTCTGTGCCACTGCTCGACAGTGGCATAGGAAAATAACATACCCAACTGCAGTCGTGCTTGACTGTGTATTCTTTTAACTATGTAATACTTTGTAGACACCGGTCACCACAGATGGCTACCATGGTGTGCTAAAAGACATTACACATGTGTATGCCTGGCTACAGGGTAGTCACACACACAAACACGCACACACTTGACAGTATTGCGCATACACGTCTTGCCTATGTAATGGTAACTAGTACAGTGGTATGCAGTTGCGGTATGTACCACAGAACACATGCAATTACACATACTGATTCCACGTCTGAGCTGGATGACATCACAGGACTGATTCCTTGCAGTGGGGAGAGGGGAAGAGAGAGGTTTAATGGTTGACAAGGATAAAGGCCTGTGCTAAAGGAGGTATCTTTTTGGAATGCAGCAAAACCCACTGCCATGACAGGATGCAGACACAAATACACACACACAACCACACTCAGCCATTTGCTGACACACACACTCAGGCATTTGCTGAGACACACACACACACACACACACACACACACACACACACACACACACACACAAACACACACACACACACTGGCCAGTGCTGGAATCAGAACTCCTGCCTATCTAAAGATCACTTTTACAGTACTACGCAGTTATGAGACATGCCACAGAGATTACACATTCCAAGGCAGTCAGACTGCCCTTCTACAATTGAGGATAACAACAAAAAGACTGACAGTCATGAGGTACATAGCTGTAGACCTGTGTATTTAAAGTAGGTGTCCATTACAATCTGTATGCACAAACAAGACACATCATTCGCAGGTAGGTTTGAGAGGTATAGTTGTAGCACAACAGAAACCTGAACTGGAGGATGGACAACTTCTATCACTATACAGGGTTACAGTGGGCATGCTCATACACTTAGTAGCACAGGGCAATTTAGGATGCACTATGACTACAACTTCATAAGGTTATACTGGGCATGCTCATACACTTAGTAATAAAGGGCTTGTTGGATGCACTGACTCAAATTACACAATGTGTCAGTGGGTACGCGCATACACTTAGTAGCACAGGGCTGTTTGGGGTGCACTCCAATTCTAACCACTGAAGGCCACAATGTGCATTCTCAAACACTTACATGTACAGAACACATTGTAATGGACTCCTATTGTAAACACACAGGTTTACAGCTAGGTACATCTTACCTGTCAGTATATATGCACATCATACTGGTTTACTACCTGATACCTGTATGTGGCCTGTAAATGATATATCTGTGTCTGTGCTGTGTGATACACATGCATACATGTACATGAAGTACTGACACATATATGGTATGTATACACATCCATGCATGTGTGGACGTGACAGACAATAGGTTACCCGGGTCACACAGGCGGATACTACCTACAGCATGTGTCACACACCTTGCTGCCCTGAAAGGCATACATTGATAGTAGGTTGTGGACAGTGGCATTATACGTGGAACAGTGGCATGTGCAAGCATAATGTGTGAGCCACCTTGTGTAATGGTACTGAGGTGCAGGTGTCAAGATGATCTCTCCCAGCTGTGTTAGTAGTTGTCATTATTAGCAGGACTGCTACCCTAAGTATATCTCGCATTGGTCATATACACAAGTTCTGCCGCTGTCCATCACCTTACATGGGGCATTTGCTACCAAGCACATTAATGCCACATGCAGTGATGTCATGGTACGAGACCAAAACAATGAACCAATGTCCTGCTGTTATTATGAGGTTGTCCAGTATCTGTCATTCCAGGCTGTCTTGACCAACACGAGCCTTCAACATAAAGCACATGCATCCATGTTACACGTATGTGTGCATAATACCTAGGTCACATTTACCCATATAGGCGCATTCCAAGGCAAATGTCCTACACACAGAAATAACACCCTGACACCTACATGACAATTGCATTGGATGCTTATGCTAACCCGTGCTAGATATGTGGCTTTAGTAATCCATTTGCTCAATGTAGAACCTACAATGGGGAATACTGACATCTGTGCAGTGAGGAACACCTGGCTGAAGGCTCTGTAATGCACAATTGTACTACCACCATGTAACTCAGATCCAGACATGTGGGCCATAACAGTGGTATGGACCATTCCAGGTGGGGGTGTACACATATTCATAAAGGCTACTCACATGTAAAGACCACTACTCTGACATAAAGCATAACAGATGATTCAGGTACAGGTGACAGTGGCAAATGCTGCATTCTAGGTTGTATTCTCGTATACATCCACCACCTTGTTCCCAGACTACCAACACACATCCATAGGTGGTATGACATAGTATGGTAGACCACCAGATAACCCTCAATTGGTGGACTGTACCTAGGTCTACATCAACTGTGCAAAGTACCCATGTACAGACACAGCTGCATAATGTGTTATGCAATGCAATAATACCACTGTTTGTAATCAGCTCAATTGTACACATACCAGGATCCCTTGGATGTTGTCAGCATTAACACCGTCGACTGTTGCTGTACACCAGTAAACAACACCCTCATGGTTGGATATGACCTAAATGTACCTGTCCTGGATATGTACATCCCACACTCATACAACATAAATTACACTACCATAGCTTTCGTTTACCTTTCTACATACAGGTGGCTACAGTCATTACACACATGTACATGGCAGATAGCATGTTAACAGTACATAAGGTTCGATATCTATGTTGACAGAGGTAATATCCCCTCTGTACTGGTCACCCATGACACCTATCATATCATACAAAACCCTATGTGGCATGTATGTATTTAGACATGTTTACCTAATGCAATTCCTACAAACATACCCAAATAACAGGACCATAGGACCTACACAAGGCCTGCATTGACAGACTCAAGGAAATCCAGCTCTGCTCTGTATGTTCCTGAGTAGTCACAGGAGATATGTTCATGACATGTACAACCATGTGTGGCCACAGCTCCTACATATACACCCCATGTCAAATGCATGCTGTGTGCTGTCTGGACATTAGCCTTAGTACCACAATAGCCAGTACATGCTGGGGTGAGATGTTTACATGCCCCAGACCGTGACATGCTTGAATGATTGTACTGCCTAACTCTAACAGAGCACATTGCTGGCACTCTTCCAGTACACATGAGGTGTGTGTGGAAAATATGATATGCTCACTGTTGACCATTACAGTGCCCTGGCTTCACCATGGGGCTGTCAAGTAACAGTTTGTAGGAGCATGACATGGAATAATGCTGTGTGTGTCACACTATGTGCAGTTGTAATATATGTACACTTGGCTACTCGGTGAAAGTGGTGGTGTCCTACCAGTACATGAATGCAACATCCATTATGGTGTAATGCTTGGCTATGTTTCACACATGGCGTGGGGAAGGTGTGGAATGTATCCTCTTGACCTGCTAGTGCATGTACTGATGTAGACCGCATATGTGTACATGTACTGCTGTTTGTGTAGATTCCATGTGTGTGCAGTGTCTGATGTCTGAAGGTGACTGTTGTCTTAGTACATCATGCTGTTGCAATACAGCCTCAACATTGCCAACTGTATATGGTGATATGCTCTAAGTACAGTAAGCCGTACATGAGGTATGGACAGATGTTTGGACATGACTACTAAGTGGTGGGGCTTCTATGCAGATAAATGATAACTGAGGACAGTTCACTGGTGTGTTACAACCAGTTCTACAATACCCTGTGTGCCTGCTAAGGTCAGGTTTTGATAATTGAAGTGGAAGATAGACAATGTAGAATGCTATAAGGGTGACACTGAAGGCAAACCTCATGACACCTGTAGCAGTAATACCTCCCCTGGGCATATATTGTGCATATATCAGCACAGTTGTCAGAGGAAAGAGTCAGTAAGCATTGTACCGGATGTGATAGTGCTGCACTTCTGTAGTACCTATCATGAGATACGCAGGTGTTTGATTCACATTACTGGCATGTATGGGTGTGTGTCCATATATGTCATGTATGGATGGGAATACATCCCACATGTTATCACTCTCCTGAACACTGTTGTTAACACCAGTACAGAGTGAAGTGTAGAAAGAAAGGCATAGGCAGGTGGTTAAACCTCACACATGTAAAGTGTCTGTATGTGTGTGACATAGGTTTATATCTTTGTGAATGCCAGAGTGTGTGTGTGTGTGTGTGTGTGTGTGTGTGTGTGTGTGTGTGTGTGTGTGTGTGTGTGTGTGTATGGCTGTCCGGTTCCTGGAGTGAGGCTGTATTTTTGCACAGTGAAATGTTAATGCCCCCTCCCCCATCCACTCAAAGCAATCTAGCATCCCTGTTGATATCATCAGTCGTAGACAAGCATACTAACCGCCTGTTAACATGTACACCCTGGGGTGTGACCTGTTGTTACATAGTCTACTGATAGGCCTCCCTTCCCACACATACTCACTGCACTATAGTATCCCTGTCGATGTCCTCAATCTTAGGCCATTCCAACTACCTGTACATGTGTAATCTCTGTGGCACATCTTGTAATTGCGTAGTACTGTAATGATGATATGCACATAGGCAGGGGTTCTCATCCGAACACTGGCAACTGTGTGTGTGTGTGTCAGAGTGTGTGTTACTGTGTCTGTAAATCCCTGAGTGTGTGGGTGTGTCTGTGTTTGCATGCTGTCATGGCAGTGGGTATTACTGCTTCCCAATGAGAAGCCACTATTTCCACTGGCCTTTACCCTTGTCATCCGGCATACCACTCATTTACCTTCTTTGCACTCCTGGTAACTATACCTATGATGTCACCCACTGTGGATTTGACGGCTCTGAACACAGTAGCTTACTGCACAGCTATCATGCTCTTGGATCATTAGTACAGTAAACATAATTGAAATATGGGAGAATATAACTGCGATGTGTTAGCTACAAAGTGCATGCAGGTATTGTCATACTGACCTGTGGGTAGTCAACATGTACATATGGGACTCCCGCAAACACCAACATCCCACGGCATATGCAACTACACCTGAAAGAGGAAGGCAGAATGTCAAGATCAACATGCTGTTAGTGTTGTTACACATGATACATACTGTCAAACATACAAAATGCATTCTAAAACTGCAATACATAGTATGTCTGCTGCCTGTCAACACTACTCAACAATATTAATCTACAATTGTCTACTTAGTATGTTCACACTGTGCATCAGACCATATGAACATGTCCCTGCACCGATGGTGTGGCTGACAGGAATGCGGCACAGGCATCATCATATGCACAGGATGATAATGTTTGCCAGAGGCCTAGGTTGTACCATTGGATGACATCATGCATGTGTGTTAGGGCCTGTGATATTATTGGGTGGGTGAATATGTTATACGTGTGTGTGTGTTGAGGTGCCCTACATTTGTTTCCAGTGTGTGTGTATGCATGCACACAGGTCTGGCATATGGCTGGCATACACAAGGGTAATATTGACAGCTGCAGACTGTACAAGGCAGGTTTAACAGTTCACGGTGTCCAGCCATGGCCACGTGACTTGCTCCTGCCAGAGTTGCATGGGCACTACCAGGCAGAGGTCCAGATTGCGTACCATCTGATGACACACATGTCCACTGGAATCGTGTCCCTGTTGGGACCATTCAGGACCACGTGCAGTTGGCCTGCTGTGTCCTGGTGTGGACTGCACAGGACCAGCTGCACTGCTGCTGCTACCACCACTATGGGAGCGGGCATGTGCAGTAGCATGTTCACGTAGACCTTCAACAGGTGATGTGGCTGACCTAAGTCCACGTGCCCAATGCCTCACTCCCACCAGATGTTCCAGCACAGACATTCCACGCTCAAAGATTGACATGCCATGGTCAAGGACTCCCACCATGTCACCCAATCGTCTATCCAAAACATCTGCAAGATGATGGTGAGCATTTGCAAGTGCCTGGATGTTGTCAGTTAATGAATGGACAGCGGCCCTCTGAAGCCTCAGACCTTCTCTGTTGTGCCATTCAGCACATGCCTGTGTCTCCATTACAGCCCAAAACATGCATCTGGTGATTCCAGCTGATGTGCTTGGTCTCGCAGGGGCATGTTGGCCAGTGGTCCTCCTACGAGCAGCACTGGGCACATGCCTGTGTGGGACATCACCAGTCTGTTGACTGGGATCATGGTGTGCAGGCACACCTTCCATAGTCACCACAATTCCCTATTCCATGCTACCACCTGCCAACTGTCCTTCCTCTATGGCTGGTGGTGATGGGGTATGTGCAGGCAGGATAACTGTGTGTGAGGATGAGGGTGAGACAGGTGGAATGGCAACTAATGGCAGAGATTCATCCCCTGACAACCCTGCCTGTGCCTCAAATCATACTATCATCATCACTGCTAGAGTCTGTGGGGACACTAACATCAGGTGGACCCAGGAGGGCAACGCACCTACATCAACACCTGTGAGAGGAAGACAAGAACTGTACATTACAAGTTATACCAGACACACAGACAGACAGACAGGGACACACACAGACACATACAGACAGACACACACACAGAGACACACAGAGTCAGACAGACAGAGACACAGACACAGACACACACACACACACACACACACACACACACACACACACACACACACACACACACACACACACACACACACACACAGACACACTGACACACAGACATACACAGACACACACGCTACATGCAGGTGATATGGCAGATGGCATTCAGCTTAGACAATTATAGTTTCAGCTTAGGCAATTATAGTGGTAGTTATCATACATCCCTGAGTTGCACACAACAGCATGCATGTGTTACAGTAGACAGCATGCACCTTACACAATTATAGTGGTGGTTAGCATACATACCTGTATTGCACCATTTGTGTTAGTAGCCTATGCCCCATACCTGCAACACAATGCATGCACTTTGCACCATTGCACTGCACTGCACTGCCATGGTGTTTGCAACATACACCACATGTTAACAGACCATCACTGACCTTTGTACATCTGCCACTGATGCTTTGTGTTGGCCACCGCCCCTATGTGTGAGGACATGAGCAGTAGGGTATGTCGACTGCATACTATGTTTGCCTGGGCCCTGGCTTGCATATCTCCCCCAAAGTAGTGCATGTCTGTTAAACATTATTCCGCCTACCCCTGAGCTGAGTGTAGACATTGTACATGTGGTTGTACACACATGATTGACATGGCTGTCTCTACTTTGCAATGGTGCCACAGACCAGCACAGGTTTACAGTCCACCAGCCTGCTGTGTGGCGTATGACCTTGCCAATCACATGTAGTATGACATGTCTTCTGCTGACGTGTTGAATGGCATGCATACATGTGTAACACAATGGTGTCCTTTCCAATCTACAGGGACGTGTTATACTAACATGGGCCTTCAGCTGATGCAATGTTGTCTGTCCACCCTACAAATATGCAGGGACATACTGCATATTGACCTGATGTGCATAGCCATTGCAGGGCATCATGTGGCTTCACAATTGCTATACAGTGTGAGCTACTGACATAGTTCATAGCCGTGACTATGTTCACATACAATACATATCTAATGTGGAATGTGACCCATGTCACCGAGGTGTATACACAATAAACCCTAATGTGGAATGTGTGACACAGGTCACAGAAGGGTATACAGATGATAACCTGCACATCTGCAACCATATTACCGATGCCTGGCAACTATGTCCACACATGGCTAACTTACAAGTACTCTATGTACCACATGCCATCTGTGTACATCACACACATGAGGAGCAGGCATGACAGTGATGTCTGACACCAGCAAGGTGAATGTATGTATCTGTATGTTGTGCAACACATGTATGTATTTGGAAACTGTATAGCTGAATGCTTCCATGTCTTGACACACTCAAGATGTTCAAGACATGTTATGTGGTGGTTTCATGTTATGCCTACACAAGCTGAGCACAGGTCTGTATGATGTTTAGTGTTTCACATCTGCAATATCACCATTACACAAATGCCATAGTTGTATTGTGTCGAGCCAATGTACAACAGGGTGTACACACATGTACATCACTTCTACTGTGTGTGTGTTGCTTCATGTCTCTGGCCATTCTCCATGGCCACGTGTACACATGTTCACAATGGTTGTGATGGCCATCTTATTCCACATGTCAGTGTTATCCCATATGACATACACCCATAGATGTCATATGCTCCACTGAGGACAGGGTTATGCAAACAAAGGGTGGTATGTATGGGATGTGAGACATGTTTTGCAGGATAGTTGAGCAGTGTTGCAGTCATCCCACTACATGTCATGGACATGTCTGATAGCACATGATATTGTGTGACATTCATAGCAAGGGTATACTCCACAAGGGTGTATCCTGTGGGCCGGGCATACTCCAGCTCCAACACAGAGTGTGTGCACACATATGCTCTCTGTACAGTACTGTTCATATTCCCAACATGTGTAATGCTGATATGTAGTACCTGTCCCTACAGTGGAACACACCACCAATGTATTAACTGTTGTTCACACATCTGGCAATGACAGTTGGGAAGATTTAGTGTAGGTGTTTCATATAGTCTTCAATTGTTTTACATAGGTAAACAGTGTGATGCATTGCAGGTCTGACCAGTGTCCATTAACAGAACCACCATACATTATGTGTACGTGTGTTATGGCAGATAGCATGCAATTAATATGTTCCATGCATTATGAAGCCTGGTAAATAATAACAATCTCACCTGACACAGGCTGCTGTCACTGCAAAACACCAGAGGTACCTAAACAGGAGTGTCACAGCAGTAAGATCATTATCCACACCTGTGTGATAGCTACAGGGTGAAATGTCTATGTTAGCACATAAAACAGTAAAATATACTATACTATGGAGTATGCACATCTGTGCATACATAGAGTAGCAGACTATAGTATGTGACATGTGTGCATACATGCCTTGAATATGATGTTACATTACATATTGTACAGTAACACGCGTAACTATGTGATATACAGTTGTGTTTTATGTGCAGTAGTGACTTAGCAGGCAACTCCAGGCTCGGTGGTTGAGAGCACCCACCTCCACAATACCAGCTAAAGCTTGTGGATGGAGGTCTGCAGGTGTCCCCAGGTTGGCCAATAGCTCCTCGGTATGTGTGAGTGGGGGCTGGGTGAGTGCCCCCCCCCCACCTGTTGCACCTTGTTCCCTGGTGATTGCATTAGCATCCTGTTTCGCCCATCTTATCAGGTCAGTGCTGTGTTGGTGCACCTGCTGATAGGTGCAATTGTGATGGCCAACATCATTTACTCTCCTGCAGAGTTCCTCCCACAGGGCATCCTGCTGCTGTGCATCCTGTGGCACATGGCTGAAGAGCGTTGTGTAGTTGTCGAGGAGGTATGGGATGAGGACCTCATCCTCCAAGCGGCTGTACAGTGGCAGTCTGCTATGTGGCATCCCTAGAAGACATAACAATGGAGACAGGTCACAGTAACTCACAGAGAAGTACAGCAGTACAGCTGAACATACATGTGTATCACATTTATTAAGATTACAACTATGTCTTTGTAAATCTACATGAAACTAACACCACTGACATGTATAAGTCACACACAATTGACACCTACTGGTGATGTGATGTTAGCACCATATATGTGTGTGTCATGTGATGACATTGCTCATCCATGTGGATGTTGTCTTGACATGGGCATTTCTGTTTGCCTGTAGTGGTGTTTTTACCTATCAGCACATGCCTGTATGTGTTCACATTAATGCAATCGACCTTAATGCTGTGTATATGCCACATATATAGTTATACATAGCCATTAGGGACAAGACCTGTGACACTGCAGACTTACAAGTATGTATGTTTTTGCCATATACATCTACATGGCACTGTACAACTGTGTAGCATCCTGCCATGTATTGCCTGTGTTGCACATGTGTAACACATGGGACAATAGCTAGCCTGATTGTATTTGCAGGGTTGGATATCAACTATAGCATGTATGGTCATAGTGATCTAGTAGGCTATATGCCCTGGTCCATTTATGAGCCTTGGCAAACAGGTTACCTAGTTGTAGGCAAGAGACAGGTATGTTTCAGTGGCCAGTTCAAGCAGTGCCACAGAACTGATACACATGGTTACTGATATATTTGGCATGCGGTCATCACACCATGTCACAGAGAGGGGCAATATGCAGCTAAGTTGGACACGGATGCATAGTATGGCAAGAGTATGTTAAGTGTATGTGACAGGGATCTGTCAGGCATGTTGTGATCCTTGTACTAGAAAGGTGGATGTCCATGATGTATGTGTTTATTTGGGATCAGGATGTGTTAAGTGTAGCATGTCCAGCACCTCTGGGTTGGACATGGCTTTATTCAGGGTAGGCTGTATGCTACATAGTGCAACTAGGGATTGTGAAGGGCAATGTAGGCCATCTACACATGGGCAATAACCCTTAAAGGAAATATGTGATCTATTATGGGTCACATGGGTGTTGAGTATGGCTGAGCAGTTATCTCTATATTCCTGGATGGCACCCTGTCATGATTAGGGGTGCCACATATGACTACCTGTCTTTTGTGGTGAAGTAACTATCAAATGGAAGTACTGTCCAGCTTCATCCCATACACACAGTTGCCATTATGTTGACCGCTGCCTAGGTGGTAGTTAATGGGTACAGGGTTTGTAACATAGGGGATGACAATGCAATACTTAGCTGTCAGATTGTGGCCATACATCACACACCACACATCTGACACACTAGGGCCCTTCTGTATGTTAAATGCAGCACACAATGAGTCAACTATTGCTCCTAGTTCATAGTCATTTGCAAACATCAATAGGCTGATGCCTTCTGTGTTAGTCTGTGTGGTATAGATAACAAAGAGGGGGAGTACCAGGAATGACCCCTGTATTACTGTGGCTGGCACTGGTTTGATGTGCATGTAGTCATCAGACACCTTCTGCAGTGTGGGTTCTGCCAGCAGTTCAGTTGCCAACCACTCCTGTGACATAGGAATATACACCTAGTTTACTGAGTACAGCTGGAACACAGTATGGGTGATTGTGTCCTACGACCTGGCAAGGACATGATATGCAGTGTGAATCAACCCTACTGTCATCTACATCTGTACCGAGTACATCAGTTACGTTGACCACTGTTCATGGCCGTACAGACCAGACTCAGCAGGGTAGTTGTGCACTATGTCCCATTATCAATGGTGTCTCCCCCTTTGTGGGGTGTGATAACTGTTGCTGTGCACCATTCGGTGTGTATACAGCTTGACATGGAGCTATGATTGAACATGATGTGTATGTGGATAGCTGAATGTTCTTACATTTGTGTAGGATGCACCCTGGGATGTTGACAGGTGCCATGAAAGCTGTATGTATGTCTTTAGAGAATGCAGTTTGTACCTGCATAGTTGTTAGTACAGGGGCCCTGTAGTGTACATGGATATATTACTAAGTGTACCTGTTGGGGGTGGGGAAGAGATGGGAGTGGGTTTAGGTTCTCTGAGACCCTATCTGGATGAATGGGTGCTATTTCTGTAGGTGCAGTACTTCCCATGCCATAGTGCTGTGCAACACGGCACGTCTTGTCGTTGCTATTACGATTAATGACAGCCATAGAATGCTCTGTGCTTGGCCTCGTAATATGTGGCTGATTAGTTTCACAGTAGCTTTGCGTGGTTTTATATGGTGTATCTGCATCTTACTGAGGCTGACCAGGGATCACCTACACTCATGTGTGTTCACTCTTGCAACAGATACTACCTTCTGTGGTACAGTTTAAAGCATAGTACCACCTGTTTGTGTTAGGGTGAATCCTGGTTCTGTTTCAATGGCACAATCACTTCACATATATGACTTCTTAAGGTTCATTTGCGTAGGATTCAGCATCTGCACATACATTGTCCATCTGCATGGGTGCCATGGCACTCACCACTCTGCTCTTAGGAAACATAACATTGGCATTGGAGACTAACTATGTGTAGCATACTGTTAGCCCTCTTTGTATGACTAGTGTGATCCAGGTCAGTGGAGTTGATGGAATCCAACATGCATTGAGCGCAGGTGTTGGTACATGAGGAGTCTTCCCAGTTCATAATGGAATAGTTGAGAGTAGCCATTATTATGGTTCTGTCTCAGAACTAATCTTCCCCATTACAGCACATTATGACAGTTGGAAAGTCTGCGACCTGGTGGGTGATCTGTCTCAAGGTGCATTTTGAATTCCACTTTGGCACAAAGGTAGTTGCTCAGCATAATGCATCTGATGTTATGCAAGTGCATTTAGCATGGGGGTTACATATCCTTCAGGAATATGGACACACCTGCTGCATGTGTGTTCCAATAAAGGATAATGGGCAAGAGGTGAGGTATGTGTTATAACATGGTCATGCAGGTGTGCTCTCTGGAGCATTGAAACATGTCTCAGCCTCTGCAAAGATATGTTCTCCATGTTGGGGATTGACATATGTGTGTCCATATAGTGTTTCTGACATGTACCATTGTGTAGTGAGACCCGCAGTTTATTGCTAGGCTGTCCATGTAACAGCAGTGGAACCTCACTTGAACCGTGCATGATGAAGGCACTATAGGGGAAGCATGAGCCCTAGGCAGTATCCAGATTCCTAGGGGTGACAGGTGCAGGCCCTGTCTGGCAAAGCATCATGGACTGTCAACCATGTTATCCCAGGATGACAGATACTGAATACCCTGTGACATGCACCACTACACTAGACAATTGTGGAATACAATCATTTTGTCCCTGTACTGCAGTATCATTCTGGCCAATGGCAGAATGCTACCCAGGCCTTGGGACATACCTGCATGGGCTACAAGACGTGACAGTTCCTACATGTGTTTCCATGCAGTCCAGGGTACTGCATCACAGGTCTTGCACAACAACATGGAATATGCCATAGCCATGTGTATAGTTCAAAAGGTGGTCTGAGTGTATGAGTATGTGGCTAATCATGGCAGACAGGCAGCTGACAGTATGTATGCCCTTGTGTAGGTTGGTGTGTAACATAGTGCTAGAGTTTGCATTCAGAAATGAGTACTGTTGGGCATATTTCCAGTCATGTGTTCAGAGATGTGGCACAATTGTGCAAACTATGTCATACAGTTTGTGTATTTTGGTGTCTGTCTCTTCCTGCTTGGGGGGTTACTTGTTTGGCCAGATACTTTGACGCATCTGTAAATGTGTGTGATTTCTGGTAGTCTGTGTGGGTGTCCTTACTGTGTTCTGGTAAGAGTATGTGTTGGTTGTGTTGATGAGCTGCATGTGTTAACCTACACCTCATGACTGTCCAGTCCAATCATGGCTGTAGACTGGGCTGCCTTCCAGCTTACCCCTGTAGCTGCATCCCAAACAATGTGTGGGGCCTGGTGTTAGGTGGGTCTGGCAGTGTACATGGCATAGAGATTACATTCCCCCAGGATGGCCACATACACAAAGCTGACATTAGGAAACCAGTAGCTGACTAGTGGACATGCCTGTATGAGCAGTCAGTACTACAAGTACCAAGTACTGTATTTAGTTTACGTATTGCCTATGAAGATGTTTTAGACATTGATGCTCACATGTAAATATTTGTATTATGGACGTGACAACACTGGCTATTACGGAAACATTGTAGCTACCTTTTGCAGCAATCCTCCTGTGAGGAGCACATCACATCCTGTTAGTTGATTACAGATGATGCAGGTGTCTACAGGTCTATTTCCTTCTCTGGGTATATACTCACATATCCACCAGGACCATGAGCTCTGCTGGGCACAGACACCCACTCTCCAAGCAGAGTCATGTATCAATAGGCTCTGATGCCACTATCAACATGACCAGGATATAATCAGATAGTGTGAGCCATCACCTATGATGCGGCTATTACACATGGGCAGCTGTCTCCTACATCTTACACTCCTACTGCAGATATTACACTGGAGTTAAAGATGATATGCAACCTGTTTCATTACCAGTGCTTGCACTACCTTACATACAGTATGTGCATGCGGCTGTTAGGTTGGCAATGAGAGGTTGGGCTACACAAACCTGGTAGTTCAACCAGTGTGTCTGTACTCTCAATATCCACTCTATGTAGGGGTGCACATAGCCATTTGGCCCAGCCCTGTAACAAGGGTCACTACACATAACATGTACACATGCTTAGCTGTTATTGCTTGCAAACGATAGTAGAGAGGTGGCTATTGCATGTGTTATGTGCATAGTTACCTGACTCTTCCAATTATCTTTGCTATCATGCTGTTAACCTGCCAGATGAATACTAATGCTGTGTACCCTGTCATTGAGTATTGTAATTGCCAGTAGACATAACTACTGTCTGCATAACATAACAGAACTGCTATGTAGAATAGAATACAGATCTGCCTAGAATACTGTACATTACACAGTTATTGGCACAATATCCCAGAAAGCACACCATATTTGCACGGTAAGCCCACCTTTAACATGTTCATCTTACTTATACACCCATACATATGTCGACTGTTACAATATATCGACATATACTATCCTCTGTTATAGCACATACTTATTGGACTAATCCTGACACTGACATTGGCTGGA